>NC_077242.1:26704096-27048096 GCF_947179165.1 Solanum dulcamara
TAGATGATGAGAGAAGGAAGTTGTGCTAGAGGTGCTAAGTACAACTCCACGGAACCCACCATAGACCATAGTGCCTTGAATGGGCCGTGGTGGATATCGAACTCATAATCTTGTGAAGGTGATGATGGTAAAATTTATGGCCAAGTGTAACTCCACGAAACCCATCACGGGCCGTAGAGTCCACTCCGAATCATGCTGGATGATCGTGAAGGCTGAGGGCAGACGTGAGAAAATTGGCAAAGGCTATCAGCACCAGGTCAGTACGGATCATATTCATCACCACGGTCTATGAGGATTACCCATGAAGAAATGAAGAGCTACAAAGTATTGAAGCCCAATTTAAATACTACGAGAGAAGGACCACAAACCGTTAACTCCAGTACGGTCTGTAGTGGTCAAGCGTGAAACGTGCCGACTTTAGTTTTCCTAGTTGGTTTAGGATTTAGTTTTGTATTTCTATAAAAACCCGAATTTATTTTATTTTTAGGGTTCAATATTTTTAGTAGTTTTTGAGTACTTTGTGAACATAGTGAAGCTACACTTACTTACTTTAGGAGATTGATTCTTGGAATATCATTCTGGTTTTCATCCTTGATTTGTGATTTGTGTGATTGATTCAAGATTGACTTCTTCATCTGCGTAAGTATTAATTCATGAATTCTTCACAAATTCTTGTTCTTTTATTTACAACTATGAGTAGCTAAACCCACAACTAGGGTTGTGGAAATCATGACGACTTAACTATAATAGGCAAAAGTAGGATTGATATTCATGATTTGTTTTTGCATGTATTGTGACTTCTTCATTTAAAAGTCTTTGTTAGTGAGTGCACGCATTAAGAACTTGCATTTATTTATTGCCTTACCGGGAGGGAGGTAGTGATTAGGAAAAGAATTTTACAAAAAAATTCAAAGAATCTGGCTTTGAAAGAAGTGATAAACTTCATCTAAGTTACTTGAGACTGGGAGGAGATAGTACTCTAACATCTAGGGCGAGGGTTAGAAAAATATATATTCTAAGACCAGGAGGAGATGAATGAGATATGTCTAAGAATGACCAGGAGGTGAATTAGATGTCACCTAACTTGCTAGATTTTGCATGAAATACATTGAACGATATCATGAATATGATTAGCCTATTAACTCACAAGTCATGGGGAACACAATCCTAGTCTATTGTTTATATTTTTTACAACCATAATCTTGTTTACTTGTTATTACTTTGTCGTTTGTTCTAAAATCATAATCAAAACCCCCACTTTTACTTTATATAAGTTTATTTTCTAGAAGTAGCAACTACAACTGAATAGTGATAGCTAATAGAACTTGTTTCAACCTATTCCCTGTGGTTTTGACCCCGAATCTAAGTTGGGTAAAATATACGGCTAACGATTATCTATATCTCTTTCTAGAGGTTTAATTGAGCGTTATCAATATCCTAACTCAATAAGAAATAATATACATAACTCAAGAATTTAACTTTTATGGGGATTGAGACTAAAATTCATGGCTTAACCTAACTAAAGAAACATGTAGGGCACGACGATGAACTTAGTCTAATGTTTTGATATCCTTATACACATTAATGATGATTATTTAGACTGAAATCGAAGACCCTTTCATGAAACTATTTAAACCCTATCTCTTCTTCTTCTTTCAAATTCTTTGTCTCAAAAGTTCTCTGTGTTAATGAGAGGAAAACCCTATTTTATATTGATAAGGGACTGATTTTGTCATGACCCAATCGCGTAGGCCGTGATTAGTGCCTGAGTTGGGAATCCATACGTACCCTTAGCCCCACTTAGCATGTTAGCAGAAGAAATAAGTGTAGAAATTAAAAGAGGTCGCTAGGGAGCACATGAAAGCAGATATAGCACACAAAGGCCGTTATGGCCATCATGGAACATAAAGTCTAGAACACATATACAGGACCCACAGAACATATACAGAACCTACAACACAAGTCTACATACCTTTGCAGAATGGTAGTCTAATCATATGATGGGATAGGGGCCCATCGTACCCCTGACCAACATGTACAAATATGCAACAGAAAAGCTAGTACCAAAATAGGGCTATGGGTAAAGGAGCACCGTCAACTAGTAGAGTGGATGTCCTAAGCAAGTGGATCGACGAATCGAGCATTTGTACCTGTGGGCATGTAAGGCATTCCCCTAAAGAAAGGGGGTCAGTACGAAAAATGTATCGAGTATGTAAAGCATGGGTTGTAATAAATAAAGTCATCACCAGAACAGAATGTGCAAAACAAATAAGAAAAATATCCAAAAATACCAAAATGCTTATCAAAACCCCTGATAATGCATGTGGAAAAACATATGTCATATCTGGACGTATTACGGGATGTAGTGAACAAAACGTGGTCACCATCCCATCATCGGTGCCATAGCACAGCATAACTCCAGCGTAGGGAATATTTTCATAACAGATCATATCATATCAGATGGCCATATCATATCATATCATATCATATCATATCATATTATCAGTCATCAGCATATGTGTACATGGCACAGCATAACTCCACAAATGACCCATGTATACGGCATACCTTTACCCTCACATCGGGGCACGGCGAACAAGGTAGAGAAGTATGCACGATCATGTATATACTGGCCCAGGCTCAGTAAAGAAAGCATTGAGGCATCCATGAGTAAAGTAGTGAGAAACTAAATGTAATTTAAATCATATTTGAGATCGATGGAATGATCAAAATAAGCTATCATTCAAAAATCAAGATAGAAGTCATATCACATACCTTTTGAATGTCACTATGGATTGTATAAAAATAGAACTTCTGAAATCATACACTCGTACCAAGGCATAATAAAATATCTTTTGGAAATCACAAAATTGGCCATCCAAGTGGTTCTGAAAATAGGAACTCCCTGGAATCATATAAAAGTCATATATTTGCTTCATAAAAGTCATGCCAATTAATGTAAGAGTTCCAACATTAAAGGGTAAATATGAAAAACTTAGGAATGGAATTACCTTAGAGATTGTATCATCTTTTACTTACATCTAGGACAAGCCAGAAGAAAAGAAAGGATAGGCTCGTCGATCTTTTGAATCTATTTAACATGAGAGTAATACTAAGATTAATAAACTTTCACTTTCTAGTTTCCAACTCTAAAACCACGTGTCCATAGGAATCATTTCCTTATCCATTTCCCTTGACTAGATTATTACTAGCTCCGAAGTTACCAAAAATCGGGCAGCATCTTATGGATTACTCTTAACGACGTTCGCCTTGTCGTCTTTTGAACCTATTTAAAATGAGAGTAATACTAAGATTAATAAACTTTCACTTTCTAGTTTCCAACTCTACAACCACGTATCCATAGGAATCATTTCCTTATCCATTCCCTTGACTAGATTATTACTAGCTCCGAAGTTACCGAAAATCGGGCAGCATCTCCCCTATAATTTCAACATCTCTGAGATTTCAACTCATCCAAAATATCAAAAACCATACCAACAACAACAACCAGAAGCACATTTACAAGTAAATCACTTCAAGTTTACATAATACAAACTCTAAACAACTCGCTTAAAACTATGATACCAAAATAGAGTTGTTAACGTTTATTTCGTAAAATCCTTAACAATATGAAACAGAGGGTCGTGTGTCTGAAATTAGAAGGAACCACACCCTTTTTAAAACACCTTACAGCCCTGCAACACGCAACCAAATAATCTGCAACCGCAGCACCACAATCGCAACACACTACTCGACTTCGATTAAACTACAATGACTTTAATTTAGCTTATTTCTAACATCAAGCATCCTTATACAATTTTTCCACTTCCAAACTTATTTAAGATATTTAATATACCTCATAACATCATCATAAACTCCAGTTTGAAAGGGAAAACCGTACCTTGACCGAAACTCGCCAAATTCGCCAAAACTTGCCTCAGAAGTTCCTTTAGCGCGACTAAAACTTTATGGCTGCTTGTTTTCCTTTTGGTTCTTCCCCAAATAAAAACTTTACATTACTAACACCTTCATATAATCATGTTATACCCTAGATAATTATTTCATGGAACGAAATCGGAAAACTTACTTCTTTTTCCTCTCTAAATCCGTAGCCTCTCTCTCTAGCTTAGGGTTTCTCTTCTCTTTTTTTCTCTCTAGAGTTTTCTTGAAATTAGGAGATAAGAATGAATTTTATTGATAAGGATGATCATAAAATATATATATATAGGCCACCTTAGGAGGTGACACATGTCCAGCCGTCATTGGGCCAACACACCACCTTCATCAACCTTGAGCTGCCATGTGGCATATGGGGTCCACCCTCTTGATCCAGATGTTGCCACATGTCACTTCCTACTTATTCCACATGGATCTCTCTCATGCTTCCATGTATCACCTTCTTTTCCTTTCATGGGTTCGTAATTTCATCTTATTTTACGAACCTATGTAATCCTTGCTATGTAAGCTTGGTATGTACTCAAGTAGCTTAAGTATGTAAGATTTCCAAGTTGGTAGATTACATAATTAAGTCGAGTACTAAGACTCATTACTTGGCCTCCAAATATTTCTGGATTCTTATAACAGTATTTCCAATCTTCCCTACTATGGGGTATCACATTCTCCCTTCTTTAGAGTTGTTTGATAGCGTTATAGATTATTCGGCTCACATGGTAACATTTAAGAATCTTAAGAAACTTTAAGAAGCTTTAAGAAACTTTAAGAAACTTAAGAATCCTCCTAAAAACTTAAGAACCTTTCAAGAAACATAAGAAGCTTAAGAGGCATTTGAAGGTAAAAAAGTATGGAGTATAACATCCTTCCCCCCTTTAGGACATTCGTCCTCGAATGTGAACCAAAACCTTCCTCAAAATCTTATACAGACCATATGGAGAGTTTTTTTGTTAATAATATATACTTTCATCGAGCAATCAATATCAGAGTCCCAATGGTTGGGATTACCTGTAGACATAGGGAATAAGTACGAATACTTGTGTTTTATTTCCTCTTCAGCTTTCCATGTCATTTCTTCACAATTTTCATTTTGCCTCAACACCTTGAGAAAATCTACATTCTTATCTCACAACTTCCTACTCCGTCGATCTAGGATGGCGATAGGTTGCTTCTCGTTAGTTCAGATTCTTCCATGGTCCTTTGCTCAGATTTGGCTCCAATTTTTCTATCACACGTTACATTGCGATTCTTGCAATAATGTGACAAGACACTCATCTTAGCCCAAGATTTAACTTAGTGTTGTCTCGCTAGTCTTCATGTTCCGCCTTGCCCTCTCCTCTTTTATCTTACAACTGGTATTAGGGTAGATCTTTAGTTCAACCATGACCATGTCCTTTTTGGTCATTTGATTTAACTTCTCTTTGTATTCCTCTGTAACGTATAAAAAATATCATTACCCCTTTTTCATCATGTACTCCTCCGCTTGGTCTTATGTTGTATATATATATATATATATATATATATATATATTAGTAGGTTTTACAACTACTTGTATACAACCAGTATAAGGTAGACATAGTCTTTTCGTTTCCTGGTCCCTCTTTCTTTACATAGCACCTTCACACTAGAACTTGCTCGCGCTAATGCTATTCTGTCCTACCCCTTTTTTTATTCCGTTAGGAACTCCTTGGTCTCCTCATTTTCTACCGTAGGAGATTTTCTATTCTTTCCCCTTGCTACTTGTATGTCACATATCAGCGGCCAATAACTCTATTTCCATCTCTTATTCTTTACTCAAACATGGCCTTACTACCCTTTGCACGGTCCTTAGATCGCTTAGTCTTACTCATTGTATTCACCCCTTTTTGTATGCACCCATCCGTTAGGGTCTCTTCTAATAGTTCTCTGCAAGGTCTCAAATATCATGGCTTCTATCCATTTATTGCTGGCCTTTAGCCCTTGCTAAATTCGTGCCAGCATGGGATCTCACTCGAAGTTTAAGCATTCCCGTTAACATGTGATAGTGTCTATTGACTTCACCTCACACTTGTATTTCTCTTGTCCACTTCCCCTCCTTTAGGGTGTACCCATGTCATCCTCTGTTTATTTTAAACTATTCATATGCATATGATTTTGTTCTAACACATTTGACATACTGCACCATATCTATACCTTCCGTTAGATCATCTATACTTTAGGTTACTCTTGTAAGAAACCTTAATACAACCATGGGGTGCTTAGAATTCTCGATAACTAGTACCTGATCTAGTCCAAATATTGGTACTTGAGTCATATAATTAATGTAGTAGTTTAGTCGAAGCCACCTTTTATTCTTCCTAATCAGTACGTCACTAGTGCTTATAATTGTGTTCGATTCTCCATTCGGGGGAACTTATACTCTAATTACACGTGTTTCACATTTTGTTATCACATATTTTTCAATGGATACCACTTGTTCCTTTGATAGTTTCACAATGCCTCAGTTGTTTTGCAATTTCTATTCCCTATCCTCGAGGGCTCCCACTATTCTCCAAAGTGGAGGTACACATGCACAATACCCCTTTCTTCTTCATGAGCTTTCATCCTTATCGTGTACCCGATGTTGACTCCTAATCTTACTCAGAATCATATTCTTTAGTATCAGCGACTCTTCTAAATCCCTAATATGTTATCCAATATATAAAACACATGACTCTGGACAGCCCATCAGTTCATGTCTTTCATCCATAGATTACTTCAGTCGCTTAAGAACCAATAAAAGGTTACCATAAAGCATCCTCCGACCACTACCAAAAGGAAATTAAAATCCAATAAGCACCACAATACTTTTTAGTTCTTAACTCATATGGTTTCCCTCTAGGTTCATTCTTGAGTTGTTAACAACTTATCCAGTTCACCACTAATGGTTGGTGGTTCTGTGCCTTCCCACAAGAGTGGAACCTAATTGCTGGACACCTTGCCCTCCAACAGGAGTTTTTCTCTGAAATAAAACCTCCTGAGTAAACATGGTCTCCCTTACCAACAACACAGAGGGTACCCCTACGGATTTAATTTATCATAATAAGGTATGCTGTATCAACTTCCAAACCATATGATGAACCTATATATCATTCCTTTTTTCTTTCGAAATAAAATTTCGACAGAGTTTTCTCTATATTTCTTTCTATCCCAACATGCACTCAGGAAATACCAACAATGTCATGCAAGGCCAATGTATATGTACATCCATATCATATCATATCACAACCATAACGCCTCACAAGGCCAATATATACATAGGTTTATAGCATCTCATATTACAGTCACGCAAGGCTTCCTACATTAAGATGAAACCAAACTAACAAATTGCACCATATAGCCAATAAAACTATACCTATCACTCTCCTACCTGTAGTCGATTAGTTCCCAGTTTGACCCAGTGACCTAGGAGGTGAAGTATGCACCCAGTCTCTATCTGGTTGCCATTTGCTTGTCTGTCCCTCATTGTCTTCTTCCTTGGAATACAAAAGGCATCGATAGCCAGGTAATTTCTGGTTCACCGATGACCAAGATAGAGGGCTCGAATATATCGTAACACTCATCATAGGAGACGGCCTAACATAGTGCTCGGTCATAAGAACTGCTGGTGTGGCTTTCGGAACCACTTCCCTGGTCATCAGGTGCTTTGGGGAACCTGTCATTGGGCCCTCCAAGGGATCGGTCTCCATAACATAATCAGGGTTTTCGAAGGGAACAGTCTCAATTGAATAACTGGGGCTCTGCCTACTTGGTCCTGGAGCCTGAGGTTCTATATGTACCCTAGGGGCCTTCTCCGCATCCTCTCTACTTTCTAGAGCTGGTCTCTTCATTTTCCACCACAGCCTGTACCTACCTACAAGAAAGGAGGTCAAAATAAGCTTTCTTTATAGGTATGGCCGCACACATAGTAGTCTGCTAGGGAGGGACTATCCTGATAAACAACTCTATCGCATGATCTAAGACAAGAAAGAAAGGTAACATCCTAAATGTTCTATAGCCTCCTGTTTATAGATGTGGTACACCACACACCGATAAACAAGGCTCTACTAGACACGGTCTATAGATATTCCAAGGAAGGACCACTCTGATACAACTTTTGTCACGACCCAATCCCGTAGGCCGTGACTAGTGCTCGAGTTGGGAACCCATATGTACCCTTAGCCCCACTTAGCATGTTAGCATAAGATATAAGTGTAGAAATTAAAAGAGGTCTCTAGGGAGCACATGAAAGTAGATGTAGCACACGAAGGCCGTTATGGCCGTCATGGAACATAAAGTCTAGAACATATATACACCCACAGAACATATACAGAACCCACAACATAAGTCTACATACCTCTGCAGAATGGTAGTCTACTCATATGATGGGACAGGGCCCCATAGTACCCCTGACCAATATGTACAAATATGCAATAGAAATGTTAGTACCAAAATAGGGCTACGGGTAAAGGAGCACCATCAACCAGTAGAGTAGATGTCCTAAGCAAGTGGATCAGCGAATCGAGCATCTGTACCTGTGGGCATATAACGCATCCCCCCAAAGAAAGAGGGTCAGTACGGAAAATGTACCGAGTATGTAAAGCATGGGCTGTAATAAATAAAGTCATCACCAGAGCAGAATGTGCAAAAATGAGCATCTGTGCTACCACCTGGAATACAAAGGGAACCATATCTGATCAGAGGTGACATAAGCCTAAGATACTGACCTTATTGGGATGACTACATGATGATCACATGCCAGTGACACTCTCTAGACCAATGGAAAATCTCCCTATAACCACGACATGCTATGATAACCCTAGTATAGGGAGTAACACGTGCTGGTATGGTCTAGAGAACCAACTCACTCCTGGGGGACTCAGTAGACTAATGTCCAACCACATCACAATGAATAGCTAAGGTCCAATGTGAAGTACTTGATGAGGTTTCCTGGCTACCTTTTCTAGAATGAGGACCATCTCCAACACCCTAGGGACCATCCCTAGCTGACTAAACCAGGGATCTAAGGGTCTAAACTTGTTGAGCCTATTGCCTGCAATGTCTGACTATAGGGCACTCCCTAGCATAATGTTCTAATCAGAACATGAATAATAATCTTGGAAAAATGAATAGGTTCAGATGAACTAGATGAAGTAGAATGGATCCCAAGACATGAATGCTCAAAATTCAAACCATGATAAAATAATAAGCATGGAGGTAAAAATCCTACATAGGAATACTTAAAGGTTGACGAGGAAAGATTGATGAAATAGTAATAGTAGCAAATTGAGTGAAGATTGCAGGTGCAATAATAGTTATAGAAAGAGGTGTCACGACCCAACCCCATAGGTCGTGACTGGGGTCCAACCTGGATCTCCATATACATAACTTTCAAATATAACTAAAACCCCAATAGGTGAAAACTTTTTCATGTTCATGTAGCCTCCTTCATTCTTATCGTATCATGAAAGAGAATGCAAGTCGACAAGGCTGCCATAACAAAAACATTCACAACGTGCCATATAGGCACAACCGAAATAACCTCATAAACAACCCACACATACATGTCTACAGACCTCTAAGAATAGTACGGTAACATATGGCAGGACAGGGCCCCCGCCGTACCCCTGAATAAACAAATACATATATACATCGGAGGACTAGTATAAAAAAACTAGGCTCCGAAATAGTGGAGTACCTCCAATCATAGGTGAGCGGAAATCCGGAGCTGGCGAATCTCTGAACTGAATATCTGTACCTGCAGGCATGAAATGCAGCCCCCCGAAGAAAGGGGGTCAGTACGATACATGTACTGAGTATATAAGCATACATTACTGAGATAACAACTAAACCAGGGATGCAGGAAATCAAGTATAGCATTTAATAGGGTACTCTACCTGCACCTCATAAAATAAATTTTTGTATACTAATATCACGTACTGTATCCGTCCCACTCGGGGACTCAGTATCATAAATACATCATCTATCATGATAGGGATATGCACATTGTTAGCACTGTGGAACGTACAGCCCAATCCATATATATAGCAAGCACATGCCGAGGAACGACGGCCCGATCCATATATCGTGTAATAATGTCTTAGGGTCGCAAACAATTTTGAATCACCCCTATAGCAATTTTGTACAAAATGATATGCCCCAAATACTAACAGCAGTCCTTGTAGAATTTTTAAAATGAACCCTGGGCAGCACCTCACCTATACTTACTCATCCTTTTTCGAGAAGATAAAAGCAGAAATGGGTTTTAGAGTCTAAATAAAAGTTATAGCCCTATGGAATATCTTTCCAAAACATCTTGAATCACTTGAAACGAAGCCTTACACAAGGAGTTATACTTGTTTTACTAACAGTAGTATCATTCAAAAACGGGTTTGTTATCTAGAACAGAAACCTCCTCATTGCCCCAAATTGAAATTTTTCATTATTAAACACTGCTATATCACCGTAGGATACCTTAAATACTTAATTCACAGAACGAAATTGAGCCTTACCTTTTTGTCTTGGCCAACCCGTAGCTCCCTCCCTTGGCTTCTCTAGTTTTTCTCTCAACTCTCTCTATTTTTTCTAAGTGTAAAATGAATATAAGATGACTTAGTCATCAAAGGGAACATATATATCCTATCTTAGAAGTGACACGTGTCAGCCCCTAAGGGTGACACATGTCAAACTCTCATTGGGCCACTTCATCCATGCAACCTATTAGGGGCTACCACATGGCCATGTGGGACCCACCTCAAGTAGGTGTGTCACCTACTTGGTCAAAGTAGGTGCATCACCTGCTTGCTTCCAAGTAGACGCATCACCTACTTGCTTCCGAGTAGGTGCTACGCCTCCTTTCGCCTCTTCCGTGGGTTCGTAATCTCATCTCACTTTAAGAGCCTATATAATCCTTGATACGTAAGCTCGACATGTACTCCAATAGCTTAGTTATGTGAGACGTCCAAGTCGGTAGCGTACGTAAGTACATTGAGTCCTACGACTCATTACTTAGCCTCCAACTCCTTCCGGATTCTTTTAACCCTATTTCCAATCTTCACTCTTATGGGGCGTCACGTCCTCCCTTCCTTAGAGTTATTTGATAGCATGGTAGATAATCTAGATCACATGGCACTTTCTACTAGACTTAATACAATATCCCAAGGTACGAAAGTACGGGGTATAACAAAAGGGATGGAGATATCTTATAAAGATGAAATTATAAGTGGCTGGGAAGCAATATCACCGGAAAATATTCAAAAGAACAATACGACAAAAGGAAAATTAGATTAGCAATGGGTATTACTGGACATTTGATACCATTTAACAAATAACTCACGACTCAAGGAGCCAATATACATTATTAACTATATATATGTGTCACGGCTAGAAATCTTAGTTCATGATGGTATCTACTAATATCCCATCTATACGTAAGCCTATCCCATAGTCCAGATCCAGAAGCTATGGGCTATCCCATAAAAGAAAGATATATGAAAAAACAGAGAATAAGATACCAAAATAATAGAAATATAGAGTCAAACATACAAAACAATATCCAGCAAGACCAGGTATCAGTTAGTACTTGAACTACTAATTCAAAATAAGAGATACAAGGAATTACAAATACAATATATACAGAACTATCTTTGAATGCAAATTAAAGACTAGTCGTATCAAAAATAGAGGGAGAATTATTTCTCTGAATGCTAGGAGCTCACCCCAATCTCTGAATCCCCAAAGCTGCTAAGAACAAGGCACACATCAATGGAGAAAAATCGTACTATGATCTACAGGGCCCCGAAGTATAGTATGAGTACCAAATAAATAGTACTCCATAGGTATAGGCCGACTGAGCTCCAAAGATAATTGAAGTATAAGCAAAATGTAAAACAGGAAAGTAAATCACAAGCAACTAAAGCAGAGATATCACATGATAATATATATAAATAGAGACAAATTAATAGAATCAACAAGCAAGACACCGAAACCAGGGAACATAGGTGGGAATGGTATCCCAACAACCTAGTCACAACTTGATCATACTATGAAATTATACTAATTATATATAAACTGAAGATAATCACTGCTAATCACTAAAACAGATTAAAGGCTAATACAACTTTACCAAATCACGGAGCACCAACTTCAAACAATAACTCTGAGCCACAGATATATACAACTGTCAGTTCAATACAAGAATACACAAATACAGTCAAACAATAACCTAAGAGGACCCCCATACGCCTAAAAGGTACACATTAACAAGCATAACCCAACTAGCCCTTTATAAGACCGGTAGATGCAAATAATAATCAATTATACTGATGGTAGGCAATGTATACGAATGCAAGTTACACAATAAAATTCATAGTTCCATCTGTACAAGTGCCATCCATAACAATGCATATACACCTACCCAGTGTCACAACTCAACTTCGTAGGCCGTGACTGGTGCCCGAGTTGGGCACCTATGAGAACAGATATAGCACAAGAGGGCCGTTAAGGCCATAATAGAACACAAAGCCCAAACCATATATACATAACTCACATCACAAGTCTACAGACCTCTACATAATGATAGCCTAGTCATATGACGATACAGGGCCCCGTCGTACCCTTAACCAATATGTACAAATATACAACAGAAAAGTTAGTATCAAAATAGGGCTCCGGACAAAGAAGCACTGCCAACCAACAGGGTGGATGTCCTAAGCAAGCGGATCAAGAAACCGAGCATTTGTACCTGCGGGCATGTAATGCAGGATCCCGAAGAAAGAGGGGTCAGTACAGAAAATGTACTGAATATGTAAAGGACGGACTATAATAAGTAAAGTCATTACCAGAACAGAATGTGCAAAAATGAGCGAAATATCCAGAATGTCAAAATACTTATCACAAATACAAATAATGCATACGGAAAAATATATGCCATATCCGACCCCATTACGGGACTCGCTGAACAAAATGTGGTCGCCACCACATCACTGGCACCACAGCACAATATACATCCAAAGTAGGGAATATCTCCGTAATAAATCATATCATATCAGATGTCCATATTAGATCATATTATATCATATGTGTACATGGCACATCATAACTCCGCAAATCCTATGTACAAGTCGTACCTTCCCCCTCACATCGGGGAATGGCAAACAATGCAGAGAGGTACGCATGATAACAAACCTGGCCCATAATCAGTGAAAGAAGCATTGAGGCATCCACGAATGGAGTAGTGAGAACTATATGCAATTTAAATCATATTTGAGACTCGATAGACTAATCAAAATGAGCTATCGTTCAAAATCAAGACAAGAGTCATATCAAGTACCCTTTGAAAGTCGCTATGGATTGTATCAAAATAGAACTTCAGGAATCATATACTCGTATCCAAGCGTAATAAAATATCTTTTGGAAATCAAGAAATAGGCCATCCTAGTGGTTCTAGGAATAGAAACTTCCTTGGAATCATATAAAATTCATATATTTATTTCATAAAGACCATGCCAAAACAAATATTAGTTTTTCATACTTATGTCAAAACATGCCAAGAGAAGGAATAATATTTACATACTTATGCCAAAAACATGCCAAAAGAAGGAAACGTTAGCTTTACATACCTCTTACGGATTACTCTTAACACATTCGCCTCGTCGTCTCTGGAACCTATTTAACATGAAAGTAATTCTAAGGTTAGTGACCTTATACTTTCCATCTAGTAATTCTACCACAAATTACCCATAGGAACCAATCCCTTATCCATCCCCTTAGACTAGGTCATTACTAGTTCCAAAGTTAGCGGAAATCGAGCAGCATCTCCCCTATAACTTGCCCTATACAAACTTCCATTTTAACCTCCAAACCTTAGCATCCAACCAAAAAAAAATAAGCATCATATATACAAGTAAACCACTTCAACATTACCCAATACAAACTTCAAACGAGCGCTCAAAACTATGATACCAAAATAGGGTGTTTAATCTCTATTTCGTAAAACCTTTAACCATACATTACGAGGGGTCGTGTGTCTGAAACCATAAGATCCCACACCCCTTTTTGAACACTTTCCATCCCTTCAACACACACTCAAACCACCTGCAAGCGTAGCACAACAACCACAACACACTACTCGACTTTGGTTTAACTATAACGACTTTAGTTTAGTTTGTTTCCAACGTCAAGAATCCTTGTGCCATTTTTATACTTCCAGCCACATTTAAGACATTTAATACACTCCATAACAATACCATAACCTCCAAATTTAAATAAAAACCCTTTCCTTACCCGAAATTGGCCATAGCTTGCCAAAACTCGCCTCGAAAGTTTCTTAATTGCGGCTGAAACATTGTGGCTGTTTGCTATCCGTTTTTTGCTGCTCCAAACCATAAATTTACATTATTAACCCCTTCATATCATCGTGGTATACCCTAGATAATTAATTTACAGAAATAAATTAGGGCTTACCTTTCACTTTTGCCAAGCCGTCGCCCCTCTCTCTTAGCCTCCTAGGGTTTCCTTTTCTTTTCCTTTAAGTTCAAGGCTGTTTTGTGAGAAATTCAGCCTTAAGACACATGTATATACATTTCCTTAGGAGGTGACACATGGAATCCCCCAGGGGTGACACGTGGCAACCCCCTAGGACACCACCTCATCCATGCATCCAATCCAAAGATGCCACATGGCAGCGTGGGACCTACCTTAAGTAAGTGTGTCACCTACTTGGTCCAAGTAGGTGCATCACCTACTTGTTTCAAGTAGGTGCTACGTCTCCTTATTTCTCTTCTGTGGGTTCTTAATTTCATCTCACATTAAGAGCCTATATATCCCTTGCTACTTAAGCTCAACGTGTACTCAAGTAGTTTAGTTATGTAAGATGTCCAACTCGATGGCGTACGTGAGTAAGTCGAGTCCTATGACCCATTACATGGCCTCCGACTCCTTCCAGTTTCTTATAACTCTATTTCCAATATTCCCTATTATTAGGGTATCTCATTCTCCCCTCCTTAGAGTTGTTTGATAGAGTTATAGGTTATTCGACTCACATGACGACTTCTAAGAAACTTAAGAGCCTCTCCACAAACTTAAGAAGCTTAAGAAGTGTTCTAAGGTACCAAAGTACGGGGTGTAACACCCAGCCCTTTGCATACTTGGTAAGACCCGTGTAGGTCCCTCCTTCTATTTAGTGGATCACACGGATAAAGGGACCCATAGGAGATGCAGGAAGTTCGTAAATACTTTCTTGCTCCCGACATATGACTTATAAAATTGATCCTCTGGGATCTTCTTCATGATGGTACGAGAGATAAATAACAAACCACGTATGTAAATAAAAGGATAGAATTATCTTCGATCGATCAATAAGTCATGCATACTTCAGCAGGCCGTAGTGGAGACCGTGGCGGACTTCCACCGAATCAGGAGGCGTCATCAAACATGGTTATAGGTATACTATTAATCCTCTCCCAGGATGTGTATGCTTTGATAGATCCAGGCCCCACTCTATTATGTATATATCTCCTTTTGCTGCCGATATTTGGCGCCTTGTGTGGATGTGATAGACTATGATATGCATATATATGTTGGCCCTATGAGTCATTATTGGTATTTCCTGAGGGCAGGTTTGGGATAGTAAAGAATATAGAGGAAACTCTGCCAAAATTTTTTTGGAGATAGAAAGAGAATGAGATATACGGTTGTAACATATCTTGAGAGATCGTATCCACGATAACGATAAGGATGAAAGCTCATGAAATAGAGAAGGGTATTGTGTATATGTACATCCATGTTGGAAAATAGTGGGATCCCTCGAAGATAGGGAATAGAAATTGCAAAACAACTGAGGCATTGTTAAATTATCAAAGGAACAAGTGGTATCCATTGGAAAACAATGTGATAAACAAAACGTGAGACACGTGTCATCAGAGTATAAGTGCCCCGAATGGAGAATCAAACATGATTATAAGCACTAGTGACGTACTGATTGGGATGTATGAAATGTGGCTTCAGTTAAACTACTACATTAGTTATATGACTCGAGTACCAGTACTTGGACTAGATTGGGTACTAGCTATTGAGAATTCTGAGCACCCCATGGTTATATTAAGGTTTCTTACAGGGACAACCTAAAGTATAGATGAGTTAACAGAAGGTGTAGAAATGGTGCAGTATGTCAAATGTGTTGGAACAGAATCTTATGCGTATGAACAATTGAAAATAAACAAAGGATGACATTAGTAAACCCTAAAGGGGGGAAGTGGACAAGAGAAATACAAGCGTGAGAGGAAATCAACTGACACACATGTTGACAGGAATGCTTAAATTTCAAGCGAGATCCCATACTGGCACGAGTTAGCAAGAGCTCAAGGCAAATAATAAATAGACAAAAGCCGCGGTATCTGAGACCGTGCGAAGAATCATGGGTTCCTACAAAAATGGGTGAATATGATAAAAGAGTAGGACTGAGCAAACTAAGGGCCGCGGAAAGGGTAGTAGGGTCGTGTTTGAGTAAAGATTAAGATGTGGCAACAACGTCATTAGTCGTTGATATCGAGATGTACAAGTAGCAAGGACAATAGAAAATCTCCTACGGTAGAAAATAAGGAGACCAAGGAATATATAAAGGAAGAAAAGAAAGAAGTAGGATAAAATAGCATTAGCACGAGCAAGTCCTAGTGTGAAGTCGATATGGAAAGCTAGATGGTTCGGGAGATGAAAAGACTGTGTTTACCTTATATCAGTGGTATAAGAGTAGTTGTGCAACCTACGAATAGTTATATACAACATAAAACAAAGCAGAGGAGTACATGATGAAAAGGAGTTATGATATTTTGGAGACGTTACAGAGGAATACGAAGAGAAGTTAAATCAAATGGACAAAAAGGATACAGTCATGGTTGAATTAAAGATCTACCCCGACACCTGTTGTAAGAGAGAAAAAGAGAGGGCAAGGCAAAACATGAAGACTAGTAAAAAGACGCTAAGGTAAATCTTAGGCTAAGATGAGTGCCTTCACACATTATTGCAAGGATGGCAATGGAACGTGACGTGAGGACTTCCTAGGAGGGTCACCCATCCTAGTACTACTCTCGCCCAAGCACGTTTAACTTCAGAATTCTGGTGGGATCCCTTGTGTTAGTGCTATTATGATCGCACGAGATGGGAGAATCTGAACTAGCGGCAAAGCAATGACACAAAATTATGTACTTAGAGTGTTACAAGTTACGATAAGGGAATTGTAAAAGAGCTTAAGCAAAACAAGTAGGATTAGCCGATTAATAACAGATGGCGCACTTGTATGCCACAGTTTTTCAATATAATACCAGTTAATGATAAGGCAAACCACGGAACAGCTATACAGGTCATTGTTTGAGGGGACTTCAGCACAACTTGGTAGCCAACTTTGACGAGCAAAAAACAAAACCCAAAAGGCAAGGGTACCAGTTGATGTCATCTAAAAAAGGCAAAAAGTAATATACGAGGTCGAAGATTCTACAATATGACCTTGGCTACAAGATTCACTTTTCCCTCCCTGGACAGATAATTCTATATGGAATGTTATCCATAGATTAACAATATCAGCCCATGTTCCTTCAATCAAGGACTACCTGTCCAGTTGATATTGTGTAAAATTATAGGTCAAGAGGGTGGTGAGACTTTACAGAGTTCCTATATCTATTGTCTTATACGAAGGAGCCTGAGTTATAGTTAACTACATAATATCATTCCAAGAAGAGATTGAGAAGACAGATAGGTCTTCGTACACCATTGTACCCTCAGACCAAAGGACAGACTAAGCTTACTAGATAAATGTTGGAAGAGGTGTTGTGAGCCTATACGGTTGACTCCAAAGGTAGCTTGGATAATGGCATACTACCTGTCAAGAGTATTTACTACATCAATATCATTCTAGTCTCCAGGTGGCCCCGGAAGAGACTTGGTATGGCAAAAAGAGTATGTCGTCAATTGGTGAGTTGATGTTTGTAAAATGTGACTAATGGGCCCAGGCGTAGTTCAATAAGCCATCGAGAAGGTGAAGCTTATTTAGGAGAGAATGTTAGCAGCTCAAAGTCAACAGAAGTCATACATAGGTAATCGACATCGACTTATAGAGTTTTAAGTTAATGATTGGGCATTTCTGAAAGTACCCCTCACAGAGAAAGTAATGAGATCCAGCAGAAAAGGGGGCCTTAGTCCCAGATACATTGACCTTATCAGATCCTCTGCCGAATAGGCAAGGTTGCCTATGAGCTGGACTTACCAGCAAATATGGAAGCGGTACATCCAGTCTTCAATGTATCAATGCTTTATAAGTATGTTGGTAATCCAACCCCGGTATATCCCGTAGAGGGTATCCAGGTCACAGAGGAGTTATCCTACGAGAAGCAACCTATCGCCATCCTGGGTTGGCAAAGTAGAAGATTATGAACTGAGGATATAGCTTCCGTCGAGGTAATGTAGTGAAATAAAAATTGTGAAGAGATGACCTGGGAAGCAGAGGAGTAAATAAAACACAAGTATCCGTACCTACTCCTAACGCTACAGGTAATCTCAACCTTTGGTACTTTGATAGTGATAGATTGATGAAAGTATGTGTTATTGCAATAGAAAGGAATTTCCATATAATTTGTATAAGATCTTAAGGAAGGTTTTGGTTCACATTCGAGGACGAATGTCCTAAGGGGTGAAGGATGTTACACCCCATACTTTTGTACTTTGGAACACGTTCTTAAGTCTCTTGAAAGACTCTTAAGTTCTTGGAAGGATCGTAAGCCTCTTAAGTTTCTTAAGGTTTCCTAAAATTTCTTAAAGCTTCATAATGCTTCTTAAGCCTTCTTAAGAACTTTTAAGCTCCTTAAGAGTTACCATGTGAGCCAGGTAATCTATAACGCGATCAAACAACTCTAAGGAAAGCAGAATGTGATACCCCATAGTATAGAAAATTGGAAATAGAGTTATAAGAATTCAGAAGAAGTTGGAGACCGAATAATGAGTCGTAGGACTCGACTTATTTACTTAATAAAGGTTTTGGTTCACATTCGAGGACGAATGTCCTAAAAGGGGGAAGGATGTTACACCCCGTACTTTTGTACTTTGGAACGCGTTCTTAAGTCTCTTGAAAGACTCTTAAGTTCTTGGAAGGATCGTAAGCCTCTTAAGTTTCTTAAGGTTTCCTAAAGTTTCTTAAAGCTTCATAACGCTTCTTAAGCTTTCTTAAGAACTCTTAAGATTGTTAAGTGTTACCATGTGAGCCGGGTAATCTATAATGCTATCAAACAACCCTAAGGAAAGGAGAATGAGATACCCCATAGTAGAGAAGATTGGAAATAGAGTTATAAAAATTCAGAAGAAGTTGGAGACCGAATAATGAGTCGTAGGACTCGACTTATTTACTGAAGGAAGGTTTTGGTTCACATTCGAGGACAAATGTCCTTAAGGGGGGAAGGATGTTCCACCCCGTATTTTTGTACTTTGGAACGCGTTCTTAAGTCTCTTGAAAGACTCTTAAGTTCTTGGAAGGATCGTAAGCCTCTTAAGTTTCTTCAGGTTTCCTAAAATTTCTTAAAGCTTCATAAAGCTTCTTAAGCCTTCTTAAAAACTCTTAAGCTTCTTAAGAGTTACCATTTGAGCCGGGTAATCTATAATGCTATCAAACAACTCTAAGGAAAGGAGAATGCGATACCCCATAGTAGAGAAGATTGGAAATAGAGTTATAAGAATTCCGTAGAAGTTGGAGATCGAATAATAAGTCATAGGACTCGACTTATTTATGTAAGCTACCAACATGGAAATCTTACATACTTAATCTACTTGAGGGCATACCAAGCTTACGTAGCAAGGATTATATAGGTTCATAAAGTAAAATGAGATTACAAACCCACAAGGGGGAAAAGATAGTTCCACGTGGCAGCTGTTGGAGAAAGGGTGGTGGAACCCACCTGCCACATGGCAGCCCATGGTTGGAAGGCATGGTGTGTTGGGCCAATAAGGGCTTGACACGTGCCACCACTTAGGGGTTGACATGTTTTACTCCCCCATAAGGTGACATATATGTATATATATTATAAGTCATCCTTATCTCCAAAAAAAAGTCATTCTTCCACAAAAATATCTATGCAAAGGAAAAGAGAATAAAAGTCTAGAAAGAAAAAGAGAGAGGAGGAACCTTAAACTTGAGAAAGAGAACCACGGATTTGGAGCCAAAGAGGTAAGTTCTCCGATTTTGTTCCGTGAATTAATTATCTAGTGTATACCACTATGTTATTAAGGTGTTATTAATGAAAATTTATGGTTTGGATCATCACCAAAATGTTATCAAACAGCCCCAAAGTTCTAGCCGCACTAGGAGAGCTTCCGAGGCGAGTTTTGGCATGTTTTGGCGAGTTTCAGATAAGTTAAGGTTTTTCCTTTCAAATTGGAGTTTATGATGTTTTTATGTGGTATATTAAAAGTCTTAATCAAGGTTGGAAGTGGAAAAAATGCATAAGGATGGTTGACGTTAGTAACAAACTAAATTGAAGTTGTCGTAGTTAAATTGAAGTGGAGTAGTGTGTTGCGATTGTGGTGCTGCAGTTGCAGCTGGTTGGATGGCATGTTGCAGGGCTGGAAATTTTTCTAAAAGGGGTGTGGGTACTGATGGTTTCAGACACACAACCCTCTATTTCGTATTGTTAAAGGTTTTGCGAAATAAAGATTAAAAACTCTATTTTGATATCATAGCTTCGGGCGAGTTGTTTGGAGTTTGTACTATGTAATGTTGAAGTAATTTACTTGTTTATATGCTTCTAGTTGTTTTTTTGGGTATGGTTGTTGACACGGTGTCCGATTTGAAATCTCGGGGATGTTAAAGTTATAGGGGAAATCCTGCTCGATTTTCGGAAACTTCGGAACTAGTAACATACTAGTCGAGGGTATTGGATAAGGAAATGATTCCTATGGGTACTTGGTTGTAGAGTTGGAAATTGGAAAGTGAAAGGTTATTAAACTTAGTATTACTCTCATGTTAATAGGTCAAGGAGATAATGAGGCAAGCTGGGTTACAGTTAATTCACAAAAGGTATGTGAAGCTTACCCTCTCTTTCTTTTGGCATGTCTTAGCCTTAAGTTATATATATGAATATTGGGAGTCATTCCATTCATAAAGATCTGAGTATGAGTCAAGACTCTTGTTCACTTCTGGATGTTAGAACTCCTGCACTAAGTGGACTCATCACCTTTCAAGTCTTCTGTAGGATGAAGAGTAGTACATATACGCCCTATCTCCTTCTTTCGTTAAAATCGCTTAAGGTAAGTGAAATGATGTTTGATATGAGTTTAGAGGTAATTCCATTTATAGGTTCTGGATATAATTCGTGACTCGTAGTCACCTCTGAATACTAAAGGTCCTAAAGTAGTTAAATTACTACTCTCGAACAATCTATATATTGAATAGTAAGTGGAGATATAAGCTCCTATTCTAAAAGGATCTGAGAGGATAAATGTCTCTGATTGCATAAGTTGTATCTCTGATTGCATAAGCTATGTGTCTAATTGCATAATTTGTGTCTTTGATTGCATAAACTGTGTGGAATTATCTTGGTACATGCCTATGGTTCCTGAGGACCTAATTGATGTAATCCCTAATAACATCTAAAGGGTACCTCAGAGAATTACTTTTCTGGTCTTCAAGTGACGGTTCACTTGACTGTTTCATGGAGTCTCAGGATATAATTTAGTTGCATATGGTTTCTCACTACTCTACTCGTGCATAGGGTAACCCTTCTTTCACCAAGTCCCATGCAAGGCCGGGCCTAATATCATGCGCAGCTTTACTACTTCTTTCACCGAGTCTCGGGCAAGACGCGATATGATATCGTGACTTGATGGGTGATGCCACATACGAGGAAGGGATGCTATATATGATGATATGATAATATGATGATATAACGATACAACAACGATATGAGTATTCACTGCATCTCAGGCTGGATAAAATATGATGATTATGACACCGAGTCCAATTATTGGCCGGGTACGGTATATGGTGATATAAGAAAGGAACATCGAGTCCTTCACTAGAGGTCCGGGTATGGTATGTATATATACGATGTGGGTACACTATAGATGTACCCTACTCTCTTCACCGATTCCCTCACTAAAGGGTCTGATACCGTAGGTAGGCATGCTTGTCTAAATATAGTGATATATTTGTGACATCGAACCCCATAATGGGACGAATATGTTATAATATATATATATATATACGATGAGGTTATGCCATGTACGATGGTATGATGTCGTATACGATGACACGATGAAGTGATATATATGATGAAAAGAGATGGTGATATGATATTATGATGAAAATGATTTTACTACATAAGATGCAGACACGATAATGGGTTAATTATTATACTTGTCCCCTACATCCCTGTTCCAACTATAATCTCGTTATGGTGTTTTATGCTTAAATACTCAGTACATATTTCATACTGACCCCCCTCTCTTCGGGGGACTGCATTTCATGCCCGCAGGTATAGACACGCGACTTTAGGATCCACCAGCTTAGGATTTAACCAAGCGGGTAAGAAGAGCTCTATCATGTCGGAGACAAGCTTTTGGTACCGACCATTGATGTATATATTTGTGTGTTAAAGTATACGGCGGGGGACATGTACCGCCCTATGTTTCTATTTTTTTTAATCTTAGAGGTCTGTAGATATATATATATATAATGTATATGTATGTGTGAACAGTTGTGCCTATATGTTACGATAGCCTCATCGGCTTATATATATTGTCTTGCCTTTTGGCACGCTATGACTCAAATAGGAGACATATTTCCTTATAGTTAGCAAGGCTACATGCGAGTGTCCAGTTCGAGCATCCATTACGGCCTATGGGGTTGGGTCGTGACACTTATGAATCACTAAGTTAATGAGCTATTCCTTATATATTTTAAAGATGGATTGATATACAGTTACTATCTTTCCCTATTATGTTATGATTATGTTTATAAGTTTCCATTTTAAAGTCCTAAACTATGTTGCCCGCATAGGTTTCCTTCATGTCCTAGCTAGTGGATCCATATATAGCACAGTTGATTTGAGCTGATATGAGTAACATTACGGAGTATACCCTGGCAAGGTTGCCTCCCCCTTGTCGATGTGGGAATCATCCAATTTTATGTAATAGCTTGCATGGTCTTAGATATTGGTTAAGGGTATTATCCCACACAAGGTAAATGTCAAGTTATGAGTTTATGATGAAGTTTTATGATATGAACTGACCATGAGTTTCATATGTTTTCAGATGCTTTTGAGTTTCACTCATCTACAATATGTTTGGTCATGCATCTTATGGAGTATTGTTCACGTTGCTTTATTTGTTCATGAAAACCTCACATACTTAGTACATTCAAACATACTAACACATATTTTACCTACATTATCTTATAATGTAGGGACGGAAGACACTCACAATCATCCTATTTATGGCTAGAGTTTCTCTAGATTCTCAAAGTATGGGTGAGTCCTCATTCTATCGAGGACATGAATTATATTCTTGTTTTTTACTTGACTTTCTTCTATTGTTAGGGTGAGGTAGGAACTTGTCCTAAGCCCCCATCAAATATAAGATTAGAGCACGTTTAGATGCTATATGAGGTAGTGCGGATTGGACATATTTGAATTGTTATCCCTTAGTCCCAATCCCTTGAGTTGCTACTTCTGCTTTTAATGTCATGTTTATTTACCTTACAAATGAAATATATGCTAAGATGACTTGGTTGGGGTCCTTCACATCCTGATTGCCATGTCACGGCTTGGCCCTAGTTATGATGACAAACTTAGTATCAGAGCACAAGGTTTAGAAAGTGTCCTAAAGAGTCTAACATACCGCGTTACGTAGAGTCCTATTCATTAGTGTGAAGCACACTACATCCATGAATAGGAGGCTACAAAATGTCTATCACGACCCAACCCTATAGGCCATGACTGGGGTCCAACCTGGACCCCCGCACATATATCTATTAGTTGTGGTCACATTGAATTGTAAATAAGATAATATCATGTAATAGAGCCCTATTGGGTGATAACATTTATATAAACTAGTAGCCCTTTTTGTTTGTATCACAACATGACAGGGCACGCAAGCCGACAAGGCTGCCATAACATAATCACGTATATCATATATCAGGTAGACCCAGTTGAATCAAACTGACATACACAACCCACATATACATGTCTGCAGACCTCTAAAAATATAAATGACAACATATGGCAGGACAGGGCCCCCGCCATACCCCCGAATGGACAAAATAATTTTATACATTAGTGGACAGTATCAAAAACTAGGCCCCGATACAATAGAGCCTCTTCCAGCTGAGCTGCATGGAATCCTAAGATGACGAACTCCCAAAACCTGTATTTGTACCTGCGGGCATGAACGCAGCCCCTCGAAGAAGGGGGGGTAAGTACGACATATATACTGAGTATGTAAAACATAACATAATACAACTAGAAGCATATTTGAAGTAGAGAAGCAGGAGATAAAATATCAAAATTGGAAACCTGTACCTGTACTCTATAAATCATTAAAGCATGCGTGCTCAAATTATACAATATAGCCAGCCCTTTCAGGGGTCCAGTGAATCATATCTGTAGGATCATCATAGGCCTGGCGCCATCACCACCTTATTGCAATATATCATCACACATATATACATACGTACCCGACCCTCTAGTAAATGGCTTAGTGGACAATGCAGTGAGTTATGCATGATAACGTACCCGTCTCAAGACTCGGTGAAAGAAGGTTTACAGTATACACGAGTAGAGTAGTGAGTAACTATATGCAATTTAAATCATTATCAGAGACCCGATAGAATAAGAAAGTTAAGCTTTTATTTGAGGACCCGAGTAACGGTGTAGTCATATCAAGCATCCTCTAGATGCCATCATGGGCTGTCTCGATTGTAATCTCGGGGGCCCTAGACATGTATTAACATAGGGCCAAATCATTTATGGAATCAGAAACACTTATTACCTTATAGTCCTTAGGACGTAGAGCCTGTACATTTGTTACCTCTTTAACGTATAAATGTTTCCAGGGAAAGTAGTTCAACTACTATAGGAGTTCAATATTCAGAAGTAATTAAGAGATGTTTAAGAATGGAGTTATCTCAGAGTTCCGATCAGATTAAATTTACAACTAAAACAAGGACATGCCCCAAAAGAAGAAAGAGAATAAGCTCTATATAGTCTGTACTTTCCTTCAGGTGATCTTCATATACATATTTCGTACCCGACCCTTCATAGGGATCGGTGAACCATTATGGCATCGTAATCTCATTTTCGTATCAAATACATATCAATGGAAATGAGATATAGCTTCCCATACATTATATTCTGACACATAGAAGCCCTACTAGGCAATACTTAATCTTCACAGGAACTCTAATACTGAACAGTGGATAGGGGTTATGAGGCATACTCGGAATTCTGGGAATAGAATTATCCCCGCACTTCATATACAATTCACTTAAGTCTAAACATTGCCAAAAGGAAAGAAAGATAGTTGTACGAACTTATACCAAAACATGCCAAGAGAAAGCTTTACATACCTTGTCTGAATTAGTCCTTATCCTGTTTGCCTCACCGTCCTTTGAACCTATTCAACATGAAATTAATATGAATATCAACCCCTCTTAACTTTCCAGCACCCTAGGTTACACCTTAGTATTAATGGAATCTATTTCCTTAGTCGTTTCCCCGACTAGTTCTTTTATTTGCCAAGGCGTCGCAGAAAATTGGGCAGCACCTCTCCTATAATGTGCCCTATCCAAATTTTCAATTAGGTCCCTAAGACCTACAGCCAACCAACAACAACAACCTGCAGAAATTCACACCAACAATATACAATATAAACTCGAAATGACTCATTCAAAAAGATGATATCAAATAGAGCGTCTAGTCTTTATTCTATAACACCTTTCATTATACGAAATGAGGGGTCGTGTGGCTGAAACCAACAGCATACACACCCCTTTTAGAATGCATTTAGTCCCTGCCATAATACATTACACCCGTGCAGCAACAACTCACTCAAAACTCTCAAAATGTGAATTCTGGACAACTTACTGTTTTACCTTGTCGCTTCGTTTTAAAGGGGTAATGGAGGGAAACAGGATTTACGTCCTTCATGAAATTTATATACATGCGTCTTAGGGTGGAATACAATTTCGAATAACCCCTACATAAATTCTGTAAAAAACGATATGCCCAAAACACCAACAGCAGTCCGTGTAAGATTTCTAAAACCAAAATCTGGACAGCACCTCCTCTACACTTCATCACCCATTTTCGAGAAGTTAAATGTAAAATTGGATTTTAAAGTCTAAACTAAAGTTAAAGGACTATGGAATATATTTCCAAAACATATTGAATCACCCAAAACGAAGCTATACACAAGAAGTTATACCAATATTACTAATAACTGTCCCCTCCAAAAACGGGTTTGTTAACTAGTTTTTAATGTTTTCCCTCTTTGTTCGTTTAACTTTTTCTCAAGTTCCAAGCTGAAGAATTAATTCCATATACATCATAAGATATATATATACACCTCCACGTACTTAAGGAATACCGTATATAATTAATTCACGGAGAACAATTTAAGAAATTACCTTTGATCCTTAAAAACCAAGGCTGCCTTGTGCTTTGTTTCTCACGTTGTTCCTCTTCTTTTGGTTGCTGGAGTTTCAGCTCCAAATAGAATGAGAACGACTTAGTAGTAATCCAAATCCACATATATACACTTCTTTAAAAGGTGCCACGTGGCAGCCCCTTAAGGGTGATACGTGGCAGCCCTTAGGATGCCACCTAGGTTCATGCAGCCTATCACACGCCGCCACATAGAAGCGGGGTCCACCCCCCCAAGCAGACGGGTGAGTCACCTACTTGCTTGTCACCTGCTTGCTTGAGGTGCTTGCTTGTCACCTGCTTGCTTCACTTTCGTAAGTTCGGAAACTAGTTTTTGCTCCCTCTCATAGGTTCATAATCTCGTCTTATTTTAAGAGCCTATGTAACCCATGCTACACAATATTGGTACCTACTCCAATAGCTTAAGTATGTAAGACTTCCAAGTTAGTAGCTTACGTAGGTAAACCGAGTCCTACGACTCATTACTTGGCCTCCAGTTCCTTCCGGATTCTTATAACTCCATTTACAACCTTCTTTATGATAGGGTATCACATTCTCCCTTCCCTAGAGTTGTTTGATAAAGTCGTAGCATGTCCGTCTCACATGATAATGTCTAAGGAACTTATGATACATTCCAAGTTTTAAAAGCGTGGGGTGTAACATCCTTCTCCCCTTCAGAACATTCATCCCCAAATGTTAGATAAAACTTCTCTCAGCACCTTATACAAATCATAGGGAGATTCTTTATTGTTTCCATAATACATACTTCTACCCAGGCACTTAATATATGAGTTTTAGGAGTTGGGGTTGCCTGTAAATATCGATTACAGGTGCGAATACTTATATTTCATATTCTCTTCAGTTCCCCGATTATCCTCTTTCTGCTTTTGGTTTTTCCACCATAACTTGATGGAAGGTACGTCTTTAGTCTACAATCTTCCAGTTTGCCAATCTAGAATAGCGGTAGGTTTTTCCTCATAAGATTCCATCTCCTGGACCTCATTTATGGAATATACCCTGGGTGGTTTGTTAGTATCCTTGCAAAGCATTTCCATCTGAGGGATTGAGCCTATAGTTTCTAAATGAGGGGGTAAGCTCAACTTACCAGCCACGTTTCCCACCTTATGAATAACTTGATACAGTTTACTATATTTTGGGTTAAGTTCCCTTTTCTGGGTGACTCCGTTATGAACATTCAATCATCAATTTGAACACTGAATGTTGATGTCGATTATCTGTACATCATTTTGACCGACTCTGGGTTGTTAGTCCATAGTTTGTTTAATCTTGTTTGGCCTACCAGCTTAGTCTTTTTCCCCAATAGGGGGACTCATACACTCTGCCTTACAACATCTTGTAGGGGGTCATCTGGATACTAGAACGGTATCCCTTCTCATAGGCAGACTTAATAAGTGGTGGACGATAGTCCTAGCTATACTTAAAGCCAACTTCATAAGCTCGCAATATATTTTCTAGCAGTTGATAATATGCTCGGTCTGTTCAACAACCTGAGGAAAATGCGGTACGAAGGCCCGTCTGTGCTCCCGACCTCTTCTTGGACTGAGGTCCAAACGTTAATCATAATTGAAGTCCTTCTATCTAAAATACTAGTTGGGGAAACCTCCCGAAACCTTATTCTCTTCATGTTCTCTAACTCCACCTAATTTTAGCTGCATAGGTGCTCTTGCTTGAAAGCAAATGGGCTGATTCGTTAGCCTCGTAGAGTCCTTCTCAACTCTTTTCAGAACTGTAATTGGCATTCTACCTTTTGAGTTCCCTTTTTTTTCCAATTCTTAGCATTGGCTACTGAATAATGTTGCAGTCCCCTCATATAATGGCTCTCGCAGTCGTTCTGTGCTTTTTCTAGCATGATCTAGTAAAATTCCAAAGGAATTTTGGCATAGAAGCTCTCTATCCTGTAGTAACCAGCTAGTTCTGTCAGTTTTACTTAGACCCTTTAACAATTTCCCTTACCCCCGTTTGTAATCATCTAGACCCATTATCTTGTGTCATTATTTACTTTTACAAGATTATGAGAGGGTACAAGAAGTATCCTAGTGTTACCTCGCTAGTCCTCATGTTTTACCTTACCTTTTTCTCCCTTATCCTACATTCAATTTCGGGGGAGATCTTTGGCCCAATCGTGGCCATGTATTACGTCACCCGTAGCACTAATTCCATCTCAGTAATTTGGCTTAACCTATCTTTGTATCTCTCGATGGTTAATTGCAACTTGGGCTTCTTTGCCTAGGATAATAGCTGTGGGGACTCCGTAAGGCCCTACCACTCTTTTATTCTACAATTTTACACCTTCTTGGCGGAGTAGGTAACCTTTGATCGAAGGAGTAGGGACTAATATCATTAATCCATAAGTAATATTCCCTCCAGATTCGTCTGGCACTGGAGTGCGAAGTGAGTCTTGTAGTCCTGGTCATATTGTGGAATTTTCGACCTTGGGTATTGCTTCCTGTCCTTCATAAATTACAATCAGCTGGTACCCTTACCTTTTGGGTTTTGCTTTTTCACCCTTAGAGTTGGCTGCCAAGTGGTGTCGAAATTTCCTCGCCTATTGGTCCATGTAGCCCTTCGGTGGTTTGCCTCTCATTAACAGGTACTATATTGAAGAACTGTGGCTCGAGTGTGTCGTCAGTTAGCAATTAGCTAATCCTTCTTGTTTTGCTTAAGTCCTTGTTACAATTGCCTTAACATATCTTATAATACTCTGGGTACATAATCTCATATCATTTCTCCATTGCTAGTTCAGATTCTTCCATCTCGTGTGATCATACCAGCACTAACGCATTAAGTTCCTTCAGAATTTCGAGGTTAAGCATGCTAGGACGAGAGTAATACTAGGATGGGTGACCTCTCTAGGAAGTCTTCGTATTGCGTTTCATTGTAATCCTTGCCATAATGTGTGGGGCACTTAATTTAGCTTCAGATTTACCTTAGCATTGTCTCGTGAGTCTTTATGTTTTGCCCTGTCCTTTCGTCTATTATCTTGCATCTAGTATCGGCGTAGACCTTTAGCTCCACTATCCTCTATTCACTTTGTGTTCTCCTCATTTTCTACCACAGGAGGCTTTTCTATTCCTTTTTCTTTGGTTATTTATCTATCGCAACATCATTTGCAACTAACTCTATAACCAACATTTTGGCTTTTAGTCTAGCATGCTGCCATTATCCTTAGTAGTGTCTCTTGAATTATTCGATATCCTTTCATTAGTACATTCTTCTATTTTTATACGCAGCCGCCTTCTAGTGTTATGTTGTTCAGGGTCTCGTCACAAACTTCTTAATGCTGCCTTATGTAGCATTCCGGCTTCTATCCAATTATTGGTAGCTTCCGGACCTTTCCAACTTGGTTCAGTAAGATATCTTATTGAAGTTTAGACGTCTATCTTAAATATATTCCTATATTAATTGTCTCCTCCTACCTTTGCCATTTTCTCATTAACTTCCCCTCTTTAGAGGGTACTCGTACTTTCATCTGCTTGTACCTTGCTCTATGTCTCTTTGTCCGGTCTCAATTTCGCCCAATCTCTTCCCCCAATCTACTTGGTATTGCATAATGTACCCGTCTTTCTATATATTTCATAACCTGATTATCCGCGTACAAAATCTTGGCTAAATTATGAAACGATGAGAACCTTTCCATGCATAGTGCGACGTCTCATCTATTAATATGTAACTAAGTAAGGGGACTCATGGAATAATCGTCCAAGGCCTCATTTTACTTATCTTCAGCAAAATTTAATTAGTACTTGTAGTCGTTCCAATCCCAACTAGGCAATGCTAGTATTCCGACGATAACTATTTAAGGTAGTGGCTTTGTCCCAACCTATATCCTTTGTCACTTTATCCCTGTATAATTGTATCAAATGGTTCGATTCATATTTAAATATCCCCCTTTTAGTTCGTACATATATTCAGTTCCTGACATCTCTTTGAGGTGCTTCTGTTAGAAGTTCTTTCCCCAATTAGTCAGTGGAGAACTATAAACTGTTATCATAAATCATTTTCCAACCATTGTTGGAAGAAATCAGAACCTCTTAAACATCACAGTACTTCTTTTAATACTTGACATACCTGGTCTCCTTCTGAGTTTATCCTCGAGTTATGAACAACTCATCTAATTTAAAATTAGGAGTTGAGGGCTTGGTATTTTTTTCAAAAAGAGTGAAACTCATTCGCGGGATATCTTACCCTTCATCCTGAGCCCTCTGTTTATATTCCTACAATACAAATACGGCTGGAGATACCGTAGTCTGAACTTTACTACTTAAATAAGCTTTTGTTCCTCCAAAATAAAATTCTTCAAGTGAAAAGGGTGCCTCTTATCGGTGACCTGAAGGATAACTCTTACAGCTTTAGTTAAACACAGTAGGGGTACTTGGTATCAACTTCTCAGACATCTCGAAATTATATGCTTCATTTCCTTTTCCCTATTCTGGGAAAATTTCGACAGAGTTTCCTCTACACTTCTTACTATCCCATAACCTGCACGCAGAAAATACCAATCATGCCTCACAGGGCCAACATATATATATATATATATATATATATATATATATATATATTCAGGTCATATCACAGCCGCATAGGGCTTTCAATATCATCTTATATCGTAGCCACACAGGGCTTTCAACATCAATAATAATATAAAAATACTGGACTTACCTCATATGTACCATTTCAAACTGCATCTGTTGCACTTTCTGTCTGTTTTCCTTTCAGGTTTCAACTTTACATTTCAATATTACTTCAATAACTTACCCGACGGGTATCTTCTATGCCTTTACTTTACTTACCTGCGTACTTCGTAATGTCCCATGTCATCAATTACTTCCTTCGGTTGATGCCGTCCTTCTGTTAAGATCCAAGGTTAGTATAAGGAATTTTCCTATGACTCGGATCTATAGCACGATCTCAGATGTAGAAGAAAGGTATCACCCTAAATGTCCTGTAGCTTCCTGTTTATAGATGTGGCGCGCAACACATCGATAAACAAGACTCTACTAGACACGGTCTGCAGACACTCCATGGACGAACTGCTTTGATACCACTTCTGTCACAACCCAACCCCGTAGGCCGCGACTGGGTCCGACCTGGACCCCTCTACACATATCTATTAGTTGTGGTCACATTGAATCGTAAATAAGATAATATCATGTAACAGAGCCCCACTAGGCGATAATATTTTTATAAACATGTAGCCCTTTTCATTCGTATCACAACATGACAGGGCACGCAACCCGATAAGGCTGCTATAACATAATTATGTATATCATATATCAGGTAGACCCAGCTGAATCAAACTGATATACACAACCCATATATACATGTCTGCAGACCTCTAAAATTATAACTGACAACATATGGCGGGATAGGGCCCCCGCCGTACCCCCGAATGGACAAAACAATTTTATACATCAGTGGACAGTATCAAAACCTAGGCCCCGATACAATGGAGCCTCTTCCAGCTGAGCTGCATGGAATCCTAAGCTGACGGACTCCCAAAACCTGTATCTGTACCTACGGGCATGAATACAGCCCCCCGAAGAAGGGGGGTCAGTACGACATATGTACTGAGTATGTAAAACATAACATAATACAACTGGAAGCATATCTGAAGTAGAGAAGAAGGGGATAAAATATCAAAATTGGAAACCTGTACCTGTACTCTGTAAATCATGAAAGCATATGTGCTCAAATTATACAATATAGCCGGCCCTTTCAGGGGTCCGACGAATCATATCTGTAGGATCATTATAGGCCCGGTGCCATCACCACCTTATTGCAACATATCATCACACATATATACATACGTACCCGCCCCTCTAGTGAAGGGCTCGGTGGACAATGTAGTGAGTTGTGCAAGATAACATACCCGTCTTGAGACTCGGTGAAAGAAGGGTTGAAGTATACATGAGTAGAGTAGTGAGTAACTATATGCAATTTAAATCATTATCAGAGACCCGATAGAACAAGAAAGTTAAGCTTTTATTTGAGGACCCGAGTAACGGTGTAGTCATCTCGAGTATCCTCTAGATGCCATCATGGGCTGTCTCGATTGTAATCTCGGGGGCCCTGGACATATATTAACATAGGGCCAAATTATTTATGGAATCAGAAACACTTATTACGTTATAGTCCTTAGGACGTAGAGCCTATACATTTGTTACCACTTTAACGTATAAAAGTTTCCATGGAAAGTAGTTCAACTACTATAGGAGTTCAATATTCAGAAGTAATTAAGAGATGTTTAAGAATGGAGTTACCTCAGAGTTCTGATCAGATTCAACTTACAACTAAAACAAGGACATTCCCCAAAAGAAGAAAGAGAATAAGCTCTATATAGTTTGTACTTTCCTTCAGGTGATCTTCATATACATACTTCGTACCTGGCCCTTCATAGGGCTCGGTGAACTATTATGGCATCGTAATCTCATTTTTGTATCAAATACATATCAATGGAAATGAGAGATAGCTTCCCATACATTACATTCTGACACATAGAAGCCCTACTAGGGAATACTTAATCTTCACAGGAACTCTAATACTGAACAGTGGATAGGAATCTATTTCCTTAGTCATTTCCCCGACTAGTTCTATTATTTTCCAAGGCGTCACCAAAAATTGGGCAGCACCTCCCCTACAATGTGCCCTATACAAATTTCCAATTAGATCCCTAATACCTACAGCCAACCAACAACAACAACCTGCAGCAATTCACACCAACAATATACAATATAAACTTCAAATGACTCATTCAAAAAGATGATATCAAATAGGGTGTCTAGTCTTTATTCTATAACGCCTTTCATTATACAAAACGAGGGGTCATGTGGCTGAAACCAACAGCATACACACCCCTTTTAGAATACATTTAGCCCCTGCCACAATACATTACACCCGTGCAGCAACAACTCACTCAAAACTCTCAAAATGTGAATTCTGGACAACTTACTGTTTTACCTTGTCGCTTCGTTTTGAAGGGGTAATGGAGGGAAACAGGATTTACGTCCTTCATGAAATTTATATACATGCGTCTTAGGGTGGAATACAATTTCGAATAACCCCTACATAAATTCTGTAAAAAACGATATGCCCAAAACACCAACAGCAGTCCGTGTAAGATTTCTAAAACCAAAATCTGGACAGCACCTCCTCTACACTTCATCACCCATTTTTGAGAAGTTAAATGTAAAATTGGATTTTAAAGTCTAAACAAAAGTTATAGTTATGTGAAATCCCTTTCCAAAACATATTGAATGACCCAAAACTAAGTTGTACACAAGAAGTTATACCAATATTACTAACAACTGTCCCCTCCAAAAATGGGTTTGTTAACTAGTTTTTAACGTTTTCCCTCTTTGTTCTTTCAACTTTTTCTCAAGTTCCAAGATGAAGAATTAATTCCATAGACATCGTAAGATAAATATATACACCTCCACGTACTTAAGAAACACCGTATATAATTAATTCACGGAGAATAATTTAAGAAATTACCTTTGATCCTTAAAAACCAAGGCTGCCTTGTGCTTTGTTTCTCACGTTGTTCCTCTTCTTTTGGTTGCTGGAGTTTCAGCTCCAAATAGAATGAGAACGACTTAGTAGTCATCCAAATCCACATCTATACACTTCTTTAAAATGTGCCACATGGCATCCTCTAGGACGCCACCTAGGTTCATGCAGCCTATCACACGCCGCCACGTGTCAGCAGGGTCCACCCCCCAAGCAGGCAGGTGAGTCACCTACTTCCTTGTCACCTGCTAGCTTGAGGTGCTTGCTTGTCACCTAGTTGCTTCACTTTCGTAAGTTCGGAAACTAGTTTTTGCTCCCTCTCGTAGGTTCATAATCTCGTCTTATTTTAAGAGCCTATGTAACCCATGCTACACAAGATTGGTACGTACTCCAATAGCTTAAGTATGTAAGACTTCCAAGTTAGTAGATTACGTAGGTCAATCAAGTCCTACGACTCATCACTTGGCCTCCAATTCCTTCTGGATTCTTATGACTCCATTTCCAACCTTCTCTACTATAGGGTATCACATTCTCCCTTCCCTAGAGTCGTTTAATAGAGTCGTAGAATATCCAACTCACATGATAATATCTAAGGAACTTATGAGATATTTTGAGTTTTAAAATCATGGTGTGTAATATCCTTCCCCCTTCAGAACATTCATCCCCAAATGTTAAACAAAACTTCTCTCAGCACCTTCTACATATCGTATGGAGATTCTTTATTGTTTCCATAATACATACTTCTACCTAGGCACTTAATATATGAGTTTCAGGAGTTGGGGTTGCTTGTAAATATCGGTTACAGGTGCGAATACTTGTATTTCATATTCTCTTCAGTTCCTCGATTATCCTCTTTCTTGTTTTGGTTTTTCCACCATAACTTGATGGAAGGTACGTCTTTAGTCTACAATCTTCCAGTTTGCCAATCTAGGATGGCGGTACGGTTTTCCTCATAGGATTCCATCTCGTGGGCCTCATTTATGGAATATACCCTGGGTGGTTCGTCAGTATCCTTGCGAAGCATTTCCATCTGAGGGATTGAGCCTATAGTTTCCAAATGAGGGGGTTAGCTCAACTTACCAGCCACGTTGCCCACCTTATGAATAACTTGATACAGTTTACTATATTTTGGGTTAAGTTCCCTTTTTTGGGTGACTCCGTTATGAACATTCAATCATCAATTTGAACTCTGAATGTTGATGTCGATTATCTGTACATCATTTCGGCCGACTCTGGGTTATTAGTCCATAGTTTAGTTAATCCAGTTTGGCCTACCAGCTTAGTCTTTTTCCTCAACAGGGGAACTCATACACTATGCCTTACAACATCTTGTAAGGGGTCATCTGGATACTAGAACGGTAGCCCTTTTCGTAGGCAGACTTAATAAGTGGTGGACAATAGTCTTAGATATGCTTAAAGACAACTTCATAAGCTCGCAATATATTTTCTAGCAGTTGATCATATGCTCAGTCTGTTCAGCAACCTGAGTAAAATGCGGTACGAAGGCCCGTTTATGCCCCCGACCTCTTCTTGGACTGAGGTCCAAACGTTAATCATAATTAAAGTCCTTCTATCTAAAATACTAGCTGGGGAAACCTCCCAAAACCTTATTATCTTCATGTTCTCTAACTCCACCTAATTTCAGCTGCATAGGTGCTCTTGCTTGAAAGCAAATAGGCTAATTCGTTAGCCTCGTATAGTCCTTCTCGGCTCTTTTCAGAACTATAATTGGCATTCTACCTTTTGAGTTCCCTTTTTTTTCTAATTCTTAGGGTTGTCTACTAAATAATGTTGCAGTCCCCTCATATAATGGCTCTCGTAGTCGTTCTATGCTTTGTCTAGCATGATCTGGTAAAATTCTAAAGGAATTTTGGCATAGAAGCTCACTATCCTGTAGTAACCAGCTAGTTCTGTCAGTTTTACTTAGACCCTTTCACAATTTCCCTTACCCCCATTTGTAATCATCTAGACCCATTATCTTGTGTCATTCTTTACCTTTACAAGATTATGAGAGGGTACAAGAAGTATCCTAGCATTACCTCGCTAGTCCTCATGTTTTACCTTGCCTTTTTCTCCCTTATCCTACATTCGATGTCGGGAGAGATCTTTGGCCCAATTGTGTCCATGTATTACGTCACCCGTAGCACTAATTCCATCTAGGTAATTTGGCTTAACCTATCTTTGTATCTCTCAATGTTTAATTTCAATTAAAGGGTGTTTTTCAAATTTGGTTTGATCATTGGAAAGGTGAGAGGCCTAGAGAGGCGGATTACGTGACTTGGGATGCATTCAAGGGGGTGTTTCTTGACCATTTATTCCCATTCGAATTGAGGAAGTCCAAAGTGCAAGAGTTCATCAACCTTGAGAAAGGTGCTATGAGTGTAATGGAGTATGCCCTCAAGTTTACTTAATTGTCAAAATATGATACATTCATGGTTGCCGACTCAAGAGCTTGGATGAGCAAGGTCATTTTATGTGTATTGAATATGGTTTCAAAGGAGTGCAAAACTGCTATGTTGAATCTGGAGATGGATATATCTAGACTCATGACCTATGCAAAGCAAATAGAGGGTGAGAAGCTAAAGGAGAAGAATTGGGAGTCCAAGAAGCCAAGGACCAATTGGGAGTCCAAGAAGCCAAGCCAAGTCCGGAGGTGGTGGACGCCCTCATTTTCGTCAAAATTACTCCAACCAAAGGTCTTCTAGTGCCACTAATGCAAGGTTTGAAAAGTATAGGGTGCCCAACTCTTAGCCTCAAGGAGGTTCTCCAATTGACCAAGTTACTCCCGCATGCAAGAGGTGTGGTAAATACCACAAGGGTGAATGTCTAGCCGGTCTGAATATATGCTACCGATGTGGAAATATAAGTCATCATGCTAAGGAATGTAGGTTCAAAGATGGTCGTCCCAAAGGACAAGGTGCTCAAGTGCAACCAATGGGTGGTCAACATAAAAATAAGTTTTATACTATCCTTGACAGGAGGTGTAGGAGACTCCCGATGTTGTTACCGATTTGTTATGGGTCTTTCACTATGTATCCATGAGATTTTATGTTAGCCACAAAACATTGTTAGATCCATTCTCCATCTATACTCCCATAGAAGAGTCAGTTGTGGCTAAAATAGTCTATAGAAGTTGTCCAACTTTAGTCTTCCATAAAGTTACTCTATGTGATCTAGTTGAGATCGAGATAACCGATTTTGATGTTATCCTTAGTATGGATTGGCTATATGCATGTTATGCTTTTATTGATTGTAGTACTCGAGTGGTTAAGTTCCAATTTCCAAATGATTCAGTCCTAGAATGGAAAGAGAGTAATTTCATGTTCAAACGTCAATTTATTTCGTGCTTAAAGCTCGAAAAATAATTTCCAAGGGTTGTATATACCATCTTTTGAGGGTTAGGGATGAAAATTTTGAAGCCCCTACTTTAGATTCGGTCCTTATTGTTGATGTTTATTCAAATGTATTTCCTTATGATTCACCCGATGTCCCTCCTAAAAGGGAGATTTATTTTGGTATAGAACTTTTTTCGAATACTCAACCTATTTCTGTTCCTCCTTATGAATTGCCTATATAGAATTAAAGAAGTTAAAGGATCAATTGAAAGACTTGTTAGACAAGGGTTTTATTAGACCAAGTATATCCCTATAGGGCGCTTCTATTTTGTTTGTTAGATAGAGGGATGGTTCATTACATATTTCCATTAACTACCGATAATTGAACAAAGTAACCCTCAAGAATAAGTACCTAATTTTGAGGATAGATGACTTGTTTGATCAATTGTAAGTGGTAAGTTACTTCTTTAAGATAGATCTACATTCTGGTTATCAAAAATTGAGGTTGAGGGAGTGTGACATTCTCAAAATGGCATTCCGAACAAGGTATGGCCATTATGAGTTCTTAGTTATGTAGTTTGGTTTGAACAATGTGTTACACCCCGTACTTTGGTACCTTGGAACGCTTCTTAATCTTCTTAAGTTTCTGTGAAGGCTCTTAAGTTTCTTAGAAGTCATCATGTGAGTCGGGTAATCTATAACGCTATCAAATAATCCTAAGGAAAAGAGGAAGGAGATACTCCATAAGAGAGAAGATTGGAAATAGGGTTATAAGAATCCGGAAGAAGTTGGAGGTTAAGTAGTGAGTCGTAGGACTTGACTTACTTGTGAAAGCTATTACTTGGGACATTTTACATACTAAGCTACTTGATTACACGTCGAGCTTAAGTAGCAAGGAATACATAAGATCTTAAAGTAAGACGAGATTACGAGCTCATGAAAGAGAAATAAGTAAACGTCGCGCCTACTCGAAAAAAGTAGGTATTGCACCTACTTGGACCAGCAGGTGATGCACCTACTTAGGGTCAAGTAGGTGACACACCTACTTGAGGTGGACCCACTGCCATGTGGAAGCATATGGGAGGCTGCATGGAGTGAGGCGGCACCCTAGGGGATGCCACGTGTCACCTCCAAACATGGGATATATATGCTGAAATTATTACTAAGGAAATCATTTTTCAGCATCTACACTTAAGGAAAATTGGAGAAAACTTGAGGGAGAGAAGAAAGAGTCACGGCAGCCACAAAAACAAGGTAGGCCCTCTGATTTCATTCCGTGAATTAATTATTTAATGTATCCCAAGGCTACATGATGAGTTTTAATAGCATAAAATTACTATTTGGGGCAGCAAATAAGGGACGCGAACAGTCCGCAACTTTCAGCATGTTAAGGAGTTTCCAAAGTTAATTTTCAGCAAGTTTGGGAAGCCGTTTGTTAAGGTATGGCTTGGTTCTCTTCTCCCATGTTTTGGTAATGGTTTGTAAATGATATGAAGGTGTTAATAATTTAAAATCATGGCTTTTAGCATCACCAAACGGATAACAAGCAGTCCGCGCAATTTCAGCAAGTTTGAAGAGTTTCCGAGGCAAGTTTTGGCGAGTCTTAGCCAATTTCGGATAAGGTAAGACCATTCCTTTCAATTTGGAGTTTATGGTGTTGTTATGAAGTGTATTATATGTTGTTTAAGAGGCTGTAAATGTAAAAATAACATAGAGATGCTTGACATTAGAGATAACCCAATTTGAAGTCGCTATAGTTAAATTGTAGTCGAAATAAGGTGTTGTGCATGTGAGGTGCTGCTGAAGGTGTGTGGTGTTGTGTTGAAGGGCCTAAAATTATTCTAAAAGGGGTGTTGGTGCTTCTGGTTGCATCCACCCGACCCTCCGTCTCTTTTAGTTAAGGGTTTTGTAAAACTGAAACTAGAAACCCTCTTTTGGAATCGTAGTTTCGAGCGAGTCGTTTGGAGTTTATGTTGTATATTGTTGATGTGAATTGCTTAAACACATTCTGAAGGTGATTTTTGTTGGTTGGATGTAGGTATTAGGAGTGTAATTGGAAATTCGGATAGGGCACATCATAGGGGATATGCTTCCCGATTTTCGTTAACTCTTTAACTAGTTAAGGAACTAGTCGAGAAGGCAAGTGAGGGGATGAGTTCTATATATACTCGTGTGTAACCTAAGGTTATGGAAAGCCAAGGGTTTTTAATATTCATATTACTTCCATGTTAAATAGGTTTGGAGGAAGACGACTTGAACGTGATTAAGAGAAGTCCGTAAAAGGTATGCAAAGCCTATTCTTTCTTTTCTTTTGGGCATGTCTTAGATTTAAGTGACAAATGATATGTGTATGAAGCCTGGGGTAATTCTATTCATGAGCTCTGAACATGATTCATGATTCATAATTCCTGTCCACTTTTGAATGTTAAGACTCTTAAAGTAGTTAAGCTCTCATCCCTCAAGTCTTCTATATGCTGAAAAGTAGTGTATGTAAAGCTAACGTTTCCTTCTTTTGGCAAGTCTTCAAGTTGCATAGTGAATGATATGAACTTGAGGGTAAATCTACTCGTAAATGTCAAGTGTAATTCACAGTTCTTATGTAATTCTTGATGAAAGCACTCTTACAGTAATTGAACTAGGGCTTCTCAAGCCTTCCATACGTTAGAAAGGGATGAGTATGTGAAGCTACCCTTTCTTCTATTTTGGCATGACTTAGATGTAAGTATTATGTATATGAAATTGGGAGTTATTCCACTCTTAAAACTCTAAGTGTGAGCTAAGGCTCTTTTTCAATTCCTACTGATTAGAACTCCTGTAACAAGTTGAGTCATTACTTTTCAAGTCTTCCATATGATAGAAAGTGGTACATGTAAAGCTTGTCTTTTCCTACTTCTAGAAAAACTGCACTATAGGTACTATAAAACATGGATTTGGAGATAGCTCCATTTATAGATTCTGGATGTAGCTCATGACTTGTACCTACTTTTGAATGATAAGGGCCTTGACGTAGTTGAACTACAACCTTTGAGCCTACTATATGTTGAATAGTATTGGGCTATGTAAGCTCCTATACCTAGGGGCTCTTGAACATGATTTATGGTGACATCTAAGGGATGTTTGATATGTTATAGAGTTTTATGTGCACATATATGCATTATGATATTTACTAATCGGCCCGTCGTACCTCGGCATTATTACATGATATACGGATCGGGTCGTCGTTCCTCGGCATTGTTACATGATATACAGATAGGGTCGTCGTTCCTCGGCATTATTACATAATATACAGATCGGGTCGTCGTTCCTCAGCATTGTTACATGATATATAGATCGGGCCGTCATTCCTCGGTATTATTATGCGATATACAAATCGGGACGTCATTCCTCGGCATTATTATAAGATACATGGATCAGGCCATCATTCCTCGGTATGTACTTTGTATATACATGGAAGGGGCTATACGTTCCATACAGCTAATGGTATATATGTTATTATTATGAAAAAAAGATGTAGTTATTATATAAGTCCCCCAACGGGTCGGATACAGTACGTGATGATAGCATGTATGCCTTTATTTTATAAGATGCAGGTACGATAGATGGCTAAATATTATACTTGCCCCCTGCATCCCTATTTCAACTGTTGTCTCAGTTATGATGTTTTATGCTTTATATACTCAGTAGAGTTATCGTACTAACCCCCCTTTCCTCGGTGGGCTGTGTTTCATGCCCACAGGTACAGATGTTCATTTCAGGGATCCGCCAGCTTAGGATTTCCACTCAGCTATGTTGGAAGTGTTTCACTGTTCTGGAGCCTAGCTTTTGGTGCTGACTTTCTAATGTATATATTTGTTTATTCAAGGTACGGCGGGGGCCCTGTCTTGCCATATGGTACTATTAATATTCTTAGAGGTCTGTAGACATGTGTATGGGTTATACGTGTAAGTTCTGTTCAGTTATGTCTACATGATGTATTGTAAATATTAAGATACTATGGAAGCCTTGTCGGCTTGCACTCCCTTTCATGATAGGATACAAATAAAAGAGGCTACAGGTATATGAAAATGTTATGCCCCACTAGGGTTCTTATGTATAGTTGTTATATTAATACATATACGGGAGTCTAGGTCGGACCCCAGTCGCGGCCCACGGGGTTGGGTCGTGACAAAATGCCCCTGCGACTTTCATGGACATGAAAAATAAAGTGTTCAAACAATATTTGGACATGTTCATAATTGTGTTCATTGATGATATTTTGGTCTACTCTCAGAATGAGGAGGAACATAATAACATGAGGATTGTATTGCAAACCCTAAGGGATAAGATATTATTTGCCAAGATCGATAAATGCTAGTTTTGGTTGAGAGAGGTGGACTTTCTTGGTCACATTTTGTCCGGTGAAGGGATTATGGTTGATCCTAGGAAAATTAAGGCGGTTAAGAATTGGCCTAGACCATTATCTCCTTTGGATATCAGAGTTTTTTGGTCCTAGTCGGATACTATAGGAGGTTTGTGGAAGGGTTTTCACTGATCTCATCACTTTTCACTAAGTTTACTTAAAATAAGGTGAAGTTTTAATTGTCGGAAGCTTATGAGAAGAGTTTCCAAGAGGTGAAAGATCGCCTCACTACCGCTTCTTTCTTGACTTTGTTGGAAGGGTCCGATGGTTTCATGGTATATTGTGATGCTTCAAGAGTTGGTCTTAGTTGTTTTTTGATTTAACATGGTTTATTTATTTGTTTGTTTTAATAAACAAACCTTACCCAAGGATTTTACCCCTCATAGGGGTCAGAGGTTGAGCCGAACACCCCTAAGCCTTAACATAATATAATAAAACAAAAGTACAAGAAGAGAGATATAAACCTTACCTCCAAAACTATGGTGGTTCATAACTCGAGTAGCCTACTAAGGCTATTCGACTTATCCCTAATTACAAGGAGCCAACTTAGACTATGCAACTAAGAGAGGACTCCTGTCAATACAATAATTCTAAGAAAATGTAATTGAGGGAGACTCTCCCTTTACATAAATATAAGGAAATGTTTATAAAATTATAGATAAGGAAAACTATAATAGACAAAGGAACAACCTTACAAGTAGATCACAGTTCCGTAGTTTGTTGATGTAGTTAAGGATCTTGTTGACGAGAACTCCATACAAAGCTCAAAAGTATGATCTACTCCCTAGCAAGTTGTTGCTGAAAACTGCTCCTAGGTGTCTTAGTGTGTGACCACCATCTGTCTCCCAGAAGCCTTCTTGAAATCTGATTAAGAGCACCATGCTTAACCAAACTGCATCTTCAATTTCTGCAAATATTAGATGCTACATCTTTGTAGTGTACCGGCACTAGAGTAGAAAATAGAATACAATGGCCCCCAAGTAACTATGCACTTATGAGAGGACTCCTCTCACTACAAAGTATCTAGGAAAGCAATAAACAAGGGATACTCTCCCATTTACACTATAATCCTAACTAAGTATTCTTCAAAAAAGCTACAACTACAATTAGAGAAAGCCAGTGTGAAGACTACCTAGCACCAAAATAGAAAAATAGAAAAGGAGAGCTCATGGTGGTTTCTTGATCTTCTTGAGTCTTCTTTTTCTGAAATTAGCCATTCCAACTTTGTCTAGTTCAAGATAGGATCTTGCTTCTTTGGGAAGCTCTTGCTTAAAGAAGTTAATTTTAGGATTGGGGTATTTGTGACTATGTTTGGACAAGGTATCAGCTACACAGTTAGCTTCTCTATAGGTATGATTGCACTTGAAGTTCTAGAAATGTTGAGTGATGGTCTGCAACCTGTACAGGTGCTCCTTGACAGGCCAAGGGGGCTTGGCTTGCTGTTTGATCCATCTAATAAGTATCTCATATTAAACCTTTAAGATAACATTGGTGTATCCCAATTGAAGACACCAAGATAAGACAAATATGGTAGCTATTATCTCTGATTGGTTGTTTGTGCCTTCTCCCAAAGGGACTGAATATACAACGATAAGGTCACCTTGGGAGTTTCTGAGTAGTCCTCCCCCACCAATTTTCAAGGATTGTGGAGTACATTGCCATCAGTGTTCAACTTTACCATGTGTGCTGATGGTTTTCTATAATAAACAATGCTAACCTTGACTTCATGAGTGTATTTGTCCACAAGAAGGACCATTTCCTTCCAGCTGATTGGCCAACTAATATATGGGTATGTAGTATTCAGCAAGTTGGATGTACCTTTGGACACTAAGTACATTACTCTTGCAAGATTAGATTTTTTCCCACTATATTTGACAACACATTTATTCTTCCATAGATTCCAACATATGAAAATGGGGATAGATTGGAGGATTGGTTTATGCACATCATTCGTGTGTTTGGTCAACCACCACCTCATTATCAAGTTTTAAGGGCTGTGTAGTCCTTGTTAATTACCAGGAAATTAGCAAATACACTCCAAATCTTCTTGGAAAAGTGTCCAGTAACAAATACATGGTCAATTGTGTCCTAGCCTAGTCTGTAGCAGTAGTAGCATTGACATGGGGATTGTCCAAAACTGATGAGCTTTTCATTGGTTGGTATCTTCCCTCTAAGTGCTCTCCATAGCAGAAAAGAGCATTTAAAAGGTATGTAGTTTTGCCAATTTTGAGAATTGATCCTTGTCTTGTTCCTTTTGTCCTTGATAAGATCCCATTCATAGGAGTAGAAACTCTCCACTGTTGTTGTGTGTCCAGGATGCTTGATCAAGCTTGTGAGGGTGATAGTTGATGTGAGTTCCCAAAATGTCAGAGACAAACTGAGGATGAGCTTCTTTAATAAACAAGTTTACATTTCATTGGCCATTGATCAAGAAAGAAGTGACCTTAGTGTTGTTCATTCTTGTACTTGCAAATCTGAAGTTTGATAATGGCCCAACTCCTAACCAATTATCCCACCGAAAAAGGCATAAACCAAACTGGATTTGCCATTGGATATGAGGTTCAAGTTTGTGCTTCTTCTTCATCAAATATTTCCAGACTAGTGATTGTCCAGTATGCCATTTTTAGTGATAGGATTAGACATTTCACAATACTTGGCTTTGAGGAACTCATCCCATTAAGTGTTCTTAGTTCTGAAGATCACCACTGTTTGTACTAGAAAGACTTGGCCACATCTGAAATTTGTCTCACATCAATACCTCCTTCATCATAAGGATAACTTAGATTCTTCCAAGAGGACCAATGATATTTTCTCTTGTTATTTTTCCATCCCTAGAAGAAGTTTGTTGTGATACTTGGAATTTGCTTGATGGTAGTTGATGGTGGAGAACTAGATGAAATCAAATGGATAGGAAGGGCTTGAATTACATCTTTAACTAGTGTAACCCTTACTCCATAACTGAGAATTTTGGCTTGCCAACCTTTAATCTTAGCTACAACTTTAGTAGTAAGATCTGAGTAGTAGATGACTTTTTGCCTACTAATATAGATAGGACACCTCAGGTAAGTGATATGACTGCTCTTTTGCTTGAAACCTATAACCTTCCGGATTCTTGTCACAATATAATTGAAAGCATTAGAAGGGATCATGAAGTGACTCTTGTCTCTGCTGATCAACTGTCCTGAAACACTCTCATAAATCTTCAAAGTTTCAATGATGAGCTTCAAAGTAGGGGTTCTACCAAAAGCAAAGATGATTATGTCATCTACAAAACTGAGATAATTAATCTAGGGGACCCTATTTCCATAAAGAAACCATGATATTGAGGGTGCTAGTGGAGATTATTCATAAGTCTAGATAGAACTTCAGAACCAAGAATGAACAAGGCTAGGGAGAGAGGATCCCCTTGTTTAAGACCTATGGTGGAATGGAAGAAGTCATGTCTTGAATCATTAACAATGATAGAGTATCAATTGTCTGAAATAATCCCCCCTACCATGTCAATGAACCCTATCTCAAAGCCCATTCTTCTCAAAACTAGATAAATATAGGACCAAGATACCTTATTATAGGCCTTGGCCATGTCAAGTTTGATTACAACATTGCCTCCCATATTTAGCTTCTTGATTTGGTGTATGATTTCTTATGCTAGCATGATGCTTTTGGAGATGCTCCTGTCCTTGACAAAACCAGATTGGTTGAGAGATATAAGATTGGGTAGAATAGGTGCTAGTCTAAGGCATAGGAGTTTGGAAATAATCTTGTTTGAGAAGGTTCTAAGGCTAATAGGTCTGAACTCAGATATTTTATTATGATGGTTTACTTTTAGGAGTAGAACTAAACAAGTATGGGTGTAGTATTTAGGCATAGTTTGTCTAAAAAGAAAGATAGGACCACATTGAAGAGATCTTCTTTTATGATATCCCAGCATACTTGGAAAAACTTGCCATTCATACCATCAGGGCCAGCTTCTGAATTAGGTTTCATAGAAAAGACCACATTCCTCAATTCCTCCAAAGTAGGGATGGCTTGAAGATCTCTATTGTGATCATCATTCACCATCTTAGGGATATAGGGAAGAACTTGCTCCTCAATATGTTTTTCCTCACAAGTGAAGATGTGTTGGAAGTGCTCACATGCAGTCCTGGCTATAGCTTCATCACCCTGCAGCCAAGTACCTTCTTCATATTGAATCTTATGGATGTAATATTTCCTTCTTCTTCCTCTGATTAAGGCATAAAAATACTTGGAGTTCATATCACCTTCTTTGAACCAATTCAATTGAGTTTTTTACTTGAGAATGGATTGCTCCATTTTCAAGTACTTAATATATTATGCATTTCTAGCATGTAATTTGATTCTACTCTCTTCAAAGTTTACAAAAATCAGCTCCTCTTTTGCTTGTCTAGTACTGTCTTTATATTTTTTAGCCTTGGCATAAATGTCCCTAAGTTGCATTATGTACCACTTACTAAGTGTAGCTGCTAACCTCTTCATTTTCTGATGAAAACTCTACATTGGATTACCATCTATACACTTGCTCTAGCAGTTGCTAACAGTATCCATAAAGCAAGGTTGATTAGTCCAATAATTTAGGAATTTAAAGAATTTGGTGGGATGCTAATTGTGATCAACTATTTTTAAGAGTATCAAGTCTAAGGCATAATTTCTAACCACTTATCATTGAACACTCCCCTATCTAGTCTCTTCCATATTCTGAAAAGTATACCTCTCTGATTGGACCAAGTGTATTTCTGACCACAAAACCCAAGATCCTGTAAACCAAAGGCTTCAATGATCCTGATAAACTCCGGACTCTTTCTCATATTGTAGGTAACATCCCTAAGCTTTTCTTCAGGATTATTTATAACATTGAAATCACCTAAAATGCACCATATGAGAAAGGTGGTTGACTGATTAAGCATTTTATCCCATTAGGATCTTCTAAGCTGATCCTTGCATTTTGCGTAGACAAAAGTAGAAATGAACTGATTTGGAACCATTACATGATTAATTTCACAAGTTATTAATTTCTCCTCATTCTCCCAAATTCTTCAATCCACATCTTTGGTCCAAAAAACCCAAATTTTACCATTTATATTATGAATAGCATGGTCCATGTTGAGCTAGCTTCTGAAATGCTGAAGCTAAGAATTATTAGAAAATGGCTCCAAAATGGCTATCAAGGAAAAGTGATGTATATTCTTGAGAGACTTAATTCTTTCCATGGATCCTTGGGTATTGTTACTCGATGCAACATGGTAAGGTAATAGCTTATGCTTCTAGGAAAATTATGGTACATGAATGTAATTATCCAACTCATGATATTAAACTAGTGGTGGTTGTGTTTTCTTTGAAGATTTGGAGACACGACCTTTATGGTGTCTATATGGATGTGTTCACTGACCATAACAGTTTGCAATATGTGTTTAAGAAAATAGACTTGAACCTTTGGCAAAAGAGATGGCTTGAATTATTGAAGGACTATGACATGAGTGTGTTGTACCATCTGGGCAAAGCTAATAAGGTTGCCGATGCATTATGTAGATTTTCCATGAGTAATGTTGCACATGTTGAGGAAGATAAGAAAGAGTTCAACATAGATGTTCATAGATTGGCATGTTTAGCGGTGCGTTTGGTTGATTCTAATGATGTAGGTGTTCTTGTGCATAATGGTTTGAAATCATATCTTATAGTGGATGTTAAGGCTAAGCAAGACCATGATCCGGTGTTAGTTGAATTGAAGAAGTCGGTTGCCGAAAAAGCCATTGAGGCTTTCTCCCAAGAGGGAGGTGGTGTGCTTAGGTCGGTTGTGTGTACCTAATTAGATGGGTTAAGAGAGTTGATATTAAATGGGGATCTTATTTCCCAATATTTGATTCATCCAGGTTCTACCAAGATGTACCAGGATTTGAGGGAAGTGTATTGGTGGAATGGCATGAAGAAGGAAATAGTGGAGTTTGTGGCTAAGTGTCCAAATTGCCAACAAGTTAAAGTTGAGCATGAATGATCGGGAGGCCTAGCCCAAGGTATTGAAATTCCTACTTGGAATTGGGAATATGTGAATATGGATTTTGTAACATGTTTTTTTCCTTGTACTAAGAATCAACATGATTCTATTTGGGTTGTTGTAGATCGGATGACTAAGTTGGCTCATTTTCTACCGGTTAAGACTTCTTATGGTGCCGAAGACTAGGCTAAGTTGTATGTTCGTGAGTTTGTAAGACTTCATGGTGTTCCCTTTTCCATCATATTGAATTAAGTTACTCAATTCACTTAACACTTTTGGAAATCATTTAAAGGTCATGGTAGAAAGGTTAAGTTAAGTACCGCTTTCCATTTTTAAGCAATGGTTAAGCCGAAAGAATGATCCAAACTCTAGAGGATATGTTAAGGGCGTGCGTTATTGATTTTAAAGAAAGTTGGGATGAACATTTTTTCTATAATAATAGCTATCACTCTAGCATTCAAATGGGTCCTTTTGAAGAGTTGTATGGGAGAAGATGTACATAATCAGTGGGATGGTTTAAAGTAGATGAGATGGCCTTGATTTTCTACAGATTTGATTTGGATGCTATGGAGAAGGTAAGACTCATAAGGAAAAGTTTGAAAATGGCTCAAAGTTGTCCAAAGTCCTATTTGGATGTTAGAAAAAGAGAGATTGTATTTAAAGTAGATGATTGGATCTATTTGAAGATTCACACATGAATGGTGTAATGCATATTTGCAAGAAAGGGAAATTGAGTCCTAGATATGTTAGACCATATAAGATATTGAGACCTGTTGGCAAGGTGGCTTATGTGATAGATTTTCCATTTGAGTTAGTCATGGTTCACCCGGTGTTTCATGTATCTATATTGAGAAACTTTGTGGGTGACCTAAACTCTATTGTGCCATCAGAAGATGTATGTGTCGAAGAGAATTTGACTTATGAAGAAATTCTGATGGAAATCTTAGATCGACAAGTTAAGAAGTTTAGGAACAAATAAGTTGCGTACGTCAAACTGTTATGGAGGAATCAACAACTAGAAAGTTCTACTAGGGTAGCGGACGAGGATATGACGAAATGATACCCATACCTCTTTCCCTCTACTCAAACCCAAAGTAGTAAGTTGTTCTTATTCGAAGCTAATTTAAATCATACGTATTCAGTTCCTCCTATGGCATTCATATGCAGCATGTTCATGATGTTGAATTTTTAAAGTCATGGTTTTATGTTAAGTTAAAAGTTTTCATGTTCCATACATTTTAAGGTATCATCATGTTCATGTTGGGTTGCTAGTCCTGTTTCTGTGTCCTTCCTATGATAAGTTAAACTCATTTGAGAATGAATATTCTCGAGGGGGAGATATTGTAAGACCTAGATGTCAGAAAGTTGGAAACCAGAGAGAAATCTTCAAAATGTGGATTTGACCCAAGTTTACGATCATCTCTATGAGTCATAGAGGTTTCTATGACCTGTAGAAATGAGTCGTAGAGGGAGTATTGGTGGTTGACCATGACCAACCTTAGAGAAAGGTCCTAGACTCAAGTTGATGACCCATAAACACATAGACGATCGGTGGACACAACTCGTACATAGACTTCAGAGGGAAAGTTTCAAAAGTCCCTCAAGGTCAAGTCTACGACTTTATAGGACAGTCCATAGAAGATATTATGCGTCGTAGGAACGACTCATAATAAAACTTCAGAGACCTATATTTTTGCAGGTTTTGGGACCTGTACGACATGTTATTTTGACTTTTCATCAATTCTTCTATGACCCATACAAAGGGTCTCGTAGGTTCAGCTTTCAAATATAATGAGAGGTAGTTATGTTATTTCCAAAGTTTGTTTCAATGAACCTAGACACTTTTATGGACAAGTTCAAAGTCTATATATATTCAATTCTTCAAACTCTCCTCCTATCCAATTCATTCTTCAAAATTTCACTAAGCCAAGAACAAAGTCTCTCAATGTTCTTCTTCAAGCTATAAGCTAGGGTTTCCAGATTTCTTCAGGGTTCTTCTTCAATTCTTAGTGAGTTCAGTAAAGGTATGTAGGGATTGATTCATGGGTTCCTCTCACCCATAAAGTCCTAAAGTTTTCTCAAAGTTTCTTTCAATTTTAATTGAATTATGAACCCTAGTTTTGATGAATTGTATTGGGCTGATTTAATTATGTTTTTAGATGTTATGAATGATTATTATATGCATTTTTTCATATTAATTGCATGATTTAAAGTTGTAACGTGAATGCCCATGCATAAAGCTACTTTTAATTTATGATTATGAAAGTTAAAGATGATTTTACGAGTTGATCATGAGTTTAATGATTTTCAATGGAAGTTTCTATGATTTAAAGTTGACATTATGATTTTATGATGAAAGTTATGATGATGATCAACGTTAAGATCAAAGAAGTTATTATAGTGTGATAAGTCCAATTCTCATACAATCATGTTAAAGATGGTGATAAGTACAATTCTCACCGAAGTTATGGATTCTTATGAATGACTAAGTTGATGAGCTATTCCTAATATATTTTAAAGATGGATTGATAGGAAATTACTATCTTTCCCTATTATGTTATCATCATGTTTATGAGTTTTTGTTAGGATATTAACTAAGCACCGAGAGGACTTCTAGGTGGGGTTTGGTATGGTAACGCAGTTAGTTACCCAAGAGAATCCTAGTAGCAACCTAAAGTCCCAAACTATGTTGCCCGCGTAGTTTATCTTCATGTCCTAGCTAGAGGATCCGTATATAGCACAATTGAGTTGAGTTAAGATGAGTAATATGATAGAGTATACCCTGGCAAGGTAGCCTCCCCATCTCGATGTGGTGATCATCAAATTCCATGTAATAGTTCACATGATCTTAGATGTCGGTTAAAGGTCGTATGCTACACAAGTTAAATGTAAAGTTATGAGTTTATGATGAAATTTTATGATATGCATTGACCATGAGTTTCATATGTTTCCAAATGCTTTTAAGCTTTCCTTACTTTCATTATGATTGGTCATACATCTTATGGCTTCATGTTCCTTTATTTGTTCATGCATACCTCACATACTTAGTACATTCAAACGTACTAACACATATTTTGCCTACATTGCCTCATAATGTAGGAACGAATGACACTCACAATCATCCTATTTATGGCTTGAGTTGCTCTAGATTCTCAAAGAGTTAGTCAGTCCTCATTCTATCGAGGACATGAGTTTTATTCTTGTTGTTTACTTGACATTCTTATATTTTTAGGGTGAGGTGGAGCTTTTCCTAAGCCTCCATCAAAGACTAGATTAGAGGCATGTTTAGACGTTATATGATATAGTCCAGATTGGATATTTTTGAGTTGTTATCCCTTAGTCCCAATCCCTTGAGTTGCTACTTCCGCTTTTAATAACATGTTTCTTTTCCTTATGCATGCAATATATTCTGAGATGGCTTGGTTGGGGTCCCTCACATCTCGATTGTCATGTCACGGCTTGGCCCTATTTCAGATTGTGACAATAATTCATAGAGTAGCTCATTGTTATTTCATACTTTCAATGTGACTATAATTCTTTCAACATTACACTAACATATTTGCATAATTCATGCCATTAGGTTCCTAGGTCACCAACATAGGGTCCTAAGTCACCATTCTTCATAACTTGCATAGAATTCATATCTTGTACATAATCTTAATCCATGATAATAATTCTTACTTGAATTTAAAGTAAAACTCATATACATAGTCAATTTGGCTAAAACCCATGAGAACACTTGAAATCATTGAATTCATAATCATATTTCATAATATCTTCATTGAAAATAGCTTCATGCATGGGCATTCATAAATCAACTTAAAATCATGTAATTCATGTAGAAACATACTAATAATGATAATTTATAATGACTAAAAACATAATTGAAACAATACAATGCAATTCACAAAACTAGGGTTACAAAACCAATTGAAAATCATGAGATTTTGAGTAAAAACCTTGGGAATCTATGGGTGAAAGGAACTCATGGATCAATCCTTACATACCTTGAATGGATTTGAGCTTGAAATTGAAAAAGGAGACTTGTTCTTGAAGAAACCCTAGCAAAACTTCATGAAGAAGATGAACTCTTGAAGAAACCTGAGATAGAAGTCTTAAAGTTATTTGGGAATTAATGAGGGAAAAGAATAAACTTTGGAATATTTAGGACAATTACGTAATGAATCTAGTCCCAAAAACATACACAAAAATTAATGAAAGAATAGGGAAATGACCAAATGACCCTTCATTTACCTGAAACAGGGACTCACCATGTGACCAGGAGGTCACGGATTCAAGCCTTGGAAACAGCCTCTGGCAGAAATGCAAGGTAAGGCTGCGTACAACAGACCCTTGTGGTCGGGCCCTTCCCCGGACCCTGCGCATAGCGGGAGCTTAAGTGCACCGGGGTGCCCTTTTTAGGGACTCACCAAGGACGATCCATCACAGTCCGTGGTCCCTTGTATGGTCCCTTCCTCCAGGTTTGAGCTCTAAAACCACCACCATGGTGTCTCACCTTGAGGTTTGGTATAGACCACGGCTCGTGATTACTTTCGTGGTAATCACCTGGTGCCAAAAACTATAGTTTTCAAAAATTTCATATTTTGATCCTCATTTTCCGACTTTCTAAATTTTGGGGTCTTTACAGATCTAACCTATTCTCGTTAGCCAACTAACACTCATTTTCTAAGTTCACATATTCCTAACTTATTATCTACATATAACCTCTTCAACGCAATTATTATGGATACCAAAAAATAAACCTCACATCCAGCCTTCTCCACATTGGCAACTAAAGGATACTAACGAGTCACTCATAGTAAATCATGAAATTAGAGCCTCATACAACTTTATACTATATCGGATACACATTTTTAACCTCTTTTTACCTAATTAATGACTTAGCCTCGATTCACTATTTTCATCTAAGGGTAACATACACCACACTCATAGCATCACTCTTCTTTCAAGTCAATTTTGATTTCTCACATATGCTATGTCAAGCCTACTAGAGCACAACTCAAAACTAATACTATCACTCTCATAATGCTATCCCTATTTCACGATGCTCTTCTAAAATTCAAGCTTAGTGTTTAGTACTACACATGTCACCACACTTCTTGCATACTGTACTAACTTACAACTACTACATAAAATTGAGAGACATTAGACCACTAAAAGCTCATGATAAGTAATTGATCTTTATCTAATAGTCTATATAATTACATTCGATCATCACATTCCCTTTCAAAAGCTAAGTGTTATTTACCTATTCATTATACCTTCTTGTCTAGTCAAGCTCATAACCCTATGAACATCCTCAGGATCTCCTTTCAAACTCATAATCCTAGATTAGATTTATCAGCTCATAACTACTCCTCTCTTCTATCCATCACCTACAACTGGTCTTTACTAACACACTGCATATCAACATAAACGCCTCTCTTAATTCGAGTTTACTCTATCTCATCATAACTAACAACTCTTGTTCTACATTTTATCATGAAAGTTAGATGATACTTACTACTCTTTAGTCAAAACCCAAAATGGACTTCACTCACAACCTCATTACTCACCTTATAGATACATAACTCTAATTACATATCTTAATCAACCACCACTCTCACTATTTGGCTTTATTTCTACTTGTCTAATTTTATCTTTCTAGTTTTGGGATCATTCTACTAATTATAGCTTAAAATGCCTCAAATCACATTATCTTCGGTGGTAACACTAAGTATTTCATAACATGACTTCCCTCTTGAGGATAACATATGAATCAAGGTTTAGTGAAGAGAGTATGGGAATACCTCTTACTCTGTCTAAACGAACAATTGATATGAATAAAAGTATATTCATTCAAATCAATTAGTTTATGCACACTAATGGGCTCCTCTCAAACCCTTGTGCAGTCTTTTTACTCTCTAAATACTTTATCTGAAAGTAACTCATCAATAAGAATTTGTGTTTTATTGTCCCAACCATCTTTAGTATAAAGGGTAGTCGAACGGATTTGAGAAATGCATGAATCTGAGTTAGTCCATTAAAGAAAAACTCAGTTGAACGATTTAGAATATGAAAGAAGGGAAACTTTTCTTAAATATTTGTAGTCCTTCACAATCATAAATAAGATCTTACTACACAACTTCACAAACACCCTAGGACACTTGAACTTTGTGTCTGATACCAAGTTTTTGATACCACGAGAATACACCTAGGATGTGGAAGGCACTTAAAAACCATTGCTGGTCCCAAGCGAATCACTTAGCTTGGAAAACTCACTCTGCAAAAGACAACTTATGAAAAGGATTTCAGATGGGCACAAATAGTATATCCAAACTTTACTTCTCAAAATAAAATCTCAATATTCAAATATATATATATAGAATATAACTTAATGTAAAAAAACATGAACTCTAAAAAATAACTGAGTAAACTCTGTCAGTGACTAGTCTATGAAGGCTTTAAAACTGACTTTGAAATAGGTACCGAGACAGACCCACGGCTACCACAAACTAGTAAATAAAGACTGAAAGATAAAGATTGAAGAGTGCCTCTGATTGTAAAGAGATCTTACCAAAAGCTGGATGGAATTTTGATTTCCAACAATAAGCCTGTGGACAATATTTATCACCTATGTCTACATCATAAAATAATATAGTAGAAACTGGCGCCAGTATATAGAATGTACGGTATGTAAAATAACTGAAAGGAAACATACTTAAAGATGCTCAACTCATAGGACTAAATTCTGAAAATAGCTCAACTCAATAAGAAATACATGTAAAATAATACTTTAAAAGATATGGATACGTGAACGCAACTTAGTATATAAAAATATAATATTTTTTTTGAATAGTTTTTCTAATCAACAACCATAACTTATGAGCTATGTGATGATACAATGTCTTACCCACGCTGCAAGAGACATTATACAATATATTGTGCCCAAACATAGAACCTCTCAACTTAGTGGATCCACTAAGTACTATATGGAAGTCATCTAAAAAGTATGAATCTTTTACCCATGTTGGCAAGACATGCTTTATGAGAAATCTGAATTTTTTGAACTCATCATTCCCATATCGGAGCAAAATACTACTTCCAAAACATATTATGGTCATACTAAATGTTTGAAAACATTCTCTTTCTTGATTTGAGGTAATTACTCAAAAGTTCCTCTTATAAGAGGTAAAGCTCTGAAGTATCTCTGTACTCAAAATATTTGGAAATCAAGGTTTTCTTTTTCTCAAGTCATCTCTTCTCTTTGAATTAGATACTCTCTCAACACAATGAATGCATTTAAAAGCATAATTCAACTTCTTAACTCAATATATAAAAATAGTTATTTAAATGTGTTAATGTTCAACTCATTTATACTCAAACATACTCATGCTCAAAATAATAATTAGGAGACTTCTCAAACTCCATTCATACTCAAGCTCTTTCTCATGTAAATTTGAAAATATATCATGCTTTAAACTGTAACCATGCATAAAATATTTAATGTAAAAACTCAACTACAGTTTTTGTGAATTTAGACATGAATGTTAATCTCAACAATACTCAATCATATGGGTACAATAACTCAAGAATTGGATTAAAATTTGATAATATGCTTACCTCAAAATTACTCAAAATCAAGGAATAAAACCCTAGATTACTCTTTTTTAAAATTTTGATATATGTAGGGCGTGTGGACAAACTAGTCCAATACTATGCAAGCCTTACATGCCTTAATGACGAATCTTGAAGAAAAACCTTGGAATATAAGCCCTAGCCTTGGTGTTTTATTGAAGTTCTTGAGAATAGAAATTTTGAGACTAAAAGGGTTGAAGTAATGAAAACTGATTGACTTTGGATTTTGTGGAAAGTTAATAGTCGTGGGTTAGGGTTATGGGATGAGAGAAAGATAGAAACACCTCTCTTAGTGCATGAAAAGAAGATTAAAAAATTTATAAAGTACCGTGCACGATTGTGCAACTGAAGCCTAGTTTGGGCGACACTTAGCGCAACCTTAACAGTAACACTGACCTTGCCGTGCAGCCGTGCGGTTGACGTCCACTTCATGCACCAATTTTTGCAGACTACGTAGAGTCTAAAAATGAGCATAAATTTTAGCACATAACTTGGATTGACGAATGGTAAAAAGTGGTTGAAAGAAGACTTCATGAACTTTAAATTGGTTGGTATTAAGACACAAAACTTTTAATTTACTAGGAGTCCCTTAAAATCCTTAGTTCACATCCAATATACTTCCCACACTTAAGAATTTATCCCAACACATAAGATATAATTATAAATCATCGGGTTTGGGCCTATATGCATATAAAGACTAGTTCTTAGCTTAAAACTTTTTGGGGTATTACATGCAACCCCTCAAGTTGCCCCTAAGGTCAGTTTTTCCTCTTATACATACTTTTAGGATTTGGTTTTTAACAAATGCTTTCTAATGTTGCAGGTTAACAATGGAATGAATTGAGGCCCGATTAACCCTACGATAGATTTTTAGATGGTGCTAGTAAGGAGAGAATTAGGGAGATTCTGCGGGTGGGCATTTGATTGGAAAAAGGCTTCAAAATAAGGTTTGCGACTGAACATGAACCTTTCTTTTATAATTGGATCCAAGACTTCGGTTGGGGTCCCTTGGTAGTGGCTCCTCCTTTTTCGCATGTTGGGTGGGTAAAGGAGCTTTATTCCCTTCTTCTTATAGTTCTATGGGATTCCCCCAATCTTACCATCTGCATTAGGGAGTGGATGTCCAGTGGATGCATAATTTGTGAATGATACCCTAGGGGTGCTAGAGGTTCCTCTTAAGTACTACATGGCCAAGCTGAGAGAGACGGATATGTCATGGATATAGAATATGCTCATGGAGGATAAATAATAGGAGGAGGTCTACAAGCCTACCACATAGGGTCTGACCAACCATTTGTATTTACTGATGATCTGAGGTGTCTAGCACTAGACGATTGGTGTATTCATCTATCGAGAAATCACTTAGATATGGATTATCCTAGAGCCCAAGTGGTATCCTGTGCTTTACAAGGGATCCCACTGAAAATGAGGGTGAAGATTGTGTCTTAGTGGAAGGACTTTTACATTGGTAGCATGAAATCCTCCAAGCTTCCTCGTCTAGTGCTTGTTTTTTGTAAAAGAGTAGGGGTAACCTTGGATGAGAATATGACCTGTTCAACCCCCTATTAGCGAGAAAGAAGCCCTCTTGAGTCCAGAAAAAGAGAAAGGTAGGGGAGGCAAGGAGCAGTTGGCCCGCAATAGGATCAACTGATGAAGTTGATGAAGATACTCCCACCCCTCCTTCCTAGAATGAGCCCCGGATATCTTAGAGCACCTTGGAAGAAGATTTAACTTGTATTATGAGGTACATAGATGTTGTACCTATTGTGACTTCAGCCCCACCTGCTTCTTCCTAAGATATAGTCACTCTTCTAAGGAGCTTGATGCCGAGAGGAGGTGAGGGCACTATCAATACCTTTTGTTGGCATAAATATAGAGGACCATCAGGGTCATATTCAGCCATATTTCTTCGGAGGTATCCCCAGATAAAGTTGGAGGATGAGTCATATTTTATGCATGATCACAAGGTAGGAGACCGCACCCCATGATGGTGAGCGGACTTTCAGCTAGGAGTTCTCTTCCCCCTCTCCCTTTGTATGTTATCACTGTTCCTATTTAGATCCGCTTGGGCATCAGACATCCATTATTGCTTTCTTACTTTTGGATAGAACATGGATACTAGTTTATTGAAAACTTAATCTTGTATATATTATATGGTTGTTTAGATTGAATTTCTATGTAGAATAAAAACATATGATAGAATTTGGTCAGAAACGAGAGGCAGAAATAGGGGAAAATAAGGCATAGTCTCTGAATCTCGCTACCCACTATACGGCTGGCACCCTTTCCCGCTATAGCGGCTATTCAGGCGCTATAGACGTATCGCTATAGAATCTCTGGCTCGCTATGATGGTTTTAACAAGTTTAGCCCAGAAAGTTTGAACATCAACAATGCTTGCTATTCCCATTATCAACACCAACCCTTAGAACACATGAACTGGTTATTCCATGACCATTCCCGGATGTAATATCATAGAAACTTGAAATATGGATTAAAGATAAACCCAGAATCATAACCAGTAACAAAAATAAGGCAATTGGCACTACAATACTATATGAAGACATTAATGGATCAGATTTAAATGCTAGTTACACATCACACTACTATCCCCATACAACAATAGTTTTTTCCCTATTACTATATTTACCAACTATAAACCCATGCACAATTCTTAACATGAAGGTAGGTCGTCATTCAAATATCAAATTAATACCAAACCCTTACACATAACCACTTTATAACTTTTCTCTATCTACAATTCCAAAGAAATTCAAAAAAGTACATCTCACATAATTTTAGTTATTCAGGCAAGTAAACTTCACACACTGGTAGTTATTCAGACAATACTATGCACATAATCACAATTTCAATCTACAACACACAAGCAATCGTAATTATTAATTTATTTAACCTTATGGATGACACTAGCCAATCATTCATGCATTTACATAATGTTCATGGCTAGATACCCATTGGAACCTTCTCTATTTAAATTTCCCTTACTTGTATCCCTCTAACCTCGACTATGGCATCTAGTTTACTTTGTTGAGGTACCACAAGAGTCTATTCAACATTTTTTCTTGGATGGGTAGATCAATAACCTTTCTTCTAATACTAAATTGTCACAAAGTAACCCACCAAGCAGTGTAGTCACGTACTCTAACACCTAGATAGAAGAACCCTTCCACCCATTTTTAAAACAGGTCATTCAAAATAAATAAAACACACAAGTTCTCTTTTATAATAATAAAAACGGGTTTCAACATTTGACTTTTGATCATTAATTTGAATAGTACAATAAAATCCTTCAGACAATATCCAAATAAATCCCTCCCAAGGTACTAGTCGAAATAGATACAAGAGTTACTAAGAGTATGACATAACTATTATTAAAAAAGACACAACTTCTACCTTAGAAAGAGGAAAGTAAAAGTTGTTGGAGATCATCGTCAGGATCCTATTTAACTCTTTTAGTGAATTGAGAAGTAGGTAGGATTGTCCATCTATTTTACATATCAGGGCTTTACCCAAAAAAATCACACACCCTACAAATTGACTATTTTCAACCTCAGTAGCATGCATAACTTATAATATCTTCCGCATCTAATCAATAAAGTTCTGAGGATCCTTCTCAAGCTTGGACCTTATGAAGACTGATAGATTTATCCTCAAGAAGTCTCTCATTCTTGTAATAGCATATAACTCTTGAGAACTAAAGTTTGGGGCTAGGATAATCTAACCAGACTGTGTAGTCATCAACTGGGTGAGCATAGAGATACCTCCCCTAAATTCTACCTACGAAGTCATAATAGGCAGAGCAGTTGGTGGAACCACTTGAGTTCCATTCTTAGTTGCTTAGGCTTGGCTTCAAGTCCGCATTCCAGACTGTTGTGGAATCTTATTGTTGGTAATCTTCCTCTAGGTCAAAGTTTTTTTTGGAGTCATGATCTAAAAAATGTGAACACACAAGCTAAGAGGAGACTTTATAGAGGTAAAATCTATCACATGAACTAGAGTGTGAATAAAGTGAAACAACTTCTAAAAGTCATGTAGACTCCCCATTATAGATGTGGCATGCTTCACACTAATAAGGTGGACTCTACTTGACTTAGCTTCATAGACACCCTAGGACTCTTGAACCTTAGCTTTGATACCATATTTTTCATGCCCTGAGTTTACACCTAGACATGGCTAGCAATCAAAAATCATTGTTGGTCCCAAGTGAACTATTAGCCTAGCTCACTCATTTAGAGAAATAATCAATTAAAAGGAAAGTGAACTTAAGTAGGCATTTAAAACATCCACATCAATGAGCCTATAATAAGATATTTAAAATAATCATAACTGAATATCGTATTTACCTTTTATATGCTCATGTATGGTATGCTAAGTGGCTTGATTGGAGTCCTTCGGGATTCTAATCCCTGCATCACTCCTAGGGCCTATCTTGGATCATGATGCATAGATGATGGTTTGTCTGTTCCCAAATTATGTATCTATACATGCCTACTAGTTTGTAGTATTACTTGTGTAATACATGTGTAGGAAACTAAATGGTTAAAGTTAAACAACATCATGTTGATAATCTCATGCAATGAAGTTATTTTATTTACTTGTGGCTTCAAGTATGTTGTTTATTGTGATTGTGATTGTGATTATGCTTGTTGTTTATGACTAATAGTTGGCTCGGTACCACTCCTGGTATGGATATCTAAATGGTTGGCTTCGGTATTATGCTACCTTTGACCAAGTTGACCCAAAAGAAGGTAAAATTTCAATGGTCATATGAGTGTGAGAAGAGTTTCTAAATATTGAAAGATCGTCTTACGTCGGCTCCTATTTTGACATTACCTAATGGTTCAGATGGGTTTATAGTTTATTTTAATGCCTCACTTATTGGGCTTGGTTGTTGTTTTGATGCAACATGTTAAGGTGATAGTCTATGCTTCTAGACAACTTAAGGTGCATGAAAGAAACTATCCAACCCATGATCTTGAACTTGCAGCGGTTGTGTTTTTTTTAAAACTTTGGTGTCATTAACTTTATGGAGTGCATGTTGATGTATTTACCGACCACAAAAGCTTGCAATATGTGTTTAGCCAAAAGGGATATGAGCCTCAGGCAAAGGAGATGGCTTGAACTTCTAAAGGATTATGACATGAGTGTAGTGTACCATTCGAGTAAGGCAAATTTTGTTGACGATGCTCTTAGTCGGTTGTCCATGGGTAGTGTTGCAGGTGTTGAGGAAAGTAAGAGGGAGTTGGATAAATATGTACATAGATTGGCATGTTTAGGTGTGCATTTAGTTAACTTGATGGACGTGTTCTTGTATATAATGGCCCGGAATCGTCTTTTGTGGAGGATGTTAAGGCCAAATAAGATAACGATCTGATGTTGATTGAATTAAAGAATCTAGTTGTCAAAAAAGCCATTGAGGCTTTCTTTCAAGAGGGAGATGGGGTACTCCGTTACGAAGGTCATTTGTATGTCTTGAATGTTGATGCATTAAGAGAGTTAAATATTGAATGAGACCCATAATTCTCAGTATTCAATTCATCCGGGATCCACCAAGATGTATCGTGATTTGAGGAAACGTGATTTGAGAAAAGTGTATTGGTGGAATGGCATGAAGAAGGACATATCAGAGTTTATGGCTAAGTGTCCTAATTATCAACAAGTTAAAGTTGAGCATCAAAAACAGCGAGGTTTACCTTAAGATAATGAGATTCCTACTTGGAAGTGGGAAGATGTGAATATGGACTTTGTAATGAGTATGTCTCGTACTAGGAGATATCATGATTCTATTTGGGTCGTTGTGGACTGAATGACTAAGTCGACACATTTTCTAAGACTTCTTATGGAGCCGAAGATTATGCTAAGTTGTATATTAGTGAGCTTGTGAAATATCATGGTGTTTCTTTGTCGATAATATAGGATAGAGGTACTCAATTCACTTCATATTTTTAAAGGTCATTCCAAAAAGGTCTGGGTACTAGAGTAAAGCTAAGTACCGATTTCCATCCTCCAATCGATGGATAAGCCAAAAGAATGATTTGAACTTTAGAGGATATGTTAAGAGCATGTGTGATTGATCTTAAAGGAAGTTAGGATGATCAATTTTCATTGATTGAGTTTGCCTACAATAATAGTTATCACTCTAGCATCCAAATGGCTCCTTTTGAAGCCTCATGTGGAAAAAGATAGAGATCCCTAGTGGGATGGTTTGAAGTGGGAGAGATGGCATTAATTGGTCTAGATTTGGTAGTTGATGCAATGGAGAACTTAATACATATAAGAGAGAGATTAAATATGGCTCAAAGTTGTCAAAAGTCTTATTCAGACACTAGAAGAAGAGAGCTCAAATTTGATATAGATGATTGGGTGTATTTGAAGATTTCACCAATGAAAGGTGTAATGCATTTTGGTAAGAAAGGAAAGTTAAGTCCTAGATATGTAGGACCCTATATAATATTGAAGCGTATTGGTAAAGTAGCATTTGAGTTAGATTTGCCATTTGAGTTGCTTATGGTTCATTCGGTATTTCACGTATTGATGTTGAGAAATTTGTGGGTGATCCAAACTCTATTGTTCCATTGGAAGTTGTGAACGTTGAAGAGAATTTGACTTATGAGGCAGTTCTAGTGGAAATATTAGATCGTAAAGTTAAAAGATTAAGAAATAAAGATGTTGTGTCCGTCAAGGTGTTGTGGACAAATCAACAAGTTGAGAGTGTTATGTGGGAAGAGAAAGCGGACATGATGATACGTTATCTGTATCTCTTTCCTTCCACTCAAACCTAAGATACTAAGTTGTTCATGATCAAATTGATTGAAGTCCTATGTTTCAGTTCCATATGTCATTCATATACATGAATGCTCATGAAAGTAAAGTTTTTAGAAATCATGTTTTATATTAAGTATGATGTTTACATGTTCTATGCATTTTAGAAATATCCCTATGATCATGTTGGGTTGCTAGTCCTCTTTCCATGTCCTTTCTATGCTAGTTGAACCTCATTCGAGGATGAATGTTCCCAAGGGGGGTATATTATAAGACTCCGTAAGATGAAAAGACAAACGAAGGGAAAATCTCAAGAAAAGACCACTGACCCTAAGTCTACGAGTAGATCTACGACTTGTAGGTACTTTTACGGGTCATAGAATAGGGTCGTAAACATGAGTTCAAAATTGGAAAAAATTGCTAAGGAAAAAGAGGGATTGACGAGTCCTTGGACAACCCATAGAGGAAACAATGAATCATAGAAACGACTCATCGAAGCAAGGTAGGATGACCTTCAGGTGTCACCCTTAGGACTTCGTCTGCGACTTAGCAGGACGAGTCGTAGAGAAGTTAACGACTCATAGAAACAAATCGTGATGAAACTTAAGAGACTATCAAACTTGCAGGTTTTTAGACCTACAAGATGAGATATTTCGACAACTCATAAAGAGGACGACGAGCTATAAATACGACTCATAACAAAAGTTTAGAGACTTGTTGTTCAGGCCTTTTTCAGGACCTGCAGGAAGAGTCGTAATGATGATTTGTCACTGCTTCTACTGACCATAGGACTAAGTCGTAGAGGTGCCCAATCCAAAATTAAATGAGGGGCATTTTGGTATTTTTCCTATATTCTAATAATGTATATGGACGTTTTTAAGGACTAGATTCATTAGGAATTGTATCCTAAATACTCCTAAAACTCTTTTATTCCCTTATTATTACCCAAACAAATTCTAGACTTCTCTCCCAAGGTTTCTTAAGAGTTCATCAAGCTTTGATTAGGGTTTATTCAAGATCAAGTCCCATTTCTCAAATTCAAGTCTAAATTCAATCAAAGGTATTCCACTCATGGAGTCCAAGGTTTATTTCAAAAATCATATGAAATCTCATTACTTTGAAACTCTAATCTTTATGAATTGTGTTGGGCTGGTTCTATTTTGTTTTTAATCATTAATAATAATCATTATAAGTATTTTTCTACGTAAATTACATGATTTTGAGTTGAATTATGAATGCCATGCATAAAGTTATTTTTTATGATGAAGTATATGAATTATGATTACGGAGACCAATGTTTTTAAGGTATTTTTATAATTTTCAATCAAATTGATTATGTATATATATTTTTACTCTAAATTCAAGCATGAATTATGACCATGAATAACAAGTACGTTTAAGATATGATTTTCATGCAAGTATGAAGAAAGATGATGTAGGGCCCTATGTGGTGACCTAGGACCTTATGACATGAATTATGCAAGTATAATTTGTAATGGTAAAAGGCCAATTCTCACATTGCAACTATGTTATGAAATAAGCTATTCTATGAAATTATGAAATTTATGAACAAGTTATGATATATGCTAAGTATGCTTACTATGTTATGTATTTCGTGGGTTTGACTTAGCACCAAGTGGCAGCCATAGTAGCAGCCTCATGTCTCTTAAACTACATGCCACCATAGGTTGCCTTATGGCTTACCTAGTGGATCCTCATATAGCGTATGTACATGATCCACCTAGCGGGGTCGAATCTACCTTGGCAAGTAGATCCTCCTTTTCTTTATTGTATGGGGAGACAACGGGATCCCATGTTATAACTCGCATGGTCTTATTGTTGGTTATGGCTCCTAAACCACATAGGTATATGAGTGTTATGTTATTTTATGATCTTCAACTACATTTCCTACATGTTTTGATCATGATGGTTTTCTCTTGGGTTTACTTATCCTCTCTATTATGTATATCCTTGATCATTACATCTTATAATTTATATTGCATGTCCTGCCCATATACTTAGTATACTCAAATACTAACTCATATTGTTTTGTACATTATTTTATAATGTAGGGGTTGAGGTTGAGGATCATATCCATCCACGTAGCTAGTGAGCTTTCTTATCGGCGAAGTTGTGGTGAGTCCTCAACTATCAAGGACTAGTTATGAGATGTTGTTTTCTTACTTCCAAAGATATTTATTTATTTCATGTTGAGGGTGATCTAGGTACATGTCATAGCCCCTGCCCATGTTCATGACTAGAGGCATTAGTTGGACAAAAAAAGTTTTGAGTCTATGTTGTCAAGTTACATTCTCGTTTATGATCCATAGTTTAGACTCTCTTATAATGTTTCCGCATTTATTTACCTTATGTATGTTTTATGATATGACAAGAGGATTGGATGGAGACCTTCGGGGTTTCGATCATCGTGTTATGACTAGAACCTAGGTCGGGTCCTGACAAAATCATAATTCATCATCGTTATAGCTTTTCATAAGATACTTAATCAATTCATGATCATAACTTCATAGGTTCATACTTGAAAATATCATAATGCATGGGTCCATGTAAATCAACTTGAAATCTTTCAATTTAACTCAATTCATGCATAATTAAATTAATGGTTATGATAGAAACTATAATTGAATTGACCCAATGCAATTTCATAAGAATTGGGGCTTAGAAGTAGAATTTCTAAAGAATTTTAGAGAAAACCTTGGGACTCCTTGGATAGAAGAATCCATGGATGAATTTCCACATACCTTGATCAATTAGGCCCTAAATATAGTGAATATGGAGACTTGAACTTAACCCCTTGAATATCCCTAAATTGAACCTTGAAGAAGAACTCGAGATGATTCCTTTTTGAGAGAGAATTATTGTAAAGAGAGTAGTTGAGGAAATAATGGGAATTTTGAAGGGTTTAGGTAGTTATAGGTTTAGAATATAAGCCCAAAACAACATAGTCTCGGAGTTAAACAACTCGGAAAGGATGAAAAAAGCCCTTACTTAAAACTATCGAGATTCATCTTTGCTAGGTCGGTCGGCCTCACCCTTTCCAATCGGCGAGTCATCGACCTCCTAGACTACTTACCAAATTTCCCCTAAACTTGCTCAGATATCTCAGTAATTTTGAACGAGCTCATCCTAACTCGCCAAGTCATTCGGCGAGTCATTGTCTAGTCTATCACCTCGCCTAAACTCTCATTACCCCTGCTAATTTCTCTAAATTGATTGGCGAGATGGCTTAGCTCGCCTAGTCCATTTGGAGAGTTGCCAAACACACCCCTAAATTACCCATCCTTCTTGCCGACTGAGAGATTTGTCAGAATATTTTGGCGAGCTGTCCCCTCTCGCAAATCCCGTTTGACGAGTCACCTTTTAGGATTCTCCTCGCCAACCATCCCTACCCTCTGAATCTATCTTCCATATCAGTTTGGCGAGCTCTTGGGCCATTTTGAAAACATGCCGAACCTACTTGGCGAGTCATCAAATCCTTTAAGCGAGCTTTAGCCACCAAATTTTACTATTTTCCCTTTTTTAACTCAAAATTTTTACTTTTCAACTTTCGGGGCCTCACAATATCTCCCCTTTGGAAATATTCATCCTCGAATAGGACTCAACTAGAATAAAAGGAGTAGAAAATAAACATAGCAGCCCAATATGAATGTAATACAATATTTTAAAATGCATAAACCACGAGAATCTCAATTTAACATAAATCATAGCTTAAAAATCAACTTTATGAACATGCATGCATGTGAGAACATGAGAATGACTTAAACATTTGATTTTGAAGGATTAACCATAAAGGAATGTAATACCTCAACTAGGAATAGAAGGGAAGAGATGAGGATAACATGACATCATATCGGCTTCGGCTTTTCATGTAGCACCTTCAACCTCTTGGTTCCTCCATAGCACTTTAACGAATGAAACTTCTTTGTTCCTGAACTGTCGAACTTGCCAGTCTAGAATCTCAATTGAAATCTCCCCATAAGATACATTGTCCTTCAGTCTACACTATGGCATAATTGAGCTAGGAGAACAAACATATTTCTTTAACAAAGACACATGGAACACCAGATGCACCGATGCCAACTCCGAAGGCAAATCCAACTCATAAGCCACCTTGCTAAACCTCCTCAAATTTTGGTATGGGCCTACATGCCAGAGACAGCTTTCCCTTCTTCCCAACATGCATCACACACTTAATGGGTGAAATTTTCAAGTAAACCCAATAATTAAACTCAAATTCAAGCTCCCTTCTTCTTACATCCGAATAGAATATTTGTCGTCTTTAAGCGGTCTTCAACCTTTCACTAATGAGCCTAACTTTTTCCATAGCCTCATGCACCAACTCGGGACCTATCAAGGCAACTTCTTCAACTTCAAACCAACCAATAGGAGACCTACATCTCCTACCATATAAGGCTTCAAACAGAGTTATTTGAATACTAGAATGGTAGCTATTATTATATGCAAACTCAATCAAAGGCAAAATATCATCCCAATTACCCTTGAAATCAATTACGCAAGATCTTAACATGTCTTCCAACATTTGAATAGTTTGCTCAGCTTGATCATCGATTTGCAGGTGAAAAGTCGCTTTAAGCTTAACTTGAGTACCAAGATCCTTTTAGAAAGAACTCCAAGACTGAGATATAAATTGAGTACCTCGGTCCGAAATCATAGATAATGAAACACCACGAAGCTTAACCAAATCCTGAATATATAGTCTAGTGTAATCCTCGGCCAAATGGAAAGTCTTATCGGGAAGAAAATGCGGTGACTTAGTCATTCAGTCAACAACAACCCAAAATAAATCATGTTGCCTATGAGAACGAGGCAAACCCGTAATAAAGTTCATATTCAAATCTTCCCACTTCCAAGTAGAAATTTCAATATCTTGAGCTAAACCTCCCATTTTTTTATGCTCAACTTTTACTTATTAACAATTCGGACATTTAGCCAAAAACACACAATATCCTTCTTCATGTCATTCCACCAAAACACTTTCCTCAAATATCGATACAATTTTATGGATCCGGATAAATAGAATATCGCGAACTATGAGCTTTCGAGAATATCATTTCCCTCAAGCTATCAGCATTGGGAACACACAATTGGCCTTGACATCTATGCATATCATCTCCCCTTTAGGAGAAAGCCTCAATGGCTTTTTCAAAAACCATTTTCTTCAACTCAACCAAGATAGGTTTATTATCTTTCTTTGCCTTAACATCTTCCACAAGAGATGATTTAGAAATATTTTGCAATAACAACACCCCCATCCTCTGAATCAACCAAGAAAACACACAAGCAAGCTAGTCTATGAACATCATAAACTAACTCTTTCTTCTCATCCTCAACATAGAAAACACTATTCATAGACAATCTACTAAGTGCATAAGACACCACGTTCGCTTTACCCAGATGGTACAACATACTCATATCATAATCTTTCAATAGTTCAAGCTATCTGCTTTGTCGAAGGTTCAAATCCTTTTGGTTGAACACATATTGCAAACTCTTATGGCCGGTCAATATATCAACATGGACACAATAAAGATAGTTCCTCAAAATCTTCAAATCAAACACAACCGCCGCTAACTTTAAATCATAAGTCGGATAATGCGCCTTGAGTTGACTAGAGAAATAGGCTATCACCTTACCATTTTGCATCAAAACACAACCAAGGCCAACCCTTAAAGCATCACAATACACCATAAACCCATTGGACCCTTTCAATAAAGTCAACACTAGAGCGGCAGTAGGTCTATTTATCAACTCTTGAAAGCTTTTCTTATAAACCTCGGACCATTGGAATTTCACCTTCTTTTGAGTCAAAATAGTCAAGAGCGATGCAATGGAAGAGAATTCTTCCACAAACCGTCTGTAATAACCATCTAAGCCCAAGAAACTTTAAAAATCGAAAGGATACAAAGGTCTAGGATAATTCTTAACCTCTTCGGTTTTCTTAGGATCAACCATAATACCTTCACCAGAGACACTATGGCTCTGGAAAGAAATTGATTGTAACCAAAACTCACACTTGCTAAACTTAGCAATGAATTGACTGTCCTAGAGAATTTGCAAGACATTCCTCAAAAGATCAGCATGATCCTCTTCACTCCGAGAATAAACCAAAATATCATCAATGAACACAATAACAAACATATCCAAATATTGCTTACACACATGGTTCGTCAAATTCATAAAAGTTATAGGAGAATCTGTTAGTCCAAAAGACATAACCAAGAATTCAAAGTGATCATACAGAGTTATAAAAGTCATCTTTAGAATATCATATTTCTTCACTCGAAGTTGATGATAACCCCGATTAAAGATCAATCTTTGAAAAGTAGCTTGCTCCTTGAAGTTGATCAAATAATTCATCAATCTTTGGAATGGGGTACTTATTCTTAATAGTGACCTTCTTCAATTTTTTATAGTCAATGTACATTCGAAGAGAACCATCCTTCTTTCTAACAAAGAGAACCAAAGCACCCCATGGAGAGATACTCAGCCTATAAAACCCTTTTTTAACAAATCTTTCAACATATCCTTTAGCTTCTTAAGTTCCACCGAGGCCATTCGGTAAGGTGGCATAGAGATAGGTTGGATATCAGAGAGAAGATCAATACCAAAATCTATCTCTCTTTCGGGAGGGATAGGTCAGATCACAAGTGGACACTAACGAATGAATCAATCCAAAGAAAGGCACAATTGGATTCTTATGTTTAATCCAGGAGCATACAATTGCCCTTCTATTGCATAACTTTAAAAAGCTATAAACAAAGCACCAAAGTGGTTACGGAAAAAGCATTAAAAAATTGGCTACTATGAATGTAAGAAAGGGACAATTCGGTGTAATTCACCATTTTTTAAGAAAAGAAAAGCTTGCTTCTTTTCTCAATCGATAGAAGGACGGATAATTTGTTTTGAACCTTGCTTGGGATATCATCAAAAAATACTCCGAAAACTCATTCACAATTGAAATTAACTCAAGAGTAGGAGCTTCGACATTCGTATCCCTAACCCAGACTACATGATAGATGTAATCCTTCAAAATTATTTTTTGAGCTTTAAGGCACGAGATAAATTGACCCTTAACTATAGAATTACTACCTTTCCATTCTAGAACTGGCTCATTAGGAAACTAAAGCTTGACCACACGAGTTCTATAACATATATAAGCATAACATGCATGAAGCCAATTCATACAAATGATCACATCAAAATCGGTCATATCAAGCTTTACAAGATCAACTGAGGTAATTTTATGAAAAATTAAAACTGGACCATTTCTATACTCTTTTAGCCACAACTGAATCATCAATAGGAGTATAGACCAAAAAAGACTCTAACAGATCTCAAGACTAACAACAGATTTCATAGAAAGAAAAGGAATAAGATATGATAGAGTAGCACTCAGATCTAGAAATGGATATACATCAAATTCAAAGACTTTCAACATACCGATCACAACATCAGGAGAATCCTTTAACTCATGACAGGTATGGAGGGCATAAAATCTATTTTGGCACTGCCACCACCTGAAGTAATACCATACTGAGCCAGTTGGACTGCAGTAGTTTGAGCTTGAGTTTGTGCCTGTAGTCGACCACCACCTCTATAATCCTTTGCCTGATGACCCAGTTTCCCACACCTATAACACGGATTTGATCCTGCCAAGCATTCTCCTCTATGGTTTCTTCCATACTTCTTACATTTTGGAATGACTTGGCCATTCAGGGCTCCTTCTTGAACATTAGGTTTAGACACCCTATCTTTATCAAACTTTGGAACTAGAGTGTTTAAAGCATTTTGACCTGAATACCTTTTGCAAAATTGAGGACGACCATTATTTTTGGACTTAGAATGTGAAAAGTCACCAACATTGGTCCTTGCCCTTTTAGACTCCCTTAACTTCTACCTAAGTTTTTCATCCTTAATTTGATCGGCATGAGTCACGAGCCTTGAGATATCCATCTCCCTTATTAGCATAGAGGTTTTGAACTCTTTGGACATCAAGTCTAAAACACCTGACACAAACTAACTTACTCATACGTGCTCTTGGGTCAGATACCATAAACGGGGTGTACTTTAACAATTATGTGAAGTTGAGGGCATACTCCCTCACACTCATATTCCTTTGCTTCAAGTTGATAAGCTTTTGGATCATAGCCTCCCTTTGCTCAAAAGGGAAGAAATGGTCAAGAAATACCTGTTTGAAATCATCCCAAGCAAGAGGATCCTCTTTTTTAGCCCGCTCGACTTTTCATTGATCAAACCAAATCTTAGAAACTCTTTTAAATTAATAAGCAGCCAACTCTGCCATTTACGCTAGACTAACCTCTATAATTTCCATAATCTTGTGAATACTTTCAACGAACTCTTATGGATCCTCATCCACTTTGAACCCATTAAACTCTAGGGGACTCATCCTTATAAAATCACGAACCCTTGTTACCGCCGTACCCATACTTGGGTTTATAGGAGCAACTACTTTATGATTGGCTTGAGCCGCCATGGCTTGAGCAAGTACTTGGAAAGCACTCAGAACTCTGTATGGGCGAATTGCTCGTTCAGAGGTTCATTTGGAGCTTGTTGTTCCTCCTCCGCATTCCTTCGTACGGGGAATCTTCTTAGAGGCATGATTTTGAAATTGCAAAGAGAAAGCATTAGAAAGAAAACCATAGAGTTTAACTCTATCACACAATAAGATCATGAAAGAAGTAGAATTTCCTAAAATATCTCATAGCTTCTCATTCATAGATGTGGCGCGCTTCACACCAATGAACAAGTCTCTACTTGACGCGGCATGTTAGACTTCCTAGGACACCTTAAACCTTATACTCTGATACCAAGTTTGTCATAACCTAAGATAGGTCCTACGCGTGACACAGCGATCGAAATCTCGAGGGACTCCAACCAAGCCTCTTGGCATACATCGCATACATAAGGTAAGTAAAAACATCAATAAAATCATAAGCAGAAGATATGTCTCAAAGAAAGCTCAAATAAAGAGAAAGCTCAAAGCAACATGTTCAAATAATCTGAACTACAACTCATGATAATCTAAAAACATGTCTCTACTTTAGTCTATACGGGGGTGTAATACATAATCCTAGCTCACCCAAAGGAAAGAAAGATAGTGTCACTATGAAAGAAAGTAACTCATGTTGATTGTGTCGTCAAAGCATAAGGACTCACCAATCAAGTAGTAATAGTAATAAGCCAACTCTAGCCATGGATGAAAGGATGAGCGTGATCATTGGACCCTACATTATGATACAATGTGGGCAAAAAGTATGTGATAGTACATGGAATGCATTAAGTATATGAGAAAATGCATGAACAATAATAATAGGACATAAGCAATATGAACATGGGATGCATGACCAATATCGTGAAAATATGATTAAAACATGAAAACATTTGAATATTGTAATCATATCCATATGGTCAATTCATCATCAACTTAAACATCATGAGAACTTATACCGTTATATATAACTTTTGTGTAGATAGGACCTTAACCGATATTAAGATTATGAGAGCTGTAACATGGAATCTGATGTAACTCCCACATCAAAAAGATATAGGCTACTTGCAAAGATAGATTCCATGAGAATATCTTAACATGAGATATTTGTTGATCCACTAGCTAGGCCATAAAGTCAAACCTACGCGGGCAATGTAGTTAAGGACTGAAGGTTGATACTAGGATTCCCTTGGGTTGCTACTTGAGCTTCCGACCAACCCCATCTTAAAGTCCTCTCGATGTTTAGCCATTATCCAAACGGAAAGTCATAAATCATAGTCATTATCCTCATTAGGAAGTGCTTATAATAAATACCTTTCCAATCATCATAAAATAGTCATAAGAGTAGCTCATTAACATGATTGATTTATACAAGAATGAGAAAACCTTTCAATTCTTATGAATCTGTGAGTCAGTAAGAAAACCTTTTACCTCTTTAATATAAGTGTGTGAGAATTACCTTTCACAACCATAGAGACTTACTTTAATCATCATTGAAATCATAATTCACCATCGTCATAGCTTTCCATAAAATACTTCATCAATTCATGATCATAACTTCATAGGTTCATACTTGAAAATAACATAATGCATGGATCCATAGAAATCGACTTGAAATCGTGCAATTTAACTCAATTTATGCATAATTAAATTAATGACAATGATAAAAACTATAATTGAATTGATCAAATGCAATTTCATAAGAATTAGAGCTTAGAAGTAGAATTTATAAAGAAGAATTTTAGAGAAAACCTTGGGACTCCACGGATGGAAGGATCCATAGATGAATTCCCACATACCTTGATCAATTAAGCCCTAAATGCAATAAATATAGAGATTGAACTTGACCCTTGTAAATCCCTAAATTGAACCTTGAAGAAGAACTTGAGAGGATTCCTTTTTGAGAGAGAATTATTATAAAGAGAGTAGTTGAGGGAATAATGGGAATTTTGAAGGGTTTAGGTAGTTATAAGTTTAGAATATAAGCTCAAAACGACATAGCTTCATAGTTAAATAAGCTGGAAAGGAAGAAAAAAACCCTTACTTAGAACTATCGAGATCCGTCATTACAAGGTCGGATGACCTCCGCCTTTTCAATCGATGAGTCGCCGACCTCTTGGACTACTCGCCAAATTGCCGCTGAACTTGCTCATAAATCTCAGTAATTTTTTGCGAGCTCATCCTGACTCGCCGAATGTGCTAATTTCTCTGAATTGGTTTGTGAGCTAGCTTAGCTCGCCTAGTCCATTTGGCGAGTTTCCAAACACACCCCTAACTCGCCCTTCTTTCTTGCCAACTGATAGATTTCTCACAATATTTTGGCGAGTTTTCCCTTCTTGCAAATTCCGTTTGGTGAATCGTCTTTCATAATTCTCCTCACTAACAGTCCCTGCCCCCTGAACCTATCTTCCACATCAGTTTGGCAATCTCATGGCCTATTTTGGCGACACACTGAACCTACTTGGTGAGTCGCCAATTCCTTTAAGCGAGCTTCAGCTGTCAAATTTCACTGTTTTTCCCTTTTTAATTCAAAATTTTGACTTTTTAAATTTTGGGGCCTCACAAAAAATATCAAGTCAATAGGGTGAGAATGGATTTTTGTGCGAAAAAAATGAAAAAGGTGAAGTCGTGAGATATAAAGCTTGGCTTACGGCACAAGAGTTTTCTCAAATTTCTAACATTAATTACATGGAGACATATTCTCCTATGCTGGATATAATCACCTTCACGTATCTAACAAATCTAGCAGCTCATGTAAAGCTTGAAATATGTCAAATGGACGTTGTCACAACATATCTATATGGCTCATTGAACCATAACATTTTTATAAAAATTCCTAAAGCATTCAAGGTGCTTGAAGGATATAAATGTTTGAAAGAAATTTGTTCAATAAAGTTTCAAAAAAATTTATATGGATTGAAACAATCAGGACGGATGTGATATAATCGCCTTAGTGAATATTTGCTCAAAGAAAGTATAAAAATAATCCTATTTGTTCTTGCACTTTTATAGAAAAGATCTGAATTTGTTATAATAGTAGTGCATGTTGATGACTTGAACATCATTAATACTCATAAAAAGCTTTCAGAAGTTGTTAAGTGTTTGAAAATAGAATTTATAATGAAAGATCTTGGCAATATAAAAAAAATCTTGGCCTATAGATTAAGAATTTGGCAGACGAAATACTTGTCCATCAATCAGCATACACAGAAAAAAATTGAAGCAATTTTACATGAATAAATCATATTCATTGAGTATTTGAATGGTCGTAAGATCGTTTGTCTTCAATACAGATCCATCTCAACCTCAAGAGAAGGATGAAGAACTCTTGGTGATGAAACTCCATATCTTAGTGCAACTGGGGCCCTAATGTACCTTACTAATAATACTCGATCAAATATTTATTTTGCAATTAGTTTATTGGCAAGATTCAATTTCTTTCCAATGAAAAGAAAATGAAATGACGTTAAACACATACTTGGATATCTTTCGAGGACCATGGACATGGATTTATTCTATTCTAATGAATTCAAGTCAAAATTTATTGGTTACACAGATGCAGAATATTTATTCAAACCACATAAATCTTAATCTTGAATGAGTTGTGTATTTACATCTGAAGGCACAATGATATCTTGATGTTCAATGAAGCGAACGTTAATAGCCATTTTTTAAAATCATGCAGAAATAATAGTTATCCATGAAGTAAGATGGGAGTGCATTTGGTTGAGATTAATGACCCACCATATCTATTGTTTATGAAGAAAATCATTTGGCCTTTCAATTGTTCGAGATCTGATGGACCGGGTGAATTCTATCCTAACTTTTTTCTTTTTTATTTGGAATGACGATATTCTCTACTTTGATTTTTGGTGCATTTAGTGGGGAAATAATCTCTTTCCGTATTCCCAATCAAAGTCTTGCCCCCTTAATCTGCATCTGAATATGGAGTAAGGATGACATGAAATAAAGGAATGGAGTAATAAAGAAACTATGATGAAGTGTTCTTGTGTGGTTCTTCTTTGAAAAAAAATATACAAACCACCATCTATGAAGATAATGTTGCATGTATAATTCAACTGAAGGGAGGATACATTAAAGGAGACCGAACAAAGAATATTTCACCAATGTTTTTTTCACACATGATCTTCAACAAAATGGTGAGATGGAAGTTCACCAGATCCGCTCAAGTGATAATCTTACAGATTTATTTATTAAGGCATTGCCAACATCAATATTTATGAAGTTGTGATATAAAATTGGAATGCGTCGTCTCCGAGATATCAAGTAAATCCTTCATCGGGGAGTATGAAATACGCGTTGGACTTTTTTTCGTAACCATGATTTTGTCCCATTTGAATTAGGTTTTAATGAGGCAACACTTAAATCGTAAGATGTATGTATTTTTTTTCTTCACTGGGCTTTTTTCCTACTAATGTTTTAACGAGACACATTATCAATAGACATCCAGGGAGGGGGGGGGGCTATAAATTCATTGAACTAGTAGATTGTCCATTTAGTGTATCCATGAACTAGTTACATTCATGTATGTATATTCCTTAAGTGATATGAACCTTTTTGGATAACAATGTATCTATTAATTTGGACATTTGAAATGGTGACCTTTGGAGTAATTTTTCTCGGCCTATAAATAGAGATATCATTTATCAATGTAAGATACACTTGTTATCAAAAAATGTTCATATCACCTAGAAAATATATACATATATAAATATAAGTAGTTCATGAATAAACTAAATTAACAATCCACTAGTTCAATGCATTTATAACAAATATCAACTTTTTAAAAATTTAAAATAAAATCAACCCCCAAAATATTGTAATATATTTAATTAATTCGCTTGGATTTTGAATTGATTTTTCAGCAACACTGATTCAAGTAGGGAGAGAGGACATACTGAAAGTATTCAAGAAATGATTGGGCCTTCATTGGCATCCGTCCAAAGAAAAGGGACTGAAGAATTGTACAAGTAAACGCACGGAGCTCTGAAAATGAAGGCCACAGGGATCTCAAGATTATGCCACCTTCCCACTACCAAACCCTCTCTCTCTTTCAGATTTTGCTCTAATTCTATTATTCATCGCACCTCCTTCCACAATAATAAGACAAACTTCCCCAAGTTTCTGCTTTCTGCAACTATGGAAGCTTCCTTCAAGCCCGAGGAGGCTAGGGTTCCTGCAGCGCTTCCCTTGCCTACTACTCCTCTCACCAAGGCAGCTTCCTCACTTATACTTTGTATTTCTGCATATTGGATCATCAAGTTGCTAAATTCGGGCATTTTTCAATTCATCCTCATAGTGTTTCCTATATTTGAATTGGTTAGCATTGCAAAATGATTTTAATCTTTTCATGGTTATAAATCACTTATACAGAAAAAAAAATTATGTGAAATTTCCTTATATCTATATAGTCAAAAGTAGGAGAAATTTTAACGACTCATAAAGCTTTAGAAATGTGATCTTTTTCCAATTTATTGACTGCCCATAGCCAAACGAATCATGGTGTTATGTGTAGACATTCCTTTTCACATTGAGTATTACTCTCAGTTGTTTTTCTCATTTTCCTTTTAGAAGCTTCATTTGCTTGTCAATAATTTGAGGTTGCTTAATGTTTTCGTTACCCTACTTTTCTAATAACCCTATGGTCCCTGCCTAAGTTGCTCGACTCTTCACTTTCGGTGCCGCACCTGTGTCTACACGACATGGTGTGGAATCCGTACCGGATTTGGTCAACCGATTTTGGGTACTTTGACCAAAATAAACGGAGAAATCGAAACATATACAGTGATTATTGCAATAAAAACAAAAGCTAAGGTGAAATTAAAGAATATGAAGTACTTAACAATAACAACATACCCAGTGAAATCCCACAAGTAGTGTCTGGAGAGGGTAGAGTGTATCCAAATGTTACCACTACCTCGTGAAGGTAGAGAGATTGTTTCCGAAAGACCCTCAGCTCGAGTACAGCAAATCCAAGTACACAGAAGAAGAAAATAGTGTAGAAAACATAACAGAACCCGGTGAACCAACAAAATAGTGTGACCATCGAAACAAAGTAAACAACTAAAATATGCGAGATATCAAAACTAAGAACTACAATAATACCAGGTGATATCACGTAGCAAAAGTCAAAGACTACATATATAGGCTAATACGACAATCGACACGGTGCTCTATAGAAATTTTATATCAGTCCTTTTCCTTATAGTATCACATTTTGATATTCTTCTCTTGATCAATATTTTTTCTCATAATACCTTGTAAGCCTTCCACATGATATAGACACATAACTCTATTTTTAGATATTTGAATTATTTTTAGCCGAATCTCCACACCCGTAGTTGTACCTAGATCCGTACTCCAAATCATAAAATTTATATCATGAAGCCGACCTCTAGATCCTCATCCATATCGAACACCCTCACCCGAGTCCGAGCAACTTAGGTTCCTGCATTTAGCTGTCTTTTCTGTGCTGAAGCTTATATTGAACTTAAAAAGATTGTTTAACTTCCTATAGAGAGGAACTTTTGGTTGCATGTTTATCTTTCTGTGGTGTAGATCTACTTTATGATGTCATAATTTTTATTTGTGCATCAGTTCAAGATTGCTCTTTGCCAGTTATCTGTAACTACCGACAAAGAGAGAAACATTGCTCATGCTCAGGAGGTAATAGAAGATGCTGCAGACAAGGGTGCTCAGCTTATTCTTCTTCCTGTAAGTTTCTGTTATTTTCTGAAAATGGTGGCTGAATTATCTCAATGCAGTCGTCTCTCTGTACTCCAGAAAGGTGGAGACAATTTTTGTTACAATAGGCTATCTACATTTTATCTGTTCTTTACCAACAAGATTCATCACTGTGATGCACATGGTTTATGAGAGACTTAGAGTTATTTGGTATCAGAATTCCACGAATAATGGGCTTATAATTCATGTCTGAACTAAATTATGGTATTAAGTGTTTCAAAATATGAAAGCATAAGAAATAGAATCTATCTCCATCATTAATCTTTTCCACATTAACTATTTCCTTGTTGCTTGTCCTTCTTACTAAAAAATGGGCCTATAATTCATGTCTGAACTAAATTATTAATTTGCTTGCTGAATGTATATAAATTCTTAATTGTCTACTTTCCTGTTGTTTGTTTGGTTATTTTAGATCTACTTGGATGCATCTCTTTGTATTTGAGTGCACTGAGAGATTTCTATGATGTTTATTTGACACTGTTCTAACTCACGATATGAATGCCCTCATTCTGTCTCACTATTGGTTACATTCAATAGCTTGCTTCCATTAGTCTCTCTTTTACTCTTTGCTTCTTGTTTCAAAGTGAATCTTAAATTAACACAATTGCTTCCTGCTATGACAGGAAATATGGAATAGTCCATATTCCAATGACAGTTTTCCTGTATATGCAGAGGACATTGATGCTGGTGGAGATGCGTCTCCTTCAACTAGGATGTTATCTGAAGTTTCTCGGAGTCTAAAGATTACAATTATTGGTGGCTCTATACCTGAACGCAGTGGTGATAAATTATATAACAGTTGTTGTGTCTTTGGCACAGATGGAAAGCTTTTGGCCAAGCATAGGAAGGTCTGCATATTTTCTTTCTCATTTGGAAAGAGTTATAAGAGAAACACTCTAAGAAGAAAGATGCTTTTTGACACGGGTGTGCTGTCCAATTATGTTCATTATATCTACTATTTCTCATAAATTTATTTAATTGCATGTTTGGAATTCTTGAGCCTTAGTGGTTTAACTAATTCCATTAGAAAGCAATGCTTTTGCAGATACATCTCTTTGACATTGACATTCCAGGAAAGATGACTTTCAAAGAATCAATGACCCTAACAGCTGGAACGAGACCTACTATTGTAGACACGGGTTTGACAAGCTTTCTACTGATCTAAGATTTACATTGTTCACCTATTAAGTATGCTATATAAAATTTGGGGCGACAAGTTGGTTATGTCCTTGTTTGACTAGTTTAAATAAAAAGTTTGAGGTATTCTGATATAGGAGGAAAGTTGCAACTTTTTTCCAAGTCTGATGGTGAGTCTCAATCTAGTAATCAGCATCTTTTGTACTCGAACAAAAACTAAAAGTAACCAGCATCTGCTGTTCATATTTTAGTGGTATCCGCCTTTGAAGATATCTTGTTAGCTGCATCTATTCACTTGGGAAGATGCACAGCATATTGCCAGCGTTTTTCTCTTTTTCTGAAATTAGTTAATGAAGATGTGCTAATATTTCTATAATCTTATACCAAAGTACTTGCGGCCATTCAGTAGAGCTACCTTAAGTAACTAGGAATTCCATATGCAGAGGTTGGACGCATTGGTATTGGTATATGCTATGACATTCGCTTCCAAGAACTGGCTGCTATCTATGCTGCTAGAGGTATTAGTTATCTACTTCTCTATTTGTCTTATAGAAATATTTAACTTACATATCTTCTCTCTGTGCAAGGCTGTTACTCTCTCTGTTATGTAATGTTCATCCAGAAGACCCACCCTTTCTACCTTCTCCTTTTCTTCTGAACTTTTGGAGACTCCAAGTTAAAGTCTTCACTTCTGAGACATTGGAAGATTGTAGGTTTTGTAATCGGAAATGGAAACTTTGGCAAGTTAAAGACAGTTGAAATACTATGCAGAATATGTGGGTCATCATATTCTCTACATCATTAAAATGGACTTACCCTGCGCACAATTTATTCCTGATATAGAGGAATTGTATTCCTGTCTCATCTATATTTTGCAAATGGAAGTAAATAGGCTACTTTATGTCTGATTTAACCTGCCGTTATGAGCTAATTTCTATTAACTACTGTTTTTTCCTGCACGTTAGGTGCTCATCTGCTTTGTTATCCTGGTGCCTTTAACATGACCACCGGTCCACTGCATTGGGAGTTGTTGCAACGGGCGAGGTAGTGATGAGTTTAGTACTAGACAAGTAACTAACTGTTAGTCTATTCTATCATGTAATAAAGGCTGATTCCACATAACCTGTGCTAATGTGTTACTAGGGGTGCTCTGGTTCCTTTATATCATTAGTTACAAAATATCATTGGGGGCAATCTTTGTGATCTTCTCTTTTGATGGTTAAGCCTTCTTAAATTATAAAAGGAGCTGTCAAATATTGAGGTTCATCTTAGTTTCTGGGAGGAATCAAATATGTAAATACCAGCTCATATTCTAGACAAATGAAATCAGAGTGGGATATTTATCATTTCACGTTCTGCATAGTTTGTTTGTTTATATGTCTTAGTGCAGAGATATTGAATCAAATCACAGAGTAATCCCCAGTGTTGTGAAAGGCGATTGCCTCATCGCCATTGGTGCGAGGCAAGGCGACTCTTCATCGCTTATTAGCTTTGTGGCGAGGCGATCTTCAAACGGCAACACCATGGTGAGAAAGGCTTCACCTTTTGTATTTTATTTTTAAAAAAAAAGCGACCAATTTAGGGGCTTGAAGGTTAAAAGGTAATTTTAGTGTTTTCTTTTCAAATTTGCACAGTTGCACTCTTAGACTGCGACTGTGACTCTAACCACTCGACTTCTCCGTGATCAGAAGACTTTTCCAGCGACTCCAAAGTCCAACCAATTCCTCTTTTCTTCTTCAGATCTTCTTCCTCTGACTTCAGAATTACTTCTACCTCTGTGTCACGCCCCGGGAGGGTACCCTAGACGTAACCGGCACTCAGAAACCATTTCTGGCTCCCAAGCGAACCACATAGCCTGATCACACATCTGTTCATTCATTCAATCAGCGGAAGACAAAAGAATAAAGAGAATATTCGGTGGGCAACTCAAACATCAGTCTAACTTTAAGAATAAAGGCCATGGGCCAACAAATCAACTCTAATATTTGTCATTTTAAATAGTTCGACAAGAATAATTTAAGGAAAGAAATACTCAATCGACGCATCACTATCTAGTCTATGAAGCCTCTATCACTACTATCTAATTGGTGCCAATGACATGTTCATGGCTACCTCAAATCAAAATGAAAAGGGCTAACTCAATGCAAGAATACACAGACGGTGTCCTCCGAATGTAGGGGAGGACTCACCAATACGCTGAGTGCGAATAGATCCCCAATGATGCTTCTATTGACGCTCTCATAAACCTGTCTCTGCATCATGAAACGATGCAGGCCAAATGGCATCAGTACGTGGAATGTACTGGTATGTAAAATGACAGAATGAAACATACCTCGAGGAAGAATAACATCGGTCCACATATCTCAAATCAGAAAGATAAGAGGGACTCAAATAAAGCATCGTAAATCTAAAGTAAGGATACAGTTTAGACAGAGACCAATCATATACCATACAATCCAATCCAATCATGTATAATACAGTTCAATCAAATCATTTACAATTCGATCCCTTTCAATCATGTACAATCCGATTATATACACTCAACTCAACAATCAACTCAACAATCAACTCAATAATCAAATCCAATCTAGTCACATACCATTCTATTCAATCCAATCACAATTCATCTACTCCAATCCGACCGTATACAATCTACTCAACATTCAACTCAACAATCAGCTCAAAGGACTCAACTCAGTTAAATATGCAAATTAAATTATGCAACGTTTTACAATTCAACTCAAAGGACTCAACTCAATAAATATGAAACAACTCACTCAAGCGTCCTAAGTCTAACAAGAAATAGTTTAGACAGGACTAACTCATAAGCATATAGAAACTCACTCAACTCAACTGACTCAGAGTACTATCAAGACCTAAATGGGAGTTTCTCTTATCCGACAACTATCACCTATGAGCCAGTGATAGTACAACAATCAGACGTCGTTGCCACGTCCGTCCATGCCTTGCCAGGGCATGAACGCCTCCCTAATCATGGATACCATCGATTAGTCAAGTCCTATCATTTCAGGACAATAAAAATGGGAAACATCCGACTTTAACGATTCGATCCCACGGGAAGCATCCGACTTTAACGGTTCCATCCCTACCTACGTTGGCGGCGTAGTTTCGGGGGTTTGAGTATGGACTGTACTCTCACCCGCCTCGGTGCTCGATACTCCTCCCATGACTCCATGCTCATAAAACTTCCTCCAATCATCTCAAACAAGCCCTCACGGCTAGTTTCATGTGGAACGTTACCACCTCATCAACTCTGTTCTCATTTCAACTCAATTAAGTCATAATGGCAAGTCTCATTGGACTCCTTTCAAAACTCAACTCAAATCATCAAACTCTTCTCTTTAAAACTTGTACAATCTCAACTCGATGAATGCAAAAAATATTATGTATATTAAAACATAATTTTTAACCCCTCAACTCAAACTCAAAATAGATACTTAAATGTAAAAATACTCAACTCATTTAAAGGCTCCTCATACTCAACTCATACTTAAACTCCTTTATAAATCAAAGATGAAACTAATAATTCTTTAGACTCAAAGTAGTGTATAAATAGTTCATGCAAAAAGGTTCATAAATAATTTATTTAAAGCTCCTCCTCAAAAGATCATTTATTTTCAAAATATTCCTAAGACTCCAATCAACTCAAATTATGCACATCATATACCACAAAATCACATTAGACTCCAATCCACTTCATCACACAACATCCTCATCAACATAACCTCTTCATTTACATCATCGTCAAATATCATCATTCACATCATCACCAAACATCATCATCACATCATCATCATATATCATCATTCACATCATCATCAAACATTATCATCACATCATTGTCAAATATCATCATCACATCAATCGTCAAACATCTACTTTAAAATCCTTATTTTAGTTCTATGTTCATTTTATAGAAACAAAAGGACATTCTTAACTATCTAATTCATTCTTTTTATTCCAATCAATACATATATATACACAACTATCCATCTCAACCTCAAGACATTTATAACAAGAAATCTTATCTTGGGTTCATGTGAATGAAACATGAATCCATACTCTCAACAAAACTCAACTCAAGAGTATCGTCAACATCTATACACAAGGATACATTTATAATCAATAATATGAAAGATAATTATTTAGTAACTCAAATCATTAAAAACATCAATCAACCAATAATATCTAAAAACATTCTATAGTTTAGAAAAACTTTCAAGAAAACCTTCTTAGAAGGTTCAACTCTTTCACAACTCCTATCCAACATATCTAGGGGCATATGGAAGAACTAAATCCATATTTTAGGTTAGCCTTACATACCTTGTTTGAAGACTTTGAAGGAACTTGATGTTAGGTCTTCAATGGAAGACTTGAATCCTTGAAACTCTTGAAGGCACCCTTTGTTGGAGGTGGATTTGGAGAAGAAGAAGAAGAAGAGAGGGAAAATATTTAGGGCTTTTTAGAGAGAGAGGGGAGCTGAAAATAATGGTCCAAAATGCTCAAGGATGGTGTATATATAATTTGGAAAAAGTCCAAGTTGCCCCTCTTCCAAAAATCTGGAAATTTGGGCAAAAGTCTTGCTGGCGCTATAGTGGCGCGTCGCGCCACTGCAGCGCCAAGCCAAAAATAGGCTTAAAACCCTGCACACCTAATAGTGGCGCGTCGCGCCAAGCCCCAAACTACTAAGGCTGTTTTCTGGCGCTATAGTGGCGTGGGGCGCCACTAGAGCGCCAAGCCTGAATTTCGCCCAGGCCTGAATATTCCTGCAGTACTAGTCCGTAGTAAAATGGTCATAACTTTTGACTCCGAACTTCAAATATTGCAATCTCGGTGGCGTTGGAAAGAAGACTCAAAGACCTTTAATTTGGTAGGTCGTGGTCCACCCAGTTCTTTATATCCTAGGAGATATGGTCGTTTGAAGTTGACCCTTATACTAACTCGTCCGAAAACTTAATCGATTGGAGTTCTTTGGACTCGACTTGGTGTTAGAGATCCCTTATGACCCCTAAACACATCTAACACACTTCAAATACTTAGGAATTAATCCTAACTCACATGTAGAATTACAAGTCCTCCGGCCCGAGTCTACCCACACGTGAAGAAATATTTGATTATTTGCGAAAAAATTTCCGGGGTGTCACACTCTGATTTTTTTCTCACTGTTTTGACTTTGGGTCTGTTTTTTTTCTCATTCAAGTTCTAGACTTTTACTATCTACTATCTATTTTCAGTTTTTGTTTTGAAATAGTTGCTAATATGTTATTGCTATCGAGATTTTGATTATTTAAATATGCAGTTAAATATTTTAATTTTTTGGTATTAATTGGCGCCGGCACTTCAAAAAGGCGAGTGCCTCGCCACTCGCCTCGCCTTGTGCCGAGGCAGACCCTTGTCACCTTTTGCCGTCCAAAACACTGGTCATGCCTATAGACCACTTTTTCTTGATTCCTCCGACAGTGGAGAAAACAAGGGTGTCTTGTAATTTAAGAGTCTACTTTGCACCTTTCAACAAATTGTTACTGATGGTTATTGCTGACCATGTGCTCTACTTGATATCGTATTGACTTTTATCATGGAGAACATTTACGGCACATGCTATAGTGATTCCTGTACTAGGTTAAGTTACAGCTAAGTTGTGGAAGTTGATGGATGTATATAGATTTGCAAGTCCATATGAGTTTATGTTAGGATTTAGTAGTTTCATTTTAATTGTTCTTCCAATTGTCTTTTATGTTTCTTTGCTACGTTTTAGATGCCAAAAATGTGCTACTTTTTCTTTTATAGTTTGTCACTCCTTAATTTCACTTTTAAAATACTCACTAATCTACTTAGGTTTCAGGTGGGAAAATACTCAACTCTATAAGAGCAAAGATAAATCATTGAATTAGGACCAGAGGGACTAGTCCTATTAAAAGGCTTTGGCTCCTTCTTGATGCATTGAAATTTGGAGACCCTATAATCTTTCAAATCCTAGGAAGACTTGTTTGCTTGCATTTTTCGTTTGTATACATATGCAGTCAAGTTTTAATGAAGTCTGAATAATAATATGATTTACATGCACATAGAGAATAACTAGTAACATCTATGTTACTTGGTCCTGCAGGGCTGCAGATTGCCAGGTACAATACTGATACCTATATGCTCCAATGTACTCTTCTGCATTACTGTATTTTCCTTTCCATAGGTGATTTTATTATGCTTTACTTGACCTGATGGTCTATTGGAAACAACCTCTCTACCTTCACAAGGTAGGAGTAAGGTTGCGTACACCACCCTTCCTAGACCCCAATTGTGGGATTACACTAGGTATGTTGTACTTTTGGAGGACTGATCTTTGACAGTGTTAGTTGCGTTGTTTCTTTAAACGTCTCCAAATTTGTATATGTATGCGCTGCATTATTTGGTGTTGAAGATTATACTGAATTTTGTCTGTGGTTGGAACCTGTAAGTTCTCTTGTCCATGTAATCCTTTATGGATTGCATGGACGATTTCAATAATTCTTGGTTTTCCAAAATTGAAGATACTGTACTTACCCTGTTAGATGAGCCTAAGAGGTGCTTCTTTGATGTCAAAGTTCTTTTTGTTTTTCCTCTTCTTTGTCATGTATAGTTGACAGTAGGAATCATGTTATATAGTATCTTAGTATTACTCTACTTCATATAAGCATCAATTTAAATGTAGCACTTCTCTTTTTGTCCATACAAAACTTAAATTTCTGAGTTGAGCACAATTTCTTCCGAATCTCATGGCTAGCGCCTAGCTGATTGTATTTACTACTCCAACGATCTGATCTTATTTGTTGTGCACATACTCCTGTCAGTTGTATATAGCAACTTGTTCACCCGCCAGAGACAGTGGTTCTAGATATGTAGCTTGGGGACACTATACTCTTGTTGGACCGGTGAGTATTTGACGTCTGACGTGGCTTATTTCAAAGATCTTTTAATTAACATTTTACTTATGTCACTTTAAAGAAGAAACAAGAATTATCTCAAACCATTTACTAACGAGCTGATTAATGGTGGAAAAGAAATATTGGAAACAATCATGTTTTGTAGAAGTGGCTTCAACTGTTGCTAAATATCATATGCTTAACCGACATACCCAAATCCCTCTCAAACCCCTCTCCCCGCCAAAAAAACAAAGAAAGAGGGGGAAAAAAGGGATCTAAAGAAACTCAATCTTGCAGTTTGGAGAAGTGCTTGTGAAAACAGAACATGAGGAGACTACACTAATAGCAGAGATTGATTATTCAGTAATTGAGCAGAGAAGGTGAGTTCCTCCTGTACCTCCAGATTAGTTTTCGATTGAATATGTATTCACATTGTATGTGTTCAATTGTTTGTTCATTGGTTTGCTGCATTTTATTTCAATATTTGTCATCCTAAAATGAATTTTTGATGGTTAATGTGTCCTCCTTTTCTCTTGGATGGAGGGTAAATATAAACAGTTCTCACAGTCATGGTCCTTTGTTCATGTTTAGAGCTTATCTAGAAGATATGGTTCTTCTTCTTCTGGCCCATATATATACTCAAACTCCTATTTCGATGTGCAGAACATACCTTCCATTTCAAAAACAAAGGCGGGGTGATTTGTACCAGTTAGTTGATGTTGACAGATTGAACTCCACAGGGGCCAACTGAGGTGCATTCCATATTGCACAGGAATGAAATAATCTAGAATTAATCGGTGATGAAGAGAGTGACCCATTGAATGCCTAAAATGGCACGATTGCATATTTGTGCTTACAATGATCTCTGCAGTGCTCAATTATATGGCTCATTTCTCTTCTGAAGTCGTTACTGCCTCCAAATCACTACCCCTTAGATTTTGCCTGGACTGATGCACCATTGTGATGTGTGCGAAACTGCAATAAAGACTCATTTCTTTTTTGATTTCTTTTCTAGTTTCTTTCTTTTGAAAATTGAGAAATTCCTTGTTCGTCAGCTGGTCCAATTCTAGTTGGTGCACTGGTTTGCAACTAGGGTGAGCATGGGTCCTCCCCTCTACCCTTGTCGAAGATACCATGCTTTAGTCTCAAGTTTCTTTTTGGTTGGTTTAGTTGAAATTTGACCTAAGTCATTAAAGTTTTCCACAGAATTCACCTAGATAGTTTAACTACAATTAGTATCTATTGAACACCTAAACTATTCAAAATGTGTACTTAATAAACACACAAAACGTTGATATGGCAAAAAAAAAAATGTGCCTCACTTTTGAGACCTTATTTTTCGGGGGCCTAAAGCCATGGTTTCAGTGGCTTTAGGTTTGAGCTGTCCCCTGGTGACACATGGCGTCATTTTATTCAATGTTTTTGCGTAGTATCAACAATTGAGATACATGCATCATTTTAGGGTTGAAATGTTTAATAGAAATAAATGTGTAAGGTGTCTATGTGAATTTCGCAGACAACTCTTAGATAACCTAATGATCAACAATCTCTTTCAACCCATTTTGGCTTTTCCTCCAGTCGAGTATACTACTGCAACAGCAACATGACTTCTACCAAGGGGGTAATTTTCACATTATATCTAGTACTTTTTTGAGCAAATTTCCTTTTCTCATTGGCCTTATATCTCCTCTATCAAAATAATTGGTAAAAAAAAACAAAACGTGTGGTATGTCATGATACTGCTGGTAGAAGTTTAGCAGTATGCTCATTTATATTCCACCCCTGCAGCTTGGAGATACAAGTGCTACTGAAATAATAATAACAGCCTCTGGAGAAAGAAGTATTTGAATATTGAGCAATCAACACTTTTTGTGGTTTATAATAATAAAATGAATAATAATAGGCAGAAGTAGACTGACAGTAAAGGAAACTCAACAGCACTTACTTAGCCATTCTGGCAGAATCACACGCACGCGCGCTCACTAAGCTTCCCCTCTTTTTATATAAATGATGCATCCCTTACTTCCTAGTCAGAAGCATCAACCACAAGCTCCCACTTCCCCTTTCACATTTTTTTCATTTTGCTTTTATTCATCTTTCTCAGTTGGTTAAACTCTGTTTTGTTACTCTCATTTTATTTGTTAATCCAGAGAAAAGAAAAATGTATTCATGGGAAAAGCCGATAATACGACCTCAGCAAAGGCGGAAGACACCATCGTTTTCTTCCTCTCTGTTGGAAGCCATTTACCATTCGATCGATGAATCCAAAGAAGAAGACGAAGAAAAACGTCAAGAAGAGAAGCATGTTCCGAATAAAAGGAACAACGATGAAGAAGAAATTGTGAGCCTTCGACGTGCAATCTTGATTGAGAAATGGATGGAAAGTTACAAGTATACTCAAAGCTCAGGACACTTCAGTTCAGATTCAAGCTCATCAACAGACTCAAGCATGTTTTCTTCCTCAGAAACTGATCAGTCAGCTTCAAAATCATCACTTCTTCACACATTGCCAAAACCAACAAGACAAGTTCTAGGAAGGTCACAGAAGGTTGTTACATTCTCTGCAGAGACAACTCCAAAATGTGAAGGAGGAAGATTCATGAGAACAAAATCTAGAGCCTTGAAGATTTATGGTGACTTGAAAAAGGTCAAACAACCTATTTCACCAGGTGGGAAAATCGCAAACTTCTTGAATTCGATATTCAATTCGAGGAACATGAAGAAAAATAATCACGAAGGTCTGGAAGATTGGAGTTCAGTGAGGAAATCAAGATCAGTGAATGACTCAACTACTGTGACATGTTCTTTGGCTACAAGATCTTCTTGCTTGAACAAAACCCCTTCTTTGAGAGGCAATAAATTGAAAAGGTCAGTGAGATTTTGCCCTGTAAGTGTAATTGTTGATGAAGATTGTCAACCATGTGGTCACAAGAGCATATACAAGAATGAAGATTTTCAACCATGTGGTCACAAGAGCATATACAAGAATGAAGATTGTCAACCATGTGGTCACAAGAGCATATACAAGAATGAAGAACCAAGAATTCCAAAAGCGGGGTGGAGCTTCAGAAAATTGGAGGGGAAGCATATGAACAAGCAGCAATACAGAGGATTTTACCAAAGGGAAGATGAAGAAGAGGAAGAAGAAGATGATGGTAGGAGTTGTGCAAGTTCTGATCTTTTTGAACTTGAGAACATAGGCATGATTGGTCATGTTCATGCAATTAGAGATGGCTTGCCTGTGTATGGAACCACTAGTTTTAAAATGAATCAAGCCATTGCTCGGGGTTTAGTTATGTGATCATGCATGTAACATTTCATTAGATCATCAATGTAAAACGCTTAAAATTTTGAGTGGTTAATTTGTTTTCTTGTGCTAGGTTTTTCTCCATCTTTGTGTCATATTTCAGACTTACTCTTGCCTTATTTTCTTCTTTACTGTGACTTAATGGTAAGTATTCTTACATTCTTGATCAAATTTCTCAAGTTCAAGTTTTGAATATGAAGTCGTCATTGATAGGCACTTTACCATGGGAACTTTTCAACACAAGTATCGAAAATCAGATGAAAAATTTTAGAAGAAAAAAAAAGCAACATAAAAGGCTAATTGGAATGGTAATGAAGGACACAAGAATTGATAATTAGAGGCAGATCCGGAATAGAGTCTGGGTTCATATTGATTATAATTTTACTATATGTACGATTTTTTTTTCTTTTGTATATATTTACATATTTTGAGCTGAAATTAGTGAGTGAGTTCTTGAACTTGCAGAATTCGCCCTAGATCTTTGACAATATCGTCTAGAAGGCTAGTCTATGAAACTCTGATTCGTAAGAGTAGTTCCAAATCTAGTCTTAGCCCTATCATTATATTTTGAGCATTATTATCCATGAGGTTAGCTTACTTACAGAGGAAACAAACCTTGATATGGAAATTAACTCTTAAATCAAATGATTAAGAGAAAATGTCCTAATTAAGCTCGTTTGAAGATGATTATAAGTTCCTTACAAATAAAGTGCTTCCTCACGAGATGTAATGATGGTGATAAGAATATGTATCTTTAGATTGAAGAAAAATGATTTCTTTTCTTCACTTTTTGAGATGTTACATTTGGGCATTACTGTATATATTAGGCTATTACAATTAATTTAATGTCATGAACTTGTTCATATGTCACTGTTTCGAAATTATTTTAAAAGTTTGAATGCCAAAATGTCACATTTTCACAACTTTTTGATTCCATCAAGAAAGAAGATATCGAAGTCCAAAAGTGACATCTTTCAAAGAAAGAAAGAGGAGAGGCAGTAAAGATCTTTGATAACAAAGTAGACCATATTTTATGATGTTGTCGTCTTTAGAATTTATAGGGGATAAGTAGGTGTGGAAAATTGAGTCCTTAAAGAAGCACACCAAGTATGATAAATAGAAATTGAGTTAATAGTTAAAGTCATCCTTAAACATGGCATATTTTATCAAATGCACACATAAATTATGAAAAATCTTAATTACCCTCTCAAACAAAGATTCTTGAAATTATTTATCCCCCTAAACTATGAGAAATCTTAATTATCCTCTCAAACATGAATTTTTGGAATTATTTGCCCCCTAATATGCCACATGATTTAAAAAAATTACTCTGTTTCAATTTATATGACTTGCTTTCCTTTTAAGTAAATTCCAAAAAGAATAACACATTTTTATATTCAGTAAAAAAAGTTATCTTCATTTCTATTTATATAATGTAGTTTGACTCAAAATGAAGTTTAAGAAAGATGTGGTCTAAAATAAGTCATAAATATTTGTATGATAATAATTATTTCATTAGGAGTAAAATGAAAATTTTAAGGTTAAATTTTTTAATAAATATAAAAATGTGTTATTCCTTTTGAAATTTACTTAAAAGGAAAGCGAGTTATATAAATTGAAGCATAGTAATTTTTTAAAATCATGTGGCATATTAGGGGCAAATAATTCCAAAAAATTCATGTTTGAGGAGTTAATTAAGACTTCTCATAGTTTAGGGGGTAAATAGTTTCAAAAATCTATGTTTGAGGGGGTAATTAAGACTTTTCATAGTTTAGGTGTGCATTTGATAAAGTGTATCAAGTTTAAGGGTGATTTTAACGATTAACTCAGAGAAATTTGAAGACCAACTTGTGGTGAGATGATTGAATTCTTTATTTTTAATTAGAGATTTCGAGTTCGAACTTTGAAAATAAAAAATATTCTATTGAGAGCATCAATTCCACAGGTCGCGAATTTGAATATTTGAATTAGCCGAATCTCAACATAAGTTCGGACACCAAATGAAAAAAGAAATTGAAAAAAAACATACTGCTAACTTACAAGAATACTTCGTTCAAGTAAAACCCTTTTTTCTCTTTTCAACCCCCTCGTCCTCCTCCCTCCCCCCCCCCCCCCCAAAAAAAAAAAGAAAGGGTGGGAGTGTTTGGTATGGAAAAAAAATATGTTTTGGAAAATGATTTTTAATTTTTTGCATGTTTGATTGTTAAAAATATTTTATAAAATATTTTTCTTAAAAAAATAAATTTCCTTAAAAATCAAGAAAATAAATCCTTAATGGAAGCGAAGAAAATAATACTCCTTGTTTGCCCAAATTTTGGAAGCTGAAAGTGTTATTATTTTAATAAGAAATTTACTTATTTTAGATAATTGAGGTATTTGACCAAATTTTTAGGGAAAAAGAAAAATGTTTTTGAGCAACATAAGCTAAAAATATAGATTTTTAATAGGAGTTTTTAAAATGTTGACCAAGCACAAATTATTACTCTAATAAAGTGATTTTCAAATTAAGTAGCTAAACATAAGCTGATTCCATTCAAAAATATTTTTTGAAAAAACACTTTTAATAAAAAATATTTTTCAAAATAAATAGATTTTGAAAGATTGACCAAACATATTATTGATTTAAATAAGTGTCATTTCCATGTTGATGGTCTCCCTCCATCCCCACTCCCATCCTCCCTACACATCACCCTACCCCCACTCCCAACACTCCACGTCCCTCCTTCATCACCCAATCCCAACCCCCCCCCCCCACCCACACACACACTCACCGCCATCCACTCTCTTTGTTTTTAGGTGAGTATATAAATATTTCTGAGATAATATATTTTATTTAATGATTAAATATATCTTAAAATAAGTAAAAAAAATAGGAGTAATTTATTTTCTAGAAAAAATATTTTCGCTTGTACCAAACACACTCATATATCAGGCATTGTTACAAAGAAAATATGATTGGCGAAATATGTATTTTATTACTGCAGCCATGTGTTTTTTTAATTGTTTGACATGAAATCATATAGCTACTGACAATGGTCAATTTTAATCAATGTTAGCTTATATTGATGGTATTAAATTGGTAAGGATTTAAGTTAAGTGATTAGGTTCAACAGACTTTGTCGCATTGAACTGTTCCAAGAGAAGGTTGTCAATCAATTATTGCCTACAAAAACAGTGTAATAAATTAGACTATGTTCACAAGGTAGGTAATATTCCTAGCTGTTAAGGTTTGTCTTGTTTATGCCCAACAACGAGAGAGAGAGAATAAAGATACTGTGGTCTACTCCTAGAGAAAAACAATCTAAGTACAGTTTATCGGGCAGTTGAATTTGTATAAGAGTATAACTTGTAAATTTAATTATTAATAGTTGAATATTACAGTTTTATCAGAAAAAACGAAGTTATAATGATAAAGTAAATAAATATAAAGTCAAATGAAGCTTTTGAGGTTTGATTATAAAGGTTAGCACAGACTTTTTTTTTGATTTTTCACTCGTTATTCAGAGCATTTATTGGAGCTCTGATTAAATTCGAATCGCGCACTACAGGGCCGATTCAAGGGTGACTCTTAACAGAAGTTTTTTCATACCCAAAATTCGAACCCGAGATATTTGATTAAGGGTGAATTAGTTCATCACTGCACCACAACACATGTTGGTGGTGTGCATTGATTCCGGTGTTAGCTTCAAATCCGGGGATGATCTGATGGAATAAATGTTATAACACAAAGACTTGATAAAAAAGGAAAGTTTGGAGCATAAGAATCTAAAAGTGTTGCTATTGTATTTCTTCATATCCAAATGACCTACAAGTGTATCAAAGTTAGTGTTCAAAATTAGTGCATCTTAGATTTTCTTTTACTGTTTTACTTCTGCAGTTTATTTTACCGAGTCAAATAAAAGTTTCTATATTTTAGGAATGATATCAGATTAGTTGTTTATCAGGTTAGGAGTCTTAGTTCTTAGAATGATTGTAGGAGTTAGAAGTTAATGCTTAAAACAGAAAATTTTTAGTTCAAGCAAATAAAGTTCTTCTCTGTTTCATTTCCCGTTCAACTGCAAGTTCTTTCTTTTCTCTGCGTGTAATTTTGTTTTATGGTACCAGAGCCAGGTTATTGATTTGAAAGTTCTTTTCTTCTTCTTGTCTATCAAGTGTGTTAAGTCTTGTTGGAGGAGATTGAAAGTTGCAGAGAAAAAGTTTGTGCAATATGGAATGAACAAATGGGGTAAATAACTCAAACGCATAGTTTTGTGTCGAGAAGCTTGTAGGAACAAACTACAACAATTGTCGAATGTGTATAGAGGTCTACCTTTAGGGTCAAGACCTGTGGGATCTTATTGCTGGTGTTGAAGCAGAATTCCAGCAAATGCTTCAAAAAAGTCAAAATCATGGACAAAATAAAAAATCAAATGGGTAAAGCATTCTTTGCTTTGAGAACTTCAATAGGAAAAGAGATCATCGACCATATACATGGTGTTATTTCACCAAATGAAGTCTAAAAGATACTTGAGAGATTGTTAATTAAAAAGATTGTTTATTAAAAAGAACACTGCTAGATTGCAACTGCTGAAAAATGAATTGACAATGCTAAACATGGAAGCGTGTCTATTTTTGAATATTTCTTACTAGTTAAAGCTATTTGTGATGAAATTTTAGAAATAGATCTCGATGAGAAGATTGGTGAAGCAAGATTGTGACGATTTCTTATTCGAGAATTGAAGGAGTATAATTTGTATGTCACCTCTATTCAAAACTAGACAAAGCAACCTTCAATTGAAGAATTTTAAAATTTGTTTTCCAACCAAAGGCATTGACAAAGCAAATGGCAAAAAATCATGAACCAAATGCAACTCTTTTTTCAAGGAATAAGAATAAAAGGAAAATCACATCATCTGAAAGCAGGAACAATGAAAGAGAATTAAATGGTGAAAAACTACTTGTGGAATTTTGATAATTGAAAGTGCTATAAATGTGATAAAATTGGACACATAAAAAAATATTATAGAGTGAAGCTCTCAAAAGCACATGTTGCAAGTGAAAATGATGAAAATGAGAAACTCAAATGGAAGCAACGCTTCATTGTTGAGATTACTGAATAGAGGAACGATGATGTCATACCATTTTCAAGCTCTCTACAATAATAATAGCTGCAAACAAGAATAGATCCTTGATTCTAGTTGCTCACATCATATAACCGAAAATGATTATCTTCTTTCAAAATTGCATCAATAAAAAAGAGAATGAGTTGTTGTTATAACGGATAACTTGACATATTCAGTAGCTAATGAAGGAGTCTTGAAGATTGACGTTGGAGATACAGGGATTGTCAAGTTGAACGATGTATTTCATGCTCCAGGTTTAAAGAGAAACTTAATTTCAGTTTCTCAAATCAGCATTCGGAAAAATATATTATGTTTGGTCCAAATAATGTGAAGATTCTAGTCAACTTGAAGTACATATATATTGATGTTGTTCTTACGGGTGAAAAGAAAGTTCGTTGTTTTTCATGTCCATAGAGGAAGCTTATGCGAAGAAGACAATTCAAACAGATAGCGCATCAATTTGGCATGCTCGATTGGAGCACTTGGGATACCAATTGTTGCGGTAAATCTGTTCGAAGAAATTTGTGGATGGTCTACCAGCTCTAAAAAATATTCATGAAGATGTAGTTTGTCAAGATTGCCAATTTGAAAAATCATATCATCTCTCATTTTAAAGATCAACAAATCGTAAATCCACTATATTTGAGCCGGTTCATACAAACTTAATGCGACCAACAAAAACAACAAGTTATAGTGATTTTTGATATGTAATGGTACTTGTAGAGGACTTCTCAATATATACATGGGTGAAGTTCTTGAAATAGAAGAGTCAAGCCTTGTCAAAATTTGCTGAATTTAAAATTGCTGTGGAGAAGAATTTTGGGGTAAAAGTTAAATGCTTGCGTAGTGATAATGAAGTCGAATATATGTCTGATGCATTCTTTAAATACTGCGATAAGAATGGTATTTCAAGGCAAATGAAATTTCCAAATACCCACCAACAGAATGATGTTTCCAAAAGAAAAATAGTTGTCTTATTTCTACAAGTCTTTCCTGATTGCACGATAAGAATTTCTAGGGGTGTGCAAAAATTAAATCGATCAATAAACCAAACCGAAAAAATGTTATTGGGTTATTGGGCTAATGGATTTTTAAAGGTTTTATAAAAACAATTATCGGGTTATTGGTTCGATATTGATTTTTAATATTGGGTTATTGGATAAATCGATAACTCATTAAAACAGTACTAATTTACTAAATTACCCCCAAATAAATATTAAACATTAATATTAATACCTTATTGGTAATTTATTATCTTTGCCCTTTAGCCTTCAATTCACATTATTATCTTAGTTCTTTTATTTGTATTGTAATTGTAGAGTTCTTTTCATATTAGTCACTATTATTTCTATTTTATGAGCATTCCGTAAAGTTTTATTATTATCTTGTCGCGCCAAATTGTTGGAAAAGTCATATAATTATTTTTATGAACATTTTCTTATTGGGTAAATCGAAAACCGATAAAAAATATCTTATTGATTTGTTATTGGTTTAGCATATTTCAAAATCGAAAATCGATAAACCGAACCGATAATACATAAAATCGAATCAAACCGACCGATGCACACCTCTAAGAATCTCCCTCAAGAGCTTTGGGATGAAGTTATTCAATGTGCATTTCATGTGATAAATCATTTGCCTCCATGTCCAGGTAAAGAAAGATCCCTTTCGAAATTCTAAATAATGAAAAGCCAAATATAAATTATTTTTGGATATTTAGCTCAACTTGTTATGTTCATATTTCAAAATCTAATCGAATCAAACTTGATTAGAAAGTAAAAAAAATATGTACTTATTGGATATGATTCATATAGAAAAGGGTGGAGGTGTATGGATCCTGAAACCAAGAAATTTGTCACTTTCAAAATTGTTGTGTTTGATGAAATATCATTATATCATTCTACCCAGAAAACTAGCAGTCAAGAAACCATTCTTAATGGTGATTAAGAGAATTTTGAGCTGCTTCTAGAGAGAAACTTGCATGCTTCAACTAATGATGGAAACTCAAATTCAGATGATGCTAAAGAACAAATCGAAAGGAGATCAGCAAGAAAGTAAAGATAGTCAAATTGCTTCAAAGATTATGAGGTAAAATTGAACTGCTCAATTGCTTTATGCTTCTTTATAGAAGTATTGGATGAACCAGTAAGCTTTAAAAACATCAAAGGCCATTCTGGATGGAATGCAGCTATGTGAGAAGAAATTGACGTTTTAAACAAAAATCAGATGTGGGAGTTGGTGTTGAAGCCAAAGAATTGTGAGGTTATCACTTGCAAATGGATTTATAGTTTGAAAAAAAAATTCACATGGAATTGTCGGTAAATACAAAGCTTGCAGAAAAAGAAAAGTCAAAAAAAGGGAGGAAGTGCAGAAAAAAAGGAAAAGTAGAGGAAGAAAAAGTCAAGAAAAGTTAGGGTGAAATCCATCGGTGGCCCTCAAAGTTTGCACCAACTTTCACTTAGACACTTCAACTAAGATTTGTTCATTTTAGACACCTCAAGTAAGATTCCGATGTGTTATTTTGACATTTTTTTTTACAATCACCAAATATCTAAAGTGTGTGTAATATACTTGCCGCTGATGTGTCAAAGTGATCAATTAAATAAAGTTAATGACCACTTTTTTTCTAATCAAAAGTCATTATTTTAAAATTATTTTTGATTTATCTGTCACGTTTCTTTATTTAATTGGTCACTTTGACACATCAGCCTCAAGTGTATTACACACACTTTAGATATTTGGGTGATTGTAAAAAAAGTGTCAAAATGACACATCAGAACCTTACTTGAGGTGTCTAAAATGAACAAAACTTAGTTGAGGTGTCTAAGTGAAAGTTGGTGCCAACTTTGAGAGGTCACCAATGGGTTAGGCCAAAAGTTAGGCAGAAAAACAAAATACTGCTATTTTTTTTACTTTGAAAATGCATTTTTGACAAAAATGTGTTCCTCTTTTTTGACAATAATTTTACGCGTAAAATTTTATGCGTTTTTGTCTCCTATAAATAGAGGGCCTATTGCCCTCATTTAGATCATCCCAGAAAGAGAGAGTAAGAATACAAAGAGAAATATACACCAAGATAAATATTGTAGTTTTGAGTATCCTCTTTAGTAGTTGTTCCTTTTACAAGAGAGAAGTGTTAATTATTATTTTCTCCTTGTATTTGAGAGCAGTGTACTCCATATTTGAATAGTGAGATCATTTTACCCCGTGGTTTTTTCCTTCTATCTGTTATAAGGGTTTCCACATAAAATTCTCATGTCTAATTTATTTTCATACTAATTGTCATATCAAACTTTAGTTGTGGGGCTTCCACCCCCAATAGTGGTATCATAGTCCTCGGTTATTCTGTCTGTTTTATGCGAAGGTACTATCTATGAATAGTAAATTTTTGTAAATAGTAAAATTTTGTGAATAGTACTATTCACGTAAATAGTAAATTTCGGTGATGATACAGTTTGTCACGATTGTTCGCAAAAATATTCAGAAATAATTTAGAAGGGTATGAAACAAATAACAATGTCGAGTACAACAAAGTTTGACATTGAAAATTTCAATGGGTCTAATTTCTCATTATGGAAAATAAAAATAAAAGCGATATTGAGAAAGGACAATTGCTTAGCTGCAATTGAAGGCAAGCCTACAGATTTTACTGATGATAGCAAGTGGAATGACATAGACAGTAACGCAATTGCTGATCTACACTTGGCACTAGCTGATCAAGTATTTTCTAGTGTAGCTGAAAAGCGAACGACGAAGAAAATATGGGATACTCTTATAGGGTCGTACGAGACCAAGTCTTTGCATAATGAAAGCTTCTTAAAAAGAAGATTGTACACTCTTCGAATGACAGAGTCCATATCGATTAGTAACACATCAATATTTTGAATACTCTATTTTCGCAACTTACAACAATAGGTTGTAAAATAGAGGGGACTGAATGTGCGGAGCTTCTACTTCAAAGTCTGCCTAACTCGTATGATCAACTCATCATCAACCTAACGAACAATACATAAAGTCTAGTTTTTTATAAAATTACAACCATTGTCTTAGAAGAAGAAAATTGGCATAAAAATAAGGAAGACAGACAAGCAAGTTCGCAGCAAGCTGAAGCTTTGATGATGGTGAGAGGAAGACCAACGGAACATGACCCCAATGGGAGCCACAATCATGGTAGATCTCAATCAAGAAGTAATAAGAATATCAAGTGCTACAACTGTGACAAGAAAGAACACTTCAAGAAAGATTGTCGGTTCAAAAAGAAGAGTAAACACTCTAAGCCATCAAATGCTCAAGGAAATGTTGCATGTACCTCGGATGATGGCGATATTTTATGTAGTGAAGCAATATCAAATAATGAAGGCAGAAAACATTTCACTGATGTCTGGATCATGGACGCAGGAGCAACATGGCACATGACTTCCCGGAGAGAATGATTCCATCAATATAATTCTATCTCAGGAGGGTCTGTGTTCATGGGAGATGATCATGCTTTGGATGTTATTGGTATTGGGTCCATCAAAATAAAAATATATGGTGGCACGATACGCACCATCCAGGAGGTACGACATGTAAAAGACTTGAGAAAGATTCTAGACTCATGGTGGAGTCATGAAAATATCCAAAGGAGCGCTTATAGTGATTAAAGCGGTAAAACTTGTTGCAAATCTATATGTACTTAAAGGTGAAATGCACCAAAAAGGAGAAGCATCAACCGCGTCAGCAAGTTCATTTGAAGAATGACCGATGATATGGCATTGTAAACTTGGCCATATGTCGGAATAAGGTTTGAAGATTCTTGCTGAACAAAAGCTTCTTCTAAGGCTCAAAAAGGTTTCACTACCCTTTTGTGAGCATTGTGTTACCAATAAGCAAAATAGACTGAAGTTTAGCAGTTCCTCTACTAAAAGCAAGGAAATATTAGATCTGGTCCACTATAATGTCTGGCAAGCACCGGTGGAATCCCTACGAGGAGCAAAATATTTTATGTCATGTATTGACAATTTCTCCAAGAGAAGTTGGGTGTATCCAATCAAGAGAAAGACAGATGTTTTTCCAGTTTTCAAACAGTTCAAAGCGCGGGTGGAACTTGAATCTGAGAAAAAGATCAAGTGTTTAAGAACAGATAATGGAGGAGAATACACTGGTGATGAATTTGATAACTTCTATAAACAAGAAGGTATTAAAAAGTAGTTCACGGTGGCATATACTCCACAATAAAATAGAGTAGCAGAGCAGATGAACAGAACCTTGTTGGAATGAACAAGAGCTATGTTGGCAACTGCAGGGTTGGAAAAACAATTTTGGGCAAAAGCAGTCAAAACCGTCTGTTATGTGATCAATCGGTCACTATCAATCGCAATTGATCTGAAAATGCCAATGGAGATGTGGACAGGAAAACCACCTGATTATTCTCGCTTACATATATTCGAAAGTCTTGTTTATGTTATGTACAACACCTAAGAAAAATCGAAGTTGGATCCAAAATCCAGGAAATGCATTTTCTTAGGGTATGCTGATGGAGTCAAGGGGTATCACTTGTGGGATCCCACAACCCGCAAGATGGTAATCAGCAAGGATGTTGTATTTATTGAAAATAAGATACAAGCAAAATAAGATAGCACTTCAAAAAAAATAATCAGAAACTACTACAGTTGAAGTTGAAGAAATAGAAGAAGTTCCAGTTTTTTCTAAAGCAGCACCAGAGCACGAAGAACAAGAGCAAGTTAAGATCGAAACTCTAAAAGTTCGACGGTCAACTAGGGAGAGAAGAGAACCAGCTTTGCACTCAGATTATTCTATGGAGAGTAATATTGCATATTGTATACTAATAGAAGATGGAGAGCCTTCAACTTTTTACGAGGCTATGAAAGGAAAAGAATTATCTCTGTGGGTGACAGTAATGCAAGAAGAAATTGAAGCTCTTTATAAAAATAAAATATGGGATCTTGTTAAATTACCACAAGGAAGAAAGGTCATTGGAAACAAATGGGTCTACAAGATCAAACTCAATGGTAATGATCAAGTGGAGAAGTATCGTACAAGATTGGTGGTGAAAGGATTCGCTCAGAAAGAAGGTATAGACTTCAATGAGATATTTTCTCCGGTGGTTCGACTCACAACAATTCAAGTGGTCCTGGTTTGACTTGTACTTGGAGCAGTTAGATGTCAAAACTGCATTTCTTCATGGAGAGCTTGAAGAAGAAATTTACATGCTCCAACCAGAAGGTTTTGAAGAACAGGGAAAAGAGAACTTGGTTTGTAGGTTGAACAAATCTCTATATGGTCTCAAACAGGCGCTGAGATGTTGGTATAAGAGATTTGATTCCTTCATTATAAGCCTTGGATACTGTAAACATTAGAATTATATTGGATTTAAATCCGTAAATTAATTTAGACTATATTAAATTCAAAAAAATAGTCCAAATGATATGAAAATTCAAGTCAAATTAAATGAGCCACTAAAATCACACCACGTGTCAAATTTATATGGTAATCTAAGTCAAATTAAATGAGCCATTAGAATCATGCCATATGCCAAAATTATGTGGTAATCCAAGTTAAATTAAATAAGCCACTAAAATCATGCCACGTGTCGAAGTTATGTGGCAATCTAAGTCAAATTAAATAAGCCACTAAAATTATGCCACATGTCGAAGTTATGTAGCAATCTAAGTCAAATTAAATGACCCACTAAAATAATACCACATGTATATGTGACATGTTCTGACCAATCAAATTAAACTCTTCACCAAAGAAATCTGATTGGTCAGTTCAAACCAACCAATCAAATCACACCCTCATACCACTCCCTACAACTATAAATAGGGGTTCTTATTATTCTGAGAGAGAGGGTTTTTCAAGAACAAGAAGCAAGAAGAGAGCTCGTGAATCAAAGACCGCAAATTCTCTACAAAGCTACAAAGTTCAAGTAATCAAATTCAAGTTCAAGTTCAAGATCAAGAACGAAGAAGAAGATCAAGATCAAGTTACTTGTTCACATTTACTATTCGCCATAACCATACAAGTGTTCGTGATGAATAACTCAAATCCAAATTTGAAGACGAAGATTCAAGATCAAGCTATTCAAGATCAAGACTCTAAATCAAATTCAAGTTCAACGTATTTCATACTATTTGAAGAATCAGAGGATTATCATAGAGATTGTAACTTGCACTACATTTTGAAATCAAATATTATACTTTGTTACTCTAATTTTCCGGTCTTGATTATTTATTTTTCTCGGCTCGAAAATTTGTTGTTTACAAATTTTGGCACGCCCAGTAGAACCATCTCTACCTCTCATCTCTTTACATCGATCATCAAACTTCAAGAATACTTAAAATGGCATCTAAGAAGTTTGACTCCAGGGCTATTATTGCTAAGGCTATTGATTCTAAATTCTCCTCTGAGGTGGAGAACATACTGGATGCGACTATGGGAAATTTGGGACCTATTACTAGGAACAGAGCAAACTTGCTAGGACAACAAGCACTCCAAGTGTCATCCGCATCGATTCCTATTTTGGATCCTTCATCTTCAAAGGGGGCAAGATTCTTTCCGAATGAATTAAAAGAAGGAGAGAATATAACTGATATTGTTGAAAAGACATTGGCTCAACTTAGTCCTTTTAACACAAGGAATTGCACTATTCAAGATGAAGATGATGTCCTGATCACTAGATCTGCCCTAGTCACTCCACGTAACTTATTTCAGACAAATTTCAGTTTGAGGGAAAATCCATGCTTTGCTCCATCATCCATAACGGCCATCCAAGCGATGATGACTAACACCTTAACTGTTGAAGAACAACTGGCAAGTTTGACAAAGACAATTGAAGGTCTAACAAAATATGTGCAAGATCAAGATAATCGAATTGTCAAGTTGACGGACAAAGTTGAGAACGTTATGGAGGGGGACTCAAGTCATGCACCTGGAAAACGTCTGATGATACAAGAAAAGGGAGATTTAGTTACAAAGCAAATAAATGTGGGTGATGAGCTGCAAGTATCTGCTGAAGGAGGAATTCTCATTCATCAACTGAAGGACTTCATTATGGGAACCATCAAAGATAAGTATGACGTGTCTTCAAAGTCATTATTTACATATGCAAAGCCATACACTTCAAGAATCGATGTTTTGAAGATGCCTGCAGGTTATCAACCTCCAAAATTTCAACAATTTGATGGAAAGGGAAATCCAAAGCAACACATTGCCCATTTTGTTGAAACTTGCAATAGTGCTGGAACATATAGAGATTATCTGGTCAAGCAATTTGTGTGCTCCTTATAAGGAAATGCCTTTGACTGGTATACGAATCTCGAGGCAGGCTCTATTAATAGTTGGGAATAACTTGAGCATGAATTTCTTAATTGTTTCTATAACACAAGGCGTGCTCACTTTCTATAGCACAAGGCATACTGTGAGCATGGTTGAACTCACAAATACACATCAATGGGAAGATGAACCCGTCATTGAGTTCATCAACCGATGGAGAAATGCAAGCCTCAATTGTAAGAATAGGCTTAGTGAAACTTTCAGAATAGAAATGTGTATTCAAGGAATGCGTTGGGGACTTCGTTATATCCTACAGGGTATTAAACCTAAATCATTTAAAGAACTAGCCACACGTGCTCATGATTTGGAGTTGAGCATGTCTGCAAGCGGGATTGAAGGACCACTTATTTATGGGCCTCACAAGGGAAAAGACAAAATTGAGGTAAAGAAAGGAGGAAAATCGGCACCTAAGTTTGGAAATAAGGAGTTGATGAATGTTAATGCCGTACCTTTGAAAGTGGCTACAAATCTAAGCAAGAATCAAAGGGTGAAGACCATGACTTTTTAGAATAACGCTGGTAGAAAGCTGACTTTGAAGGAAATGCAGACAAAAAAGTATTCTTTCTTGGACTCAGATGTTCCAACAATTTTTGAAGAGCTTCTGGTGTTAAAACTCTTTGAGCTACCTGAAATGAAGCGTCCAGATGAGGCTGGGAGGACTAATGATCCAAATTACTTCAAATATCACCGTTTGATGGGCCATCCTATCGAAAAGTATTTTATCTTTAAGGAAAAGATCATGGACTTGGCCCGTGAAGGAAAAATATTGCTTAAAGATGAGAAGGAGAGTTCAAATCAAGTCTCTGTCACTTTTGGTTCACTCAACCCCATAGTTCTTTGCAACTTTGTCGAAATACATGATAGTGGTGATGACCTAGCCACATCACCACCAAAGATGATTAAATTTGGTGACTTCAAACCAATAGATGTTAACGTATCATCGCTTGTTCCTTTGATGAATGAAGTAATAAGGGAAGATAAACCTCTAGAGGAAAACCAATTTTGCGGTGCTTGTACTGATGATGAAGGATGGATTTCAGTGACACGATGAAGACGTTGTAAAACGAGCTTGCAAAGAGAACCAAGTAAGCAAGTGACTAGAGCAAAGATGAAGAAACTACGTAAAACTCAAAGGGTAAAGAATAATGTGAAGAAGTCAATAGTTGAGGGAAATTACTATCAAAAGCAACGTCCTCCGGTGACATTAGAGGAATTCTTGCCAAGTTGGTTTCGTGAAAAAATTTCTCATCGTGACACCAAGGCCTCGTATTGTAACATTGATAGAGAAGAGACAATGGTAGAAAGCTCATCACCATCATTACCTCCATCACATAAAGGCCGTATAAAGCCTCACTCTGAAGAAGTGGACACTTGTGATGCGAAGTTTACATTCACTAATGATGATCTTTTATTGGGTGAAGTATTGCATAATCGTCATTTATATATGGTAGGTTTTGTGTTTGGACATAAAGTAAATAGGATCATGGTGGATGATGGATTTGGGGTCAATATTCTCCCTATTTGTACTATGAAGGAACTTGGAATCCCGATAAATAAACTGTCTGAAAGTCGTCTAATGATTCAAGGATTTAACCAAGGGGGGCAGAGAGCCATTGATGCTGTCAAATTAGATATAACAATGGGAGATATGCGTTCGAGTGTGTGGATGCATGTTATTGACTTAAAGACCTCGTATAATATCTTATTAGGAAGGACATGGATACATAAGAACAAAGTGGTGCCGTCCACCTACCATCAATGTTTCAAATACTTTGAAGATGGGGTTCAAAAGAAGATAGTTGCTGATGATGAACCTTTCACCGAGACAGAATCGCACTTTGCTGATGCAAAATTCTACTTAAAGAACCATGCTTCAAAAGAAGTCAAAGTTGATAATGCGATACCTGCTGACATTACAAAAAAGGTTGATGTAGCACCTGATAATGCGAGGGTCATGATTGAAAAGAGTAAAACGCTTTTAGACATGAGTAAAGTACTTAAGATAAGTGAGGCATCTTCAAGTAAGAGAATGATTCCTATTTCTCACTATGTCCCAAAGACAAACAAAGTCAAGATCCCACCCTTTGAGTTGCAGAGTAGCAAGTTGACATTCCCTATCAAGCAAATTGATACAATCAAATCACCTTAAAAAATGATACAAGGATTTGTCAGACCATCGAATCATGATTCACATGAATCACTTCCTAAAAAGCGTATAAATGAGGGTTTTGACCCGAATACATATAAGTTATTGGTGAAAGCGGGATACAATCCCAATGAAGCTGCTAAAGTAGGGAAGCTTCCAAATAAAGTTATTAAAAAGGCAAATCATGGCCTAAATCCAACTCAAAGGATGATGATAGAGAAAGGGTATGATGTCAAGCAATTGCGCGAAGGCTTGGGTTACAAACAACCATCACCAGTCCGAATCTCTATAAAAAGGATGAGCATCAACTACATTACCCCTGTGGAAGAACCGATGATGTTCAACAAGAAGCCTTCTATGTTTGATCGACTTAGTGGCATGACTCCTAACGTTTCTGCATCTGATCGGGTAATAGAATCAACTCCAAAAACTTCAGTGTTTGATTGATTGGGACCAATGAAGAAGAAATACAAGCGCCAAGGAAATTATATAACAATGAAAGAACGGGTACATGCTCGGGAGCATAATTTACCCAAGAATTGGCCCAGTTTGATCCCTTCTAGAATGAGGCGAGAGACAAAACTTATAGTTTCATATGGAGATGTCCTGAGAGCAAGAACTTATACCATAGTTCACACTAGGGAGCGATATGAAGATGAAGAAAGTGTGGGATCATCAAATTACATATCTTTTAATGATGGTGATCCTCAAGAAGATGAGGATGCTGAAGATGTGCCACCTGAATTCGCGGAAGGGATAAAGAATACTATTGATGCATTGAAGGAAATAAATCTTGGGGTTGATGATGATATAAGGCCTACATATGTAAGTGCTTCACTGGATGACAATGAAGAGAAGAAATATATTGAGCTGCTTATGGAATTTAGGGATGTATTTGCTTGGAGTTACAAAAAAATCCCAGGATTAGACCCTAAAGTTGCAGTTCATCTTTTTGCTGTGAAATGAGGCACTCGTCCTATTAAACAAGCGCAACATCACTTTAGACCTGAACTGGTTCCTTTGATCGAAACTGAAGTTAACAAGTTCATTGAAGCAAGTTTCATTCGTGAAGTCAAATATCTTATATGGATTTCAAGCATTGTACCTGTAAGAAAGAAGAATGGCCAAATACGAGTTTGTGTTGACTTTAGAGATCTTAATAATGTATGCCCTAAGGATGAATTTCCTCTTACAATCCCTGAGCTTATGATTGATGCTACAACTGGATACGAAGCAATGTCTTTCATGGATGGTTCATCTGGATACAATCAAATTTGCATGGCACCAAGGGATGAAGAACTTGCTGTATTTCACTCTCCTAAAGGTATATATTGCTACAAAGTAATGCCTTTTGGTTTAAAAAATGCTGGAGCCAATTATCAACGAGCCATGCAGAATATTTTTGATGACATACTTCATAAAAATATTGAGTGTTATGTCGATGACTTAGTGGTGAAATCAAAGAAGAGTTATGACCACTGCAAGATTTGAGAATGGTGTTTGAACGACTTCGAAGATATCAACTCAAAATAAACCCTTTAAAATGTGCCTTTGGAGTTACTTCGAGAAAGTTTCTCAGTTTTATTATTCGACAACGAGGAATCGAGATTGACCAAGATAAGATAGATGCTATTTTGAAGATGCCTGAGCCAAAAAATATTCATGAGTTGAAATGCTTACAAGGAATATTAGCATATCTTAGGAGGTTTATCTCAAATCTGGCTGGGAGATGTCAACCATTCAGTCGCCTTATGAAGAAAAATGTTTCTTTTGAATGGGACCAAGCTTGTACCAATGCTTTTGAGAACATAAAGTCTTATCTGATGAAACCTCCAGTACTTGTAGCTCCTATACCTGGAAAACCATTGATTTTATACATTGCAGCACAAGAAAGGTCAGTAGGAGCACTTCTCGCACAAGAAAATGATGAAGGGAAAGAAAATGCCCTATATTACTTGAGTAGGATGATGACACAAAATGAGATCAAGTATTCACCTATTGAGAAGTTATGTCTGGTACTCGTATTCTCGATTCAGAAGATGAAGCATTACTTCCAAGCTCATATTGTGCAACTTATCTCTAAAGTGAATCCTATCAAGTTTGTCATGTCCAAGCCTGTCTTAATGATAGACTAGCAAGGTGGTACCTCCAGTTTCAACAATTTGAAATTGTGTATATATCTCAAAAGGCAGTAAAAGGACAAGTGCTAGCAGATTTCTTGGCCAATCATCCAATTTCGAATGATTGGGAGTTATCTGATGAATTACCTGATGAAGACGCAATGCTAGTAGAAATTCAGCCACCTTGGAAAATGTATTTTGATGGTGCTTCACATCATGAAGGAGTCGGTGTTGGAGTGGTATTTGTCACTTCCCATGGAGAAGTTTTGCCATACTCCTTCACTCTAACACAAAACTGCTCCAATAATGTTGCTGAATATCAAACACTCTTACTTGGGCTTGAGATGGCCATTAATATGAAACAATTGCAACTACAAGTTTTTGGGGATTCCAAGTTGGTGATCAATCAAGTCTTGGGTAATTATGAAGTAAAGAAGCTTGAGTTAATCCCATACTGCAATTACGCTCAAAAGATGATAGGGTGGTTTGGAGAGGTGACTATTCAACATGTCCCAAGAAAGGAAAATAAAAAGGTTGATGCATTGGCAGCTTTAGCTTCTGCATTAGTATCTCCTGATGAAATGTAAGTTGTGGTTTGCCAAAGATGGATAACTCCGCCTCCAGATGAGAATGAAGAAGAATTTCAACAAGTTATCACCACTTCGGAAGCTAAAATTAACGATTGGCGACAACCAATAATAGATTATTTGTGTTATGGAATATTGCCAGAAAACTTTCGAAGAAAAACAGAAATCCGACGACGAGCCCCTCATTTTCTTTATTATAAAAATACACTTTACAGGCGGTCGTTCGATGGAGTTCTCTTACGATGTTTGGGGGTAGATGAATCTACTCAAGTTATGCAAGAAACACATTCTGGAGTATGTGGAGCGCATCACTCTGGGCCAAAACTTCATTTTCACATAAAAAAGATGGGATATTACAGGCAAACCATGGTGAAAGATTGCTTGGATTACATCCGAAGATGTAAAGCTTGCCAATTCCATGCGAATTTTATACATCAACCCCTAGAAGTATTGCACCCAACTATTGCCTCATGGCTATTTGAAGCTTGGGGTTTGGATATTGTTAGATCATTGCCTAAGTCCTCTGGTGGACATTTGTACATCCTGGCTACAACTGACTACTTCTCAAAATGGGCAGAAGCTGTTTCTCCTAGAGAAGTAAAGAAAGAGAATGTCGCCAACTTCATTCGAGTAAATATTATCTACCGTTTTGGTATTCCTCGATACATATTGACAGATAATGGCAAGCCATTTGATAACAAGTTAATGACGAAGATATGTGATCTTTTTGGCTTCAAGCAATGCAATTCCTCTATGTATTATGCGGCTGCTAATAGTCTCGCTGAAGCATTTAACAAGACACTATGCAACTTGTTAAAAACAGTTGTTTCCAAGTCTAAGAGAGATTGGTATGAAAGAATGGAAGAGGCTCTTTGGGCATATAGGACTACGTATCACACGCCAACACAAGCGACTCCCTATTCTCTTGTTTATGGAGTTGAAGCAGTTCTTCCACTTGAACGTCAAATCCCGTCATTGTGCCTTGCCATTCAAGAAGGCCTCACTGATGAAGAAAATGCTCGGTTACGCCTTGAAGAATTGGAGGCTCTTGATGAAAAAATACTAGAGGCCCAACAAATTCTGGAATGTTATCAAGCTCGTCTAGCTCGATCTTTTAATAAGAAGGTTCATCTTAGATGCTTCCAAGTAGGTGATCAAGTTCTTATTGTAAGAAGGCCCATTATTACTTCTCGTCGGTCTGGAAGCAAGTTCTCCGCTAAATAGGATGGACCATATATGGTACAATAAGTATATTCAAGTTGTCCTTACAAACTGGTTGACTCAGAAGGATTGCGCATTGGTCCCATTAACGGAAAGTTCATAAAGAGATACTATCCCTGAAGAAAAGAAACACACTCCTTAAGGTACGAGTATAAACTGCATGTTACTTCTGGCTCGCAAGAGTATAAATTGTGCACGACACCCAAAAAAAATGTCCACTAGGTTGAAAATCTCAAAAGAGGCGGTCTAAGCAAAAATTAGGACACAAAAAAAATAATCACTCTTTCAGAACTACGTTATGACTTGATCCTCTTCACTGAGGTACGTAGGCGCTTGGAATTACATTCTGAGTTCAGTCGCATGAGTATCCAAAGAACTCATAGTCTCTCTTGACTCTCTTCATCGTAATTCGTGAGTTATATCCTAAGTTTAGTCTCATAAGTTCAAAAAAAATGGGGCACGCTATTATTTGAGCATCACAATGTTCTTGTAGATTATCATATATAACATGTGAATTAGAGAAGGCCAAACAAGAAAGAATTTGAATTGACTTCAAAGAAGTATTTATACAAATCCATAAAGCTATTAGCTGTGATTATTGTACATAGTGTAGTTTTATGAACCTTCTTTTCGGCTTCTCTACGCTGAGATATGAGTATTTTTTTAATAAGACCATGTGAATATGAATCTATCAACTTTCCTGCATGTGAAGTTCATTTTTGAAGTTTGTTTAGAACGATCCTAAGGGACTTGAGCTATACATTTTGGATATGTTTTAGATTAAGAAGGCTGGTTTCTGATAAATTAAGTCTCTCCTGGCTTTGGTGCTCTCATACAATGATATATCTCTTGTACTATCGAAACACAAAATGTATCACAACTCTGAAGAAGAGGAAGTCAAATCTCTAAAGTAAACTATGATTCAATCTGTAAAAAAAAGTGTTTTATTAGTGCTTAAATTAGTAATTCAATAATCATGGTCATGAATCTCAATAATGAATGATTATATTCTTTGAGCAAGACCTATGTTTGATCTAGATGGTGGAAAATCTTTACAAATCAGGTAAAGTCTTTGTCTTAGACGGTATAAAGTCTTTGGCTTGGACTATGAAATGTCTTTGACTCAGACGGTGTAAAGTCTTTAGCTCAGACTGTGGAATTCCTTTTACTCAGATGGTGTAAAGTTTTTGCCACAAATCATGTAAAGTCTTTGCCGTAGATGGTGTAAAGTCTTTAGCTTGGACTACGGAATGCCTTCGATTCAGATGGTGTAAAGTCTTTGCCACAAATTATGTAAAGTCCTTGCCTTAGACGGTGTAAAGTCTTTAGCTCAGAATATGGAATGCCTTTGACTCAGACGGTGTAAATTCTTTGCCACAAATCATGTAAAGTCTTTGCCTTAGATGGTGTAAAGTCTTTACCTTGGACTATGGAATTTCTTTGACTCAGACGGTGTAAAGTCTTTGCCAAAAATCATATAAAGTCTTTGCCATAAATCATATAAATTCTTTGCCTTAGATGGTGTAAAGTCTTTAGCTCAGACTATGAAATGTCTTTGACTCATATGATGTAAAGTCTTTGCCACAAATCATGTAAAGTCATTGCCTTAGACGGTGTAAAGTCTTTAGCTCGGACTATGGAATGCCTTTGACTCAGACGGTGTAAAGTCTTTGCAACAAATTATGTAAAGTCTTTGCCTTAGATGGTGTAAAGTCTTTAGCTTGGACTATGGAATGCCTTTGACTCAGATGGTGTAAAGTCTTTGCCACAAATCATATAAAGTCTTTGCCTTAGAAAGTGTAAAGTCTTTAGCGTGGACTATGGAATGCCTTTGACTCAGATGGTGTAAAGTCTTTCCCACAAATCATGTAAAGTCTTTGCCTTAGACGGTGTAAAGTCTTTAGCTTGGACTATGGAATGACTTTGACTTAGACGGTGTAAAGTCTTTGCCACAAATCATGTAAATTCTTTTCCTTAGACAGTGTAAAGTCTTTAGCTCGGACTGTGGAATGCCTTTGACTCAGACGGTGTAAAGTCTTTTCCACAAATCATGTAAAGTCTTTACCTTAGATGGTGTAAAGTCTTTAGCTTGGACTATAGAATGTCTTTGACTTAGACGGTGTAAAGTCTTTGCCACAAATCATGTAAAGTCTTTGCCTTAGACGGTGTAAAGTCTTTAGCTCGAACTCTGGAATGCCTTTGACTCAGACGGTGTAAAGTCTTTTCTACAAATCGTGTAAAGTCTTTTCCTTAGACGGTGTAAAGTCTTTAGCTTGGACTATGGAATGCCTTTGAATCAGACGGTGTAAAGTCTTTGCCACAAATCATATAAAGTATTTGCCATAAATCATATAAAGTCTTTGCCTTAGACGGTGTAAAGCCTTTAGCTCGAACTATGGAATGTCTTTGACTCAGACGGTGTAAAGTCTTTGCCACAAATCATGTAAAGTCTTTGCCTTAGACGGTGTAAAGTCTTTAGCTCGGACTATGGAATGCCTTTGACTCAGACGGTGTAAAGTCTTTGCAATAAATCATGTAAAGTCTTTGCCTTAGACGGCGTAAAGTCTTTAGCTTGGACTATGTAATGCCTTTGACTCAGACGGTGTAAAGTCTGTGCCACAAATCATGTAAAGTCTTTGTCTCAGATGGTATAAAGTCTTTGACTTGGACTATGTGATGTCTTTGACTCCAATAGAATAAAATTTTATTGTATATGAAGTAATATTTTTATTCGAAAAAAAATAATAAAAAATATGTGTTTTACCCTTCCAAAAGTCATTTACAACATCACTGCGAGTACATATGTATAATGATATGATTTTTTTAAAAAAAATAATAATATTAATAATAATAAAAAAAAAAACGTACCTCGTATATTGATGAACTCAAGAGGATATGCAAAATGGAGTATCAAAATTGCCAATGCCAATGATGAAAATAAATAGAAGGAGAGAGTCTATTTATAGACAAGTAGTGATGGTGAGAGAGTCCTTCTTCCAAAGTAATTATAATTACTTTTTGGGTAGGACTCTAGTAGAATGATACAAATTTATTCTCTCCAAATTCTAATTGGATGTGAAATTGTGAAAATTTGGGCTATCCATATTCTAAAAGGAGTGTGTCCTTTCGGATTTTTAATTGGATTTGAAAGACAGAATAAAGGGTAGGCATTTACAAAAAAAAAGAAAAAAAGGCTCAAATAAGAATAATAATATATATATACTCCAATTGGAGTCTCATTATTTACTCCAACTATGTCACTCCAATCGGAGGAACATATTAATTTAATATGTTCATGGGGCATATTAAATTGCACGACATACTATTATCCTTTAATTAATACTTCAAGCCTAGTCTTTGTATAAAATACTTCGACAAGATTTGAAGTAGGGGGCATTTGTAAACATTAGAATTATAGTGGATTTAAATCCGTAAATTAATTTAGACTATATTAAATTCAAGAAAATAGTCCAAATGATATGACAATCCAAGTCAAATTAAATGAGCCACTAAAATCACACCACGTGTCAAATTTATATGACAATCCAAGTCAAATTAAATGAGCCATTAGAATCATGCCATGTGCCAAAATTATGTGGTAATCCAAGTCAAATTAAATAAACCACTAAAATCATGCCATGTGTCGAAGTTATGTGCCAATCTAAGTCAAATTAAATAAGCCACTAAAATCATGCCACATGTCGAAGTTATGTGGCAATCTAAGTCAAATTAAATGACCTACTAGAATAATACCACATGTATATGTGACATGTTTTGATCAATCAAATTAAACTCTTCACCAAAGAAATTTGATTGGTCAGTTCAAACCAACCAATCAAATCACACCCTCATACCACTCCCTACAACTATAAATAGGGGTCCTCATTATTCTGAGAGAGAGGATTTTTCAAGAACAAGAAGCAAGAAGAGAGCTCGTGGATCAAAGACCGCAAATTCTCTACAAAGCTACAAAGTTCAAGTAATCAAATTCAAGTTCAAGTTCAAGATCAAGCTATTCAAGCCCTTGACTCTAAATCAAATTCAAGTTCAACGTGTTTCATATTATTTGAAGAATCAGAGGATTATCATAGAGATTGTAACTCGCACTACATTTTGAAATCAAATATTACACTTTGTTACTCCAATTTTCCGGTCTTGATTATTTATTTTTCTCGGCTCAAAAATTTGTTGTTTACAGATACAACAGACATAGTTCAGATCCTTGTGTTTATTACAAGAGATTTAGTGATGAAAATTTTGTTATTTTGCTGTTGTATGTTGATGACATATTGATAGCAGGCCCCAACAAAGATCGTCTTACAAATTTAAAGGCATAGTTGGGTAGGGAGTTTGAAATGAAGGACTTGAGACCAACAAATAAGATTTAGGGATGCAAATTCACCGAGATAGAAATAATAGGAAGATTTGGCTTTCTCAAAAGAACTACTTGAAGAAAATTTTGAGACGCTTCAAGATACAAGATTGTAAGTCAATTTCTACCCCACTTCCTATTAATTTCAAGTTATCCTCAAGTATGAGTCCTAGCAATGAAGCAGAGAGGATGGAGATGTATCAAGTACCGTATGCATCAGCAGTGAGAAGTTTAATATTCGTTATGGTATGTACAAGACCTGACATTGCACATGCAGTGGGAGTGGTTAGTCGATACATGGCTAATCCTGGTAGAGAGCATTGGAATACTGTTAAGAGGATCCTGAGATATATCAAGAGTACCTCAGATGTTACAATGTGTTATGGAGGATCAGACTTTACTGTTAAAGGTTATGTTGATTCAGATTATGTAGGTGATCTTGATAAAAGCAAGTCCACCACAGGTTATGTGTTTACTCTTGCTGGAGGAGCTGTAAACTGGGTTTCAAAACTACAATCTATCGTGGCTACATCTACGTCGGAAGCAGAATATGTAGCAGCTACACAAGCTAACAAAGAGGCAATATGGATGCAGATATTACTGGAGGAGCTCAGGCACAAACAAGAGAAGGTTGCTCTGTTTTGTGACAGTCATAGCGCTTTGCATCTTGCAAAGAATCCGACATTTCATTCAAGGACAAAGCACATACGAGTTCAGTATCACTTTGTTTGTGAGAAGGTGGAAGAAGGCAGTGTGGACATTCAGAAAATTCACACAAATGACAACCTAGCAGATATGTTTACAAAGCCGATCAACAGTAATAAGTTCATATGGTGTCGATCTTTTATTGGCCTAGCAAAAACGTAACATTGCAATAACTGGGTAGAAAGGATGGTGTAAAGACTTAATTGATTCTCAATTAAATCTTCAAGTAGGAGAAGGCAAAAAAAGAAAAATCAAAAAAAAGGGAGGAAGTGCAGAAAAAAAAGGAAAAGTAGAGGAAGAAAAAGTCAAGAAAAGTTAGGCAGAAAAACAAAATAATGCTTCTTTTTTTTATTTTGAAAATGCGTTTTTGACAAAAACGTGTTCCTCCTTTTTGACAATAATTTTACGCGTTTTTGTCTCCTATAAATAGAGGGCCTCTTTCCCTCATTTAAATCATCGCAGAAAGAGAGAGTAAGAATACAAAGAGAGATATACACCAAGATAAATATTGTAGTCTTGAGTGTCCTCTTTAGTAGTTGTTCTTTTTACGAGAGAGAAGTGTTACTTGTTGTTTTCTCCTTGTATTTGAGAGCAGTGTACTCCATATTTGAATAGTGAGATCCTTCTACCCCGTGGTTTTTTCCTTCTATCTGTTAGAAGGGTTTCCACGTAAAATTCTCGTGTCCAATTTATTTTCATATTAATTGTCATATCAAACTTTAGTTGTGGTGCTTCCTCGTCTAAACAAAGCTCAGCTTATCGCACGTTATTTTTCTCAAAGTTATGAACTGAATTATGAGGAAACATTCAGGTAAGTTATAAAAAAGGTAACGCTAAGAATCATCATTTTTTCTCTTGCAGCATCTATGAATTGAAAGTTGTGGCAGCATGACGTAAAGAATACTTTTTTATGGAGAATTGGGTCGTGAAGTATTTATTGAGAAGCCAAAATGATATATGTCTATGCAGTATCCTCATCATGTTTGCCGATTAAAGAAAACATTGTATGAATTTAAACAAGCACCATATCTTTGGTATGATAAAGTTGTTCAATACTTTATTTTTATGGCTTTAAAGTTTCAGATGCAGATTCTAATCTACTTATTAAATCAGAATCAAATGTGCACCTGATGGTCTTGTTATATGTGGATAACATGACATTACTGAAAATAATAAAGCTGCGATTTCTATGTTGAAAAATGATCTTCCAGTTCGATTTGAAAAGAAAAATTTGAGGGAAGTGAGTTGTTTTCTTGGTCTAAAAATTAAAAAAACAGATCAAGGATATTTTGTTTCTCAAAAGACATATGCAAGGAAGTTGTTGCAGCGTTTTGGCATGAGGGAGTCGAAAGAAAAAGGCACTCTAATGAAATCACATCTCAAGATATGAAAGCTGAAGGAAAGCCATTAAAAGATGCCAAAAAATTCCAGCAACTTATTTAGTAGTTTAATTTATTTAACTATCACAAGATCGGAGATCGCTTATTCTGTTTTAATCGTTTCTCAGTTCATGCAGTGTCCAAGAAGTTCACATCTAGATGCACCAAGGCAAATTCTTCGATGTGTGAAGGGCTCATTAGATTATGGTCTTATGTATATAAAAGACATGAGAAATTCGTGTTAAATGAATTTTCCGATGCGGATTGGGTTGGAGATATGAATGATAAACATTCAACTTCAGGATACTGTTTAAGTACTGATTCAGCTATGATTTCTTGGTGCAGCAAGAAGCTACCAGTGGTAACATTATCTAGCACTAAAGCTGAGTATGTAGTCGGACTATGACTGCGCAAGAGTGTATGTGGTTGAAGAGATTAATAGGAGAGATATTGTGCAAAGTTGATTATGATGTTCAAATTAAAAGTGATAATGAAAGTACTATCAAGTTTGCATCAAATCTAATTTTTCATGGTCGGATGAAGCACATGAAGGTTTGTCATCACTACATTCAAGAGAAAGTGTTGGAGCAAGAAATTATTTTGGAAGGAATTTCTACAAATAAGCAGGTAGCATATATATCTACGAATGCCTTGATAAAATCTAAGTTTGAATATTTCAGAGATGCTCTTGGGGTTGTTGACTGTAAGCATGCACTAAGGGGGAACGTTAAAAATTAATGCATCTTACAATTTTACTTCTGCAGTTTATTTTATCAAGTCAAATAACAGTTCCTATATTTTAGGAATGGTATCAGATTAGTTGTTTATTAAGTTAGGAGTCTTAGTTATTAGAGTGATTGTAGGAGTTAGAAGTTAAATCTTACTTTTATACAACTCTATGTACCTGCTGTAAAAATAGAATTTTTTTGTTCAAGCAAATAAAGTTCTTCTGTGTGTCCATTTCCTGTTCAACTGCCATTTCTTTCTTTTCTCTGTGTGTTTTTGTTTTAAAAAGATAAAGCACAAGTCAATAAAAGGCTCCACTTGAGCCCTAAAGTACTGCATGTTGTCCCCGTTGAAATTTCGTTAGTGGTGCCAATCAATGTTGTGTTTCGATTATTCGTATGACAATATCTGATGTATCTATCCTTTTGGCCATGTCATCGAGATATGAACTTCTTCATATGCTCGATCGAGCTACAAACTCTCCTTCTCCTGGTTATAAATTGAACTGATGGCTCCAGAGACTTTGTTGTGGTCGTACATCTTCAATTATACATTTCGACACTTAGGGACCTAGAATTTTCATTGAAGAGGATTAAAAATATGAAGAAATTAGTGAAAAGGGTTCAACATCTATTTATATATATATATTAATCATATATAAATGTTATAATTAACTTTTCATCAAAATAAATTCGAATGAATCTTCTAACATAAGGTGGATCCGCCCTGTGACGACTCTGACATGTGTTCAGACCACTCCCTTGTTTACCCCATACAAATATGGGTTTATATTTTGACACAGAATATAATACAGTATTTACTTAAAATTATCACAATTAACTGTAAAGTAACCAGAAATTCAATGTTAATTCTAAAATTAATTATGGCTTTAAAATAGATAGTGGTTATGAAAAGGGAATCAGAGAAGTCAAAACAGAGCAGGATGAGGCATTATGGCGCACATGCAAAACTGGAACTTTTGCAAGCAAAGTTAAAAAGTAGATCTCCAAACTTTTGCTTTTTCAATATCCCACCAATCTACCTCAATCCTTTTCTTATAAGTATTGGGGGTGGTTCACCTTTTTTAAAATTAAGATGGGTGGCATGTCACTGTTTTCTCACTTGTTACTCTTATGAGGAGAGAGATGGATTCACATTTTAAATCTAGTATGTTTAGTGATCATGCTATATATCATATAGCTTTATCATTAAAGAATTCAGGGAGATGGATAATTTTTTTTAATTTTTAATTGATAAGTGTCAAAAATACATCTGAACTATTATCTTTTTTGAGTTTTATATTTAAACTATTGAAACCGTGATTTTCACATTTAAACTTTTACTTATTAATTTGAGAAACACACATTTCTCTTTTATTGCACTCTCATCATAGTGTGTGTACTACAATCTCTCTTTTATTTTTTAAAAAATTGTCGCATCTTAAATATTAAAGCATTACTATCCAAAAAAAATTATAAAATAAAATATAAAATATTTTTCTTACCCCACTCCACCGCTTCCTCTCACGCTACCCCCCCCCCCCCCCCCCAATTTTTAGTTTTTTTTTGTAAATTTTTTTAAAAAAATTCTTATTTCATCCCCCTTCATATAATAATTTAGATATTATTTTAATTTTTTAAAAGAAATAATTCTACCTACCCACCTAATCCTTCGCTTTTAAGTTTTTTCTAATTTTGTGTCATATATATATTACTTGCCACAAGACTTTTTTTAAAATATTTTTTTAATTTTTGTTATATTCCGTCTGCAAGTAGAAAAAAAAAATTCTAAAAATATATGTACATATCTAACACAAACAAGAAAAATGTAAAAAATAAAAATAAATTAGGAGCAGGGAGTTAGATGGGTGGGTAGATTTTTTTTATATATTTTTTTAAAAAAATAAAAATAACATCAATTTTTTAGGAAGGAGGTGAAGTCAGAATTTTTCAAAAATATTTATAAAAGAAATTAAAAAAATATAAGGGCAGGGAATTGTCGGGGAGTGGACGTGGGGGATAGGGTGGATGGGGTAGGGAGAGGTGGTAGAGTTGGGTGAGAAAAATATTTTAAATTTTATTTTTTTAAAAATAATTTCTTTTTTTCTTTTTGGATAGTAATACTTTGATATTTAACTTTTAACTAATATTAAAAATTTATTTTATTTTGTCAAGGTGAAATATTTTTTTCATATGCAATGTCATGTGACAAGATTTTTTCAAATAAAAGAGAGAGTGTATCACACGCCACTAAGATGTATTTTTCAAGTGATAGTTTAATTATGAAACTTACACTCTCAATAATTTAAGTATGAAACTCAAAAAAAGGTGACAGTTTAAATATATTTTTGACAATTTTCTCTTTTTACTTAGAGAATCGAGTTTAGATCTATTTGCACCTTGAATATATAAAGGCCTTAATAAGAAATGTTTGCTCTTTAATATGAGCCTGACCTACAAAGAACACAAATTTGAATTAATTGATGTCATTCATCGTTAGTGCAAAAAGCAAAAACATAAATATATTTTGCAAAGCCAAGAGCCACATTTATTTGAGCCGGCGGATTCAGATTCTGCTATGCTGGTATTGGGGTGGGAAATGATTATACCAAAAAATGATCAGAAGCAAAGTAATGGCTATAACACTGGATCCATCCATATTTAGCCACATTAAAGGGTGGTTTGATTGGATGTTTAAGAATAATGTTGAATATAATGTATTAGTAAGGCTAGAATTAATATAATGGCTATAACACTGGGTCCATTCATATTTAGCCACATTAAAGGGTGGTTTGATTGGATGTTTAAGAATAATGTTGAATATAATGTATTAGTAAGGCTAGAATTAATATAATGGCTATAACACTGGATCCATCCATATTTAGCCACATTAAAGGGTGGTTTGATTGGATGTTTAAGAATAATGTTGAATATAATGTATTAGTAAGGCTAGAATTAATATAATGGCTATAACACTGGGTCCATTCATATTTAGCCACATTAAAGGGTGGTTTGATTGGATGTTTAAGAATAATGTTGAATATAATGTATTAGTAAGGCTAGAATTAATATAATGGCTATAACACTGGATCCATCCATATTTAGCCACATTAAAGGGTGGTTTGATTGGATGTTTAAGAATAATGTTGAATATAATGTATTAGTAAGGCTAGAATTAATATAATGGCTATAACACTGGATCCATCCATATTTAGCCACATTAAAGGGTGGTTTGATTGGGTGTTTAAGAATAATGTTGAATATAATGTATTAGTAAGGCTAGAATTAATATATGTTCACATTAGCTACCGTGAGATATTTCTTATGCATTATTAAGTTTGGTTTATTAAAAATTAATATGCAAAGCATAATTGTTCTAAAAAAGTTATTTGTTTACAACAATATTCTCTACAAATACGATGGAAACTATGTGGAAATTTTTTTGAGGGACAATTGGTTATTTCAATCATGATAATGCATGCATTAAAAATCATTACATTGCTAACACAATGGTTTTCCATGTACTAATTATACATAACATAATACCATATAAAGTTTATATGCAGATTGAAAAAAAAGTATCTTAAACAAGGTATTAGTAATGCATATTCCCACAAACTCTTATGTTCCTTTCATTACTATATTTTTGAACTAAATAAGAAGCATAGCTAATCACTTTGACTAAAAAGCAAGTCAATGATGTCACAAACCAAACGGACGGGCTAGAGTTGAGGCTGCTTATTGATGTTTTTCATCTTTCAAGTGAATTGAATTATTAGACTCGAAATCCTTTGATCAAATGAAAGGACATTACTACAACAATCTTTAGGAAGTTTGGAGGCAAGGTTAACTTGAGAATACATATGTTCTTTTGCAGATAGTTCTTGTGTTTTTTTTTTGGTAGAATATTACTTGAGTAATCTGTGGTATTTAATCATTATAAGGAGTTGTTAAGTTTCAAGATGTGATGGGAAATAAATTGATGAATAGTATAACAATGTGTTGTTTATAATGATCAATAGAAATTGACGCAATGCGCTGATTAGGATGTACATTGAATTGATTTAGAATAAACCGCTAATTATTACATTTTACTTTCTGCTTCTTTACTTGTTCCTCCTCTTTTTACTCTTAAAAAGATTTTTTATTTGTAGCCCTTTTTCTAGGGCTCGATTAATTGGATATGCAATATGAAATGATGATTTAAAATAAGATTTAAAGTTTTGATTTAACATGTAATTTGAATTGTCTTACTTGTTTTTTTTATTTCACAGTATAAAAATTATCAAAATATTTTAAATTCTTATACAATTTTATCAATGGGTATTACTTAAATGTGAAACTTGGGATTCAAAGAATACATAGACTAATAGAGACTCTATGTGATTGTTTATGTAGCATGTAGGGTGATCAATCCACATCTTTTCTCATAGCCTTGAGGCTGTGTCTCGATCTCCTATATACAAAATATAAGGGGCTAGAGATTTTCCTTGGTCTAATTCCACTCCTTATGACGAAATGGGAATCGATGTGGTGTAAAGTGAAATTGAGGGGAGTAGAAAATTCTCTTATGGGGTATTCCGAAGGTGTAACCTAGGCTACGAAAAAGGAACCCGATACTTCAACTAGAGAAGTGACCAGTTGGTCATAGTTCATAAACAAGATACTGGAATATCCTATGTTGCAGCATTGATAAATCTCATATCTTTATATTTTTTTTATAAATAAATATTTGTGATCACAATTCAAAAAATACACATAATTTTATAAAGATCCACTAGTCAACAATATTAGCAACTAGTTATTCTTTAATATAATCATTTCACATGATACAAAAACAATCTCTTCAAACCGAACATGAGTGGGTTTTTTTTTGGCAAAATTTAAAATGATTTTTTTTTTTACAAAATATTAGCTTATGAAACAAGTTTAACATTTTAAAATCATGATTTCAATCACATATCCAAACGTTGATTTGAAACAAAATATGAAATTGCATATCCAAATTCAAGCTGAGTAATAGTCCATCGATTTCAATTACTGTGAAGCAGAGCATTCTACTGAATCTCTAGCTACCCATTGCTCTTTCTTCCAAAATACTCTACAAATAAAGGAATAAACAACAAATAAATTTATTAATTAAGAGTTATAAGCGATAAATTGACAACGAATTTCACATCTAATTCATTACTTTTTTTGTAGTGTTTTATTTTATGTTGTTAAGTTAAGAGACAGCTATATATCCCAACAGCGTATCAATGTGCGTATGTTTTACAAGTTTTCAGGACCACATGACACAACACTTAGGTGTTTAAATAAACATTGAGAAATAGCTATTCCAAATAATCAAAAACTTGTGGATCATGTTCTACACCAACCTAGCACCGTCCCCTGCATATAATTAACCTAAAAAATATAGTCACTGTTGTGATGTCCAAATAAATAATGAAAAAATTGCTATTAATAAAAAAAATTCTGCCAGCCCATAAAGCATTTGCAATGCATATTATTTAGTGTTAGAAGTGGCAGAATTTGAGAGTGGATGAGAAGGTAGTGTAAGGGTGAAGTCACTTAGGAGTTTGAGTGAATGTCTATTTGTATATATTTGTTGATTGTTTGGAATTAACTTTAAAAAAAGACATGTAATTATTTTCAAATTAGGAAACCTTAATCGTGACAATTTGGAGTATTATTTTCCTAGGAACTAATGTATAGATATATAGTCCACCACCCCTTGTTAATATACAATCTTTGACATACATTCTTGACTTTGTGCATATTGCTGATTTACAGCATGTAAAAATTGCAAAATAAGGTAAAATATGAATTGATTCTGGTAACTATAGGGACCAAGATATGTACAATCATTGCAATTATTTTACTGAGGATATATAGTGACAGATGTTTATGTCAAACTCACGCAATAATTAAGTATCAAGTGCACATATAATATGGAGTCACTTTCACCATTATGCTAATCCTTGCCTTCCCTCTCTTATTACCCCACCCTTTACAGGTAATTACTAAACTTACGTACTATTTTTATAATTACCTGCACTATTCAATTATCATGTTGCTTTTTAAACATATCCTTTTTATTTTATTAGTATTTGTTTGGAACATCAAGTTTTTTTTGTCTTGCGATGTTAAATTAAAAATAAATATAATCTAGTAAATGTTATTTGAATTTTGTAGTCTTAAACAAATATGTCATTTGCAATGTTTAAGCTTAAAATTTATTAAATATAGAAAATGATATATATATATATATATATATATATATTTAAAAAATAAATTAAAAAGAAGAGTAAAACATATAATTTAAGCAAATAGAATATTAAAGAGAGAAGGATAAATCCAATATTAACAACACTTCTTTGGTATGTTGAGTTAACTAATGAAATAGTTTCAATCATGATTAGCAAAATGTTCATTTAGCAACAGAATATCTCATCAACACAACCACACTATTTCTTAATGAAAACGTGGTTGTTCGATATTGTAAGTTTGTTAAGCCTGACTATAGGAATATTAGTTCAACAAATTGTTGTTCTTAAACAATTTTATAAGATGCCTTTTGCTTATTTAATACAGAAAATATACTAAATGTTCTCATTTGAAGTTTAAGGGTGCATGTGATACGAAGGAAAATATGTTTATATATATATAGTAACAATATCTAGATCTTATATCGTGAATATAAGATAAAACAAACAGCTCAAAGATTAAAAAAGTCTTTAGAAGATTATCTAAAAATAGTAGAGACCATAAATATCATAGATAACACATATTATTGATTTAGACAAGAACGACTAGTTAGATGCGACCTTATAAGTGCCTTAAAATGGAAAATACAAAGTCAAGAAAGCTATATCAGATATAGCAATAATAGAATAAGATGGTGTAATATGCGCATAAGCGACAAAGCTTACCAGTTAGGATAATTTAATGCAAAATCAACCTTTATTTCAAAGATATAAACAGGTTTATAACTGGCTCCAAAACGAACTACATCATAACTCAGAAGTAATAAAGACTAAAAAATAGTTACAAGAAATTTTAAACCATTGTCCAGACCAACATAAAAGACATTTACAAAGACAGTTAGGATAAATATTCATGCCATTAGAATACGTAAAGAGGATTAAATTAAGACAAAATTGGATACACCAAGAAAGAAAATTTAGAGCAGAACTTAGAAAGAACCTTGCCTGGTTAAAAGAACAGTTAGATAAATCAGTATTTCAAATAAAATTGTATACAACAGAAGCTTTATACAAAGAACAAACTGAGCTGAGAGCAAAACTACTTAAAGAAATCACTGAATACAAGCAGATATTGGATTTAGTACTTATAGAGTAGAACTGTACGAAGTACTCTGGAAAGTTACTCATTAGGATAAACCATAGATTCATTAAAACACCTTGAATACTTAGATTTAAGAATACATCCAGAAAAGAAATACAGAGTTCTGCATAAAACTAATACAATTAGGTGTAATTTTGCATAAGGAGAACACGTATTACATTCTGAAGATAAACATCACAATACTTTAGTAGATTTACTTATCAATCTTAGTGACAACATTCAGATTAAAGATAAGATAGTCATACATCTCTTAGAAATCATAGAAATTAGTATAATTAAACAAAACAAGATACTTACTAAATTAGAACAAAACTTTGATTTTCTCAAATCCCAATAATTAGAAATTGATAGGAAAATTCAATATTTAAACACAAAATGTAATTTTGAAAAAATACCTACAAAGACAGAAATAGAAAAGTTAGTAAAATTAATTATCGAAAGGCCTAAAGAATTAGAAGTAAAAAATACCCAATTAGTAACAAGAATCATAGAACAAATAGAAAATATAACCACAGAAATTGAAGACTTAAAAGAAATAATAAACAGACTTGAACAGATCTCTGTTTCATGAGCGAAGAAGACATAAATTATAAAAAGTCTTTAGAAACTTCAACTCGATATCATCAGGATCCAGTAGGTTTTTCAGCACATATCCTTACTAGTATATCAGACAAAATAATAGTAAAATAAAATAATACAATAATAGCCTTGTTAACAGAATTAAATAACAAAGTAGATAAGTTAATCAAAGAAAAACAATCCGAAACACAAATACCTAATACAGAGATAGACTCATTAATTAGCCAATTAAAAAGAATAGAAATAACTCCACAAAGAGAAAAACAACAACTACTTAAAAAACCAAAGTCATGGACCTTTTCCCACATGAGCCAAGAAAGACAACAGAAGAAAACAACCAAAGAGACAAACAAATAATAAGCTACTCAGATAATAGAATTGGCAATAACCTAATATCTCGGATTCTATCCCGCCGAAGTCACCCTAGTGAAGAACAAAATCAAGAATTAAATGAAATAGTAGATGTAGACAAAGTCTTACATATATTTCAATAAAATCAACTAAAATTATTAAACCCTAAGACATTATATAATGTTAGATGTTTTTCTAGAGATAATCAGTTGTATAGACATTATAGGGAAGAACATGTATCAACCATAGGAGAAATTTTTTCAATCCTGAACTTAGTTAATCCTACCTTTTTAAAAATGATTAAGAAGCCTTCCATAATGTTAATGCATATGGACTAATAGTCATCGGGATAAAAGGACTAACTAGAAAAAATCTAGGTTCTAAAGTATTAATAGTAGTATATGATGATAGATGGTCAGACTTAAAGAAATCCATAATTGGATTAACTGAAGTAGATATGATAAATAATGGAGGAATATTTTATATTAGTCCAGACTTTTTAATAAACTTAAAAGAATTTGGTAAACACATTAAAATATGAGTAAAAACTAAAGGATATGAAGAAATGAATCATGGAAATAACTTGTTAATGTGCGTAGGATTTATAGGAAAAATGACCCTAAGTAGCAACATAAAATTTAAGCTTCAAGTAAATGATGTGGTGGAAGTAATGGATAATAAAGGTATAAAACTAATAAAACCTATTAAAATTAATCTAGAAGAATATGCAGGCTTAGAATGGAACTTAAATAAACTAAGCAAATCAAAAGTATTCGCACCAGAAAATTATCTAATGTATACTAGTTCTAAGGGAGAAACTTCAATAAGATTTACAGATTATAATTATACTAGTCAAAATCCAATAGATGATATAGACACGGAGAGCACAATAGCTACAGAACAAGAAGAGTTTATGAACATAGAAATAATACAAGCAGGTTGTGAAGTAGACAACGCAATTACAATAGCAAAAAAATTATACAAAGAAAATAAATATAGTGTCTTTAAATATAAAGGCTGTAGAAAAGGACAAATGGATATCATGGAAATAATAGAACATTTTAGATTATGCCTAGAAAGAAATGATAACCTAACATACAGAATGGAAGACACAAAATGTGTAGAAAATACTCCTACAAAAATTAACACAGATCTCTTAAACAACTTAGAATCCTTAGATGACATAGAATCTTTAATAAGCTACAAAGAACTAATGAATGAAGCAACAAGTGCACATAGTGCTAGCCCTTTCCAAAGAACCAACCTAGCCACTACTGTTGGGTATAGTACTGGAAATCTACCAAGAAAAGCTTGGTCTATACCAAGCACAGAAATAAAAGAAAATATTAAGCCAGCAGGTAGGAGAATGCCTCTTGAAGAACCCATTAGACTACAGGAAGGAGGTAATAAAGTAAAGATACTTAATATAGCTGCTCATGATCCACAAATATGGAATACACTTATAGATATATGGAAAGGAATAATAGGATCAGACTTCATAAAAACTTATCTTGAAACAGATGCAGAAATAATGTACAAATATTTAGAAACTTTCTTAGGAGAATCAAGTAAAGCAGTATGGAAATCATATAAACACTTATCCCCAAGAATTTCAGCGTCTAATAGACTTAGGACCAAATCCATATAATTTTGCTAATAAAATACATGTGTTGTTAACAGGTAAAGACCCCAATAGTGGACTAGTAGCTTTACAAAGAAATGCTGTTATAAAATTAGAACAATTAAGTATTACAAATTGGATGCATATTAAAGACTTTCTTAAAGACTATTTTTATTATTGTACAATTAGTAGAAATACTTTTGATGAAGAACTAGGTAAAAAACTTTTCCATAAATTACCTGGAGCCTTAGGAAGAGAAATAGAAGAAAGATGGTACAAAAGAGCAGGTGTAGAACAAAATTCTACAACTTAATGGTCGATAGGACAAAAGATACAACATGTAATGGAAATACTACAAGAAAAATATACCAATATAAAAATATAAAAGCAGCTCAAACAAAATGAAATGAATTTCTGTAAATCGATAATTTATACAACTCAAAGCTATGATAAAGAACCACGTAAACAGAAAAAATATAAAAGAGGATATTCGTATAATCAAAATCCATACAAACGTAAAAAAGTATTACGTTAAAATATCCTCAGCTAAAAAACCATACTTGAATAAAGATAGACATGTCAGAAAATATAGAAATGATAGAAACTACTAAAATAAATCAGAATGTTATACATGTGGAAGTATAGAACATTTAGCTAATACATGTTCTAAAAGAAACAATAATAAAACCAGAAACTCTCAATTAGTCGAAGAGCTACAATAAACTTTATTAAATGTAGATGAATATAAGTCAGATACAAAAAGTATATATTCTATAGTAAGTATCAAAGTAGAAGATAAAACTCAATCAGAGTCCTCAGATTCTGAAGAAGATACTCTTATAAATGAAATAGGATTAGAAAGATGGACATTAAATCTAGAAGATTTACAACTAAGCACAATGATGAATATAAGACAAGAATGTAATCATAATTTTGAAAGACATAAAGGAATAGATAGTAATCAATGTACCATATGGAAATGGTATCCCAGTAGAACAAACAGGGGCAAATGTCAAAAATGTTACATGGAGGCCTGTATCACTTGCATAGAAGCTAAATTAGACATAAAAATTAATAAACAACAAGAACATACACCAGTAAAATACTCGGTTATTAATTTACGATTACTAACTTTAGAAACCAGATTAAATAAATTAAAAAAAACTAATTGCCATAGAAAAAGAAAAGCAGAAAACAAAAGAACCTTATACCCAAGGAACTATACATCTAGACAATATAGAAACTGAACTTAAGAATGTTGAAGAAAATAGTACTAGCCTTATATTTAACGAAGACAAACAATTTGGAACGGTGAAAGTACTAGCTAGAATTAAGATTAAAGACATAGAGATAGAAACTCTAGCATTTGTAGATACAGGATGCACAAGTTGTCTTATAAATAAAAATATATTGCCAGCAAAAGTAATAAAAACATTTAAAGAACCATAGTGAGCAAGTAAGAGAAAAAGCTAGAATGGTGATAAATTACAAGAGACTAAATGATAATACTAAAATAGATGCCTATAAATTACCAGACAAAAATGAACTAATAAATAGGATACAAGGTAAAAATTATTTTGTAAGTTTGATTATAAATCTGGATATTGACAAGTAAAAATGCACCCAAAAAGTATTGAATGAACAACTTTCACTTGTCCAGAAGGACATTTTGAATGGTTAGCCATACCTTTTGGGTTAAAAACAACATCGCCCATATTTCAAAGGAAAATGGATGATATGTTCAAAGACTATAAAAACTTTGTATTAGTCTATGTAGACGATATTTTAGTATTTAGTAAAAATATACAAGAACATCTAGGACATTTACAAACTGTTTTTAGGCTATTTGTAAAATATGGGATAATCATTAGTAAAAAAAATGGAGTTATGTAAAACACATATTAATTTCTTAGGAGTAACAATATGAGAAGGTAAAATAAAGTTACAGCCACATATAGCCAAAAAAGTATTAGACATGCCATATAAATTAGATAATACAAAAGATTTACAAAAATTCTTAGGCCTGGTAAACTATGCTCAAAATTTTATTCAAAACTTAGAAAAAATAGCTGGAGCCTTATATGCTAAAACAGGAAGTAAAGGACACAAATATTTCAATGCAGAAGGTATAAAATTGGTACAACAAATAAAAGAAAAGGTTAAAAATATACCAGACTTAAAAAATCCCCCTAGAATCTGACTATCTCGTAGTCCAAACTGAGGGAAGTCAGTTAGGATGGGGAGCGGTTTTAAAAACTAGACCTAGTAAATATAGCAGTAAAACCGAAGAAAGAATATGTGCATACCAGAGTGATAAATATAAAGTAAAGAGAAATATGAGTAGTATAGACGCCGAGGTACTAGCAATAATATATGGATTAAATAACTTTAAATTATACATATTAAACAAAGAAGAAGTGTTAGCTAGAACAAACTGTGAAGCCATAATAAAATTTCAACAAACAATAAATAGTAAAGCTAGTAGCAAAAGACGATGGTTAAACTTTATGGATGTTATATCTTATATAATAATATAGTCTTTGAATATGTAAAAGGAAAAGATAATGAATTAGCTGATCAGTTGAGAAGATTACAGCTTAAAACTAATTAGATTACCTATGTTTCAGCATGAGACCAACTGACCAACAGCCAGCAGACAAGGGCAAGGGTGTAGCCCAATCAGACTCATATGCTTAGACATTGTTAGGTAAGGCTAATTTTAGACCCCAAGGTACACTTGAGATGATGGAAAAGATTTAATTTGATAAATTCAACTTAATTTCTTATCCTCAATATAACTTATCTTTTAGAATATTGCCAGATTGTAATATAGATAAAATATAGAAATATTTAGTAGACAATTTATGGATAGCATATAATAAACAAGACACTAAATATTTTATTGCAACAAATAATGCTTTATGTCAATATTTCTCAGACAAAAATAGAGATAATAAATTTAAATATTACGTTGTTATACATGGTAAAATAAATGATGTTTTTCAGACCTAGATTGAAGTCATAAACTCAATAAATAGGGTAAAAAAATCCTTTTTTCAAAGGTTTTAATAATTTCACTGAAGCCTTAGACTATGCCAGAGAAATTCTTGGTCCAAATTATTACATTTCACCAGCCCTTAGACAAAGACAAAGCCAAACACCTCAATACAACATTCAAAAAGACATAGACAAAATTATTTTTTGTGATCATTGCTCTACCATGATCAAAGCCTTCAAAAGACTAAATACCAAAAATGAGGCTCTCGTTCAAGAAAACATGAGACTTCTAAAGCAGCTTGAAACTTTTCAAGGTAAGTTTGTTCCCACAACAAATAATACAAGTACTCAGACTGAAGACATGAGTTCTCCATCTCAATCAAAAATGGATGAGAAGGGTGTGCATTCCCTTCTGAATGCTAAGAAATCTACTGTATCAGATCAAGGTACAACTAGTCCGGTTCAAATGGTAGCTGGTAAAGACATATCAAACCCGTTAATGGCTGTCACTTTGCCAAAAAGTGAAGACGAGGGATCTTCTTCCTCATGAAAAAGATTATCTAAAACTTTCCACAAAGACAATTCTAAGAAGAATTGGCTATAAAAAAGAAAAAAAAAATTAAAGCCATAATTAAGCAGATTTTAGAGCAGTTTTTCAAGATCACAGACAAGATAAACATGTCATTAGCAAAGATGGTCCAAATCAAGAAAATAAAGGAATAAATTCAGACGACGATACCAACACCAGTCCAATAAGAACACCAAGTTCAGATGAAGACTGTGGAAATAATAATTATCAAGATGCCCAAGATCCATAAAAAGATGATAACTCGGGAATAAGTTTTTACTCCATTGCCTTGCATAATTTAGATACATAGTTCAATACAAAGGCAATAAAGACAAGAAGATAGATATCTGTACCAAAAAAGAGATCATGAAAAAGATGTTTGTGGTTATTGTACAAAAGTGAGAAGGAGAGTCATGTGGGTATGCCCACTAAGATCTTGTAAAGAGTGTTGTCACTTTATCACTATCCTCCAAGGGAAAAACTGTTGATAAGCACGCATCTGTCCATGTCTATCAGTAAAGATTATAGTTAATAATGCATGTGGCGATGGAGCCCAATGAGCACCCGACGTGCATTATTAAAGAAAATCTTATCAGTTTATCGGTCATCAATAATCGAGCCACGTATCGTGCCTTAAACCTTTCATTTGCTTATCCTTGAGTCTATATAAGAAAGAGTGGTGTGCATTAGGAAGATAGAGTTAAGAGAGAAGCCTTAAGCGAAAAATCTCCAACATATTCCTCTTTCCTTCTTGTTTAAAAATATACCTTTCATCCTTGGCTTGTAAAAAAGTGTGAAATAATAAAGTGTGTTGTGTGAAGTTTTTTCAGTCTATTTGCAAAGTTCTTCGGGGTTGCCGAAGGGAAACCTCTCTCTGTTAAATCATCTAAGTATAATATAGTTTATACTCAATTTTCCCCAAAATATATGATATTACTTTGATTTACTGCTTATGTGTGTAAATTATTATACAGTTTTTATTTATTTACTCTTAGTACATAGTTAGCCTCTTAATGTCTTAATAATAACTATGGATTAACCTATAAATTAATAGAATTATTGGCCTTAAAAGTCCGATTAAATGAATAAAGAACTAAGTTATTGCCTTATGTATATCCTGAGTGTGGTTAAAAATGAAATTATTAAGAGCCTTAGTTAAAAGGAAGATATGAACAGAATAAGATAAAAAAATGAGAAAAATAGGGTGTAAAAAAGTAAATATCCATCATCACCCCACTCCCACTACATCCCAATAGTCCTTAATTACCGCCTCCACCCCACACTCATCCCCATAGTGTATGTCTTGTGTGATGTATAAAAGATTTTAAAATAATATTTTTTTACTTATTAACAAACATCAAAGTTGAAAATATTGCTATATGTTCTCATTTGAATACGCTTGGACATTAAAAAAGAAAAGAGAAGTAAGAAGGAATAAATGGATGGGGGTGAGGTGGGGCATTTAATTAAGTTGGAGAAACTAGAAAGCAACAAGCAGCATTATATGCCTCCAAAATTCAAAAAGAAGAAAGACAAAACCGCACGTGCACCACTTGCCTTGCCTCTATTGTACTATTACTATAACTCTCCCCACGTGCGCTCTTCTACTCTTTACACTATATTTATGTTCGTTTTCCTGCTTCTCTCATGAGTAGGGAAAAAAATACTTTTTCACAATCCAAATTCCCAGAGAGAGACAAAAAAAAGAGGAGTTTTATCCCCAAAATAGCACTCTTTGATCTCATTTTATATGATATAATTTAACTTAGCGAAGTTTAATAAAAATATAAATATTTTTAAAATTTATGATAAAAATAAATAATAAATATTTGAGTGAGTATAAATTATTTCATTAAAAATAAAATAATAATTTAAAATTAAATCGTAACTAATATAAAAAATAAAAATATCTTATTTTATATGATATATTTTAACTTAGCATGAAGTTTAATAAAAAAATAATTTTTAAAAAATTTTATGATCTTAAATAAGTAATAAATAATTGAGTGACTATAAATTATTTCGTTAAAGGTAAAATGAATATTTTAAAATTAAAGAATAATTAATATACAAATATATTATTATTAAGTAAGCGCATTTCGTTATACATTGACATCTTAAGTCTTATTTGTTTGTATTTAATAGAGATCTGAGAGATAGAGGTTAACATCAGTTGTCCATGCTAAATGATCTGCCAATGAGAGATTTAGGTTGTGGGATGAGCTTATCCTATTAATCATAACTATTGTATGCCTTGGATGGTAGGTGGTGATTTTAATGTTATAATGGGCCAGGAGGAGAAGTTGGAGGAGGGGGGGGGGGGAGGAGCTACTAGTCTATCCTCAAGAGGTTGAGGATTTTGCTTTTTGTATCAACTCCTCTGAATTGTATGATATTAATTTCTCGGGAAGCCTTTTTACATGGTGGAATGGCTCTCAGGTAATAGCTAAGCCTTTCAAATTCTTGAAGTTCTAGGTGAGAGGAGATAACTTTAAAGAAGTGGTTAAGCATAATTGGTAGAAGATTCTAGAGATGATATATTTGTTCAATTAAAAATCAAGTAGAAGAAGACTAAGATTGCCCTTGCTAAGTGAAGCAACAATCAGTTTGGTGATATTTTTAAGCAATTGGTAATTAGGGAGGAGGTTATTGAAGATCTGTTTGAGGAATTCCCCACTGCGAAGAAATATATCAGTACTTCAAAAGGCTTTGTAGAACTCAAACTTTATCTTCACTATGAAGAAGAGTTTTGGAGTCAAAAAGCTAGTGTCCTGTGGTTTGAAGAAGGGGATAGGAATACAAAGTTTTTTCACTTCCTAGTTAAAGGAAGAAGAAAGAGGCTTGCTCTAAAGAGAATTATGAAAAAAGATAGCTCCTGGACAGAAGAGAATCACAATATAGCTGATGAGGCAGTGAGTTTTTTCAAGAATCAATTTACTGGAGTAGTTATCCCTAAGGATTTATCCCTATTGTAGCACATTAATCCTCAAATTTCTGAAGATGAAAATTTTGTCTTGAATGCCTTACCAAGTGAGGAAGAAATCAGAAGGGTCACTTTAGAGCTCAATCTTGGTAGTTCTTATGGTTCTGATGGATTCACTGGTTATTTTTACCAATCATGTTCGAATATTGTAGGTCCAGACATCATCAAAGTGGTGCGTGCCTTTTTTCAGGGTTCTACTCTTCCTAAAGCTATTACTCATACTAATTTGGTTCTTCTACCAAAAAAAGACATAGTTCAAACATTTAAGACCAATTAGTCTGAGTTATTTCATTAATAAAATTACTCCTACACTTATTCATGATAGATTAAAAGACTTGCTTCCCAGATTAATATCCCCTATGTCATGATTTAAAATGGACCATGAGTGGCACCTTGACTTAACCTTCTAGGTGGGCGAATCAATAATACAAATACCAACTTATATTTGTTGTTCAACTTATGAAATACAATAATAATACGGAAGCTCAAACTTATGAAAGTAGGAAATAACAAAAGCCACTTAAGTGTATTACATAACGTTCCCCAAAATCTGAAAGTCATCACATCAAGGACATCTAATTCTAAAATACTAAATCTGGAAATATCAAACATCAAAATAAATAGATAACATAGTGTGTTCAAAAACTAAAGACATCATGCCATGACCGAGAGAATCCAACACGGGCTAGAAGGAACAGGTCACCCTGAAAACTGATGTGCTGGACACTGGCTGGAGCTGAGGTTGAGTCGAAGTCACTGGTACACTCGCTGCACTCCATAAAAGAAAAAGAAGAAAAATACAAGTAGGGGTCAATACATGCAATATTTACTGAGTAGGTATCATCGGCCGATTCGAAATAGAAATAAATATGCATAAAGTATTAGCAAGAAATCAACCATAAACAAGATCAAATGATAATACAATGAAACAATTACGTAATAAGTCAACAGTATCCAGAGTATATATGAGAACTCAGGCCTCCACACCACAGTCTTTTGGAAAATGAGTTATTTGAGATTGGGTGGTATGAAATCATTTAATTTATTTTTGCTTAATATTACCGTTCCAAAATATGACACCCTATCCAATAATATCGTGTCGGCTAAGTTACACTCGATCTAAATATATTGTGCCATCTCGTGGCACCCGATCTAAATATATTTAATTCATTATTATTTATCATCACTTTCCATTTTATTAATAATATTTTATCAAGCCTTCTTTTTCAAGACATCACTTTTGATAGAGCAAGTTGAAGGTTATGAATTTTACGGTTTTGGAATTGCAGACCAATCAGAATAACATATCAATCATCCAAACCACAACAATCAAATGCATAGAAAACTTCACAATGTTACTCAACGACTATCAATCACTATTAATTGTCTCTCTATTATATAGAATAAACCATAACCTACCTCAACCGAGCTAATTCACCAATGCTTTTCCTTTCCTCAATGCCTTAGAATACTTTCAATCTATCAAGTATACATAATTCATAAATAACGAGTTCGTAGACACCTATATTGATATACTTGTAGCCTAGATTCTAGAAATAATAGAACACAAATTTATAATCACGTTCCTAATCTTAATGCCAATTTATTTGTCAAGTCTCATATTTCTTAAATTCAAGCCTAGGATCAAGTCTCAATTTCTCCAAATAACATAAATCTAATGGTATTTATATAATGTAATACGCCTAATATTTAATTATCTATCTTAATATACCAAAGCTTAAATTATAATGTGATAACTATAAGAAAAATTTCAAATCAAACCCAAGTTACGAAAATTAACATCTAAACCACAGAATAAAAATAAATTAATAAAATCTGACATTAACAATGTACACGAGAATACAAATAAATGCAGCAACTATGCTTCACATTACAATATCCCTAATATATAACTTTTAATCATTACTCATGATTTCTCATCGTTACGAATCATTGGCGCCTCTACTTATTTGGCCAATAGCCACCAATATATATATATAAAGGAAGTTACGCTGCATGCAAATTGAATGTGCAGATTTAAGTTGCACTTTCTTTCTCTTCTCATCTACTATAAAATACTAATAATTTGAGCTTATTCATATTCATCCATATAACAATTGAGTGAGGTTACCTGATCGTTCTTCTCTATCGCCGCACGTCCATTCTTTCTTAAACCCTTCTCTTCTCTTTTCTTTTCTAATTAAAATAATTATGTACTACAAATAATAAATTTCACTTTTTCATTTTAATAAATATGGGATAAGTGGTATAGGATATTAAATAAATTATAAATTTAGGCCACCAACTAAATAAATTATCTAAAGTTACCCCTCAACTAAATAGCCGTAGTTATCGAATAGTCTAAAATAGCCATTAAAAATTTACGGGGATGAGTCTTTTACGAAATAAAAAGCTCTAGTACCCAAAATGACCTAATGGATCCTACAACAGATACTAATTTACCCATCATTCACCCTCGAATGGTCAAAAGAAGAGCAAGGATAGAAAATGTTACCTGACTCGATGAACATATGTGGAAATCTTCCACGTATATCCATCTCAGTCTCCCAAGTAGACTCCTCAATCGGACGATTCTTCCATTGGACCTTCACAGCTATAATTTTTCTTGACCTCAATTTACGAACCTCCCTATCTATAATAATTACAGACACCTCCTCATAGGATAAATTCTCTTCAAGTAAGACCGAATCCCAGCAAATAATATAGTTTCCATTACCATGATATTTCTTTAGCATTGACATATGAAATACTAGGTGCACTCCAGAAGAACCTGGAGGTAAAGCCAATTCATAGGCCACCTCTCCAACACGCTTAAGAACTTCAAATGGCCCAATATACCTCAGACTGAGCTTACCTCACTTACCAAATCTCACCACACCCTTCATGGGTGAAACCTTCAACAACACTTGCTCTCCCTCCATAAACTCTATGTTCCCGACCTTTTAGTCTGGATACTCCTTCTGCCTACTCTGAGCTGCTAGAAGCTTGTCCTGAATAAATTTTACCTTCTCTAACGACTCCATCAAAAGATTAGTACCCTAAGATCTCACCTCAAATACATCAAATCAACCAATGGGGGACCTACATCTCCTTCCATACACTACCTCAAATGGAGCTATATCAATACTCGAGTGATAGCTATTATTATATGAAAACTCTTCTAAGGGTAAGAACAGATCCCAATGACCACTAAAATCTATCATACATGCACGAAAAATATCCTCTAAAACATTAATTTTCCTCTCAGACTACCCGTTGGTCTAAGGGTGAAATGAGGTACTAAGATCCAATCTAGTACCTAACTTATCTTGCAAGATCCTCCAAAAGTTAGAAGTAAATTGCATACTTCTATCTGATATGATAGAAATCGGAACTCCATGTAATTGAGCAATCTTGCAGATATAGAGTTTGGATAAATTCTTTGCATTATAAGTCAACTTAACTAGAATGAAGTGAGCAGACTTAGTTAACTTATCGACAATCATCTATATTGAATCAAACTTACCCAATATCTTTGGAAGACCAACCACAAAATCCATTGCACTCCTTTCCAACTTTCATTCAGGAATGATCTGAAGTGTCCTTCCAGGCCTCTATGCTCATATTTTACCTATTGACAATTCAGACACTGGGCAACATAATCAATAATGTCACGCTTTATTCTACTCCACTAATAATGCTATCTCAGATCAAGATACATCTTGGTTGCACAAAGGTGTATAGAGTACCTCAAACTATGAGCCTCTGTAAGAATAGTCTAAATTAAATTATCAACATGGGGCATACATACCCACCCCTTAATCCTTAGGACACCTTCCTTATCAATCACAACCTCTTTGGCCTCTCCCTGCAAGATCATATCACAAATCCAACTTAGCTTCTCATCATCAAACTGCTATCCTTTAATCTCGTCAAGAAAAGATCTTGCCTCCATACTGGCCAAAAATCCTCCTTTCTCAGTTACTTCCTGCCTCATAAAGTCATTAGCCAAAGTTTAAACCTCTTTAGCGAATAGGTTTCTAAAAACCTGCAAATAAGTTAAATTTTCCATGCTCTCTGCTTTTCTGCTCAAGGCATCAACCACCTCATTAAATTTTTCCGAATGATAAAGAATAGTAATATCATAGTTTTTCAGCAATTCTATCCATCTTCTCTACCTTAAATTCAAGTCTCTCAAAATAAACACATGTTGTAAACTACGATGATCTGTATACACTTCACACTTGACCCCATATACATAATGCCTCCACTGCTTCAATGCAAATACAACCGTATCCAACTCCAAATCATGAGTGGGATAGTTACATTCATACACCTTCAATTATATTGAAGCATAGGTAATTACATTTCTCTCCTGCATTAGCACTACACCTAAACTAGAATAAGATGCATCACAATAAAAAATAAAATTCTTACCTTCTACAGGCAACACATGAATCTATGCAGTCGTTAATAAGGCTTGAGTTTCAGAAAACTCTTTTCACACTCCTCAAACCATATAAATGGAACATTTTGCTCGGTCAACTGGGAAGCAATATAAGCAAATCCCTAAATGAACCAATGGTAGTAGCTAGCCAAACCAACAAAGCTCCTTACTTCTGAGATATTAATGGGCCTTGCCTAACTCTTCACTGATTCAATCTTTTGGGGATCCACCATCATTCCATCCTTAGAAATCATGTGCCCCAAGAAGGACATTGAATCGAGGCGGAACTCACATTTGGAGAATTTGGCATAAAGTCTCTTCTCCCTTAATAGTCTCAAAACAATTCTCAGATGCTCCTCAAGTTCTTTTTTGCCGTTTGGGTACATCAATATATCATCAATAAATACAATAATAAAGAGATCTAGATATGACATAAAGATTCTGTTTATTAGGCTCATGAAAATAGTAAGGGCATTTTTAAGCCCAAAAGACATTACCAAGAACTCATAGTGCCCATACCTAGTTCGAAAAGTAGTCTTCGGCATATCACTACCTGTATTTTTATCTAGTGGTAACCGGACCTCAAATCAATTTTTGAGAAGGCACAAGCACCCTGTAACTGATCAAATAAATCATCAATGCGAGAAAGGGAATACCTGTTTTTAATAGTCACCTTATTCAGCTTCCTGTAGTCTATACATATACAAAAAATACCATCCTTCTTCTTCACAAATAAAACTGAAGCACCCTAAGGAAAGGCACTCGGTCTAATAAAACCATTACCCAACAACTCCTGAAGTTGGGCCTTTAACTCCCTCAACTCAGATGGGGCCATTCTATAAGGTGGAATAAAAATGGGGTGAGTGCCCAGCTCTAGGTTGATACAAAATTCAATACTCTTATCCGGTGGCATACCAGGCAGGTTTGCACGTACTATTGAAATAGACTATATCGAAGGCACTTTAGAATTATCATTCCTGAGATGTTCTAGGAGGCTAAATAACCCTTACTCTACAATCTCTTAGCGCGAAGAAATGAGATAATTCGAACTATGGCGAGAATATAGTCACCCTACCATACCAGCTGATCCATCCCAGGCTTGGCCAAGGTCACAGTCTTAGCATTACAATCTAAGATAGAAAAATTTGGGGAAAGCGAAGTAATACTCAGGATTATATCAAAGTCAACCATCTTTAGAATAATCAAATCTACATAAGTTCTGCTCCCCATAAAAGTAACAAGGCAAGACCTATGCACCTTCTCAACTAGCACAGACTCACCAATAGGTGTAGAAACATAAATAGGCATGTCAAATAAGTCACAATGTAAATCAAGTCCATCAACAAATGGAGAAGATATATAAGAAAAAGGTCGATCTAGGATCAAAAAATATGAAAGCCAAGCGATCGCAGACTAGAAGAGTACCTGTGATAACACTATCAGATGCCTCTATCTCTAACCTCTAGGGGAATGTATAACAATGGGCTTTGTCTCCCATCTAACCATTCCCCATGCCGCATTGTACTCCATTAGTTCTAACCTACTCGCCACATCGGTTGGACTAGGGACCACCACGACCTTGGCCATCATGTCCTCCAAAATGACGGCCCCTACCATAGCTGCCTTTACCTCTAGCTGCTGGGGCTCTATAACCCTAATCATACCAAGATTGATTCTACCTCGAATAATATTTTTTGATATGAAGCTTACCAAATTCATAACAATTCTTAGGATCAAGAGTGGGTCTATGTGAAGATGAAGAAGACTGAAGATAACCCCCAAAATTAGAAAAGGGATGACTAGTCTTTGATAGACCTCCATCTGAAACCTGCAATGAAGATTGAATAGGATGGACCAAATAACCCTCAGAACTATGCCTTCTGGAGTAAGAACTACTAAATTCACCTCCCTTATAAAGCTTCTTGAATGTGGTTGCCTTAGCAAAGTGATTGGGCTTCACCCCCTCCACCTCTATCACAAAATCAACCATTTCCTAAAAAGAATTTTCTGAAGCAACCACCTATAAAGATGGAATCTGTAAATCTGACCTCATTCCCTTCATAAAACGGCAAATTTTCTTTTCTGAACTGAGGGAAAGTTAAGTAGCATGTCTGGCTAAGGCACTAAACTTAACCTCATAGGCTGCAACGAACATCCTCCTTTGATCTATATTAAGAACTCATATCTCCTCCTATCCCTCAATGTCCGAGGAATATATTCTCCATAAAAAGGTTAGAAAAAACTGCCCAAGTCATAGGTGGTGCCTCTGCTAGTCGGCATTCAACATAAGACTTGGTATCTCTCCAAATATGGTATGTCACAAACTCAACACCAAACCGCTCTACTATATCCATCTTATGAAGTATCTCATGAAAATCAACAAGGAAATCATAAGCATCCTCAGATTCATTACCCATGAAGATCGAAGGTTTCAACTTCAAGAACTTAACAAAAAGATCATGTTGGTCACTAGTCATTATTGGTATATTCAATCGAGGAAATATGCTTGTTCCTGAAGACACAATCATGTGGTGATCCATAACACCTGTATATTGTACTCCTATAATATGAGGTGCTGGCAGCGCTTGTCCCTGATTGGATAATCCACTAAGATAGGTGAGAACTTTGTGGGTCATCTTTATAGTAGGCTGGGGTGGTGCTTCTCTTTCATACACCTTCTCATCCTCTACCTCAATATCCTCTCTAGCTACCTCATCAGCCGGTAGAGCGGTCGTTGTTATTTCCCTAGCTGGCCAAGCTACCTAACCTCTGCCCTTGGTGGGATTTCACCCGCGGCCTCTACCACGCCCTTTCCTTGCTACTCCCCCTCTAGCTATAGCCCCAATGGCTAGCTCAGGTGTTGCTATTGCTATTATTCTAATCATCTGTGAAAATAGAGAGAAGAACGTCAAATACCAATTTATATCACCTAGATACCAATTAGATTCAAGTAATAGCACAAAAAATAGAAGGAATAGAGTTTTTCTATGGTCCTGTAACCTCTCAAAGAAAAGTAAAGGTGTCCTTATACCATTCCCTAAAACTCTACTAGATCTGTCCTTCTGTGATGAGATCAGCGAACCTAAAGCTCTGATACCAAGTTTGTTATGACCCAAAAAGGGCCATGAGTGGCAACCAAACTTAACCTTCTAGGTTGGGTGAACCAATAATACAAACTCCAAATTATATCTATTGTTCAACTTATGAAATACAATAATAATATGGAAGCTCAAACTTATGAATAGGAAATAAAAAAAAGCCACTAAAGTCTATTATATATCGTTCTCCAAAATCTGAAAGTCATCACATTAAGGACATCTAATTCTAAAATACTAAGTTTGAAAATATCAAACACCAGAATAAATAGATAACATAGTGTGTCTGAACACTAAGGACATCATGCCATGACTGAGAGAATCCAACACGATCTAAAAGGAACATATCACCCTGGAACCTAATGTGCTGGACACTGGCTAGAGCTGAGGTTGAGTTGAAGTCACTGATACACTCGCAACACTCCACAAAAGGAAACAAAGAAAAATGCAAGTAGGGGTCAATACAAGCAACATGTACTGAGTAGGTGTCATTGGCCAACTGGAAATAAAAATCAATATGCATAAAGTATTTGCAGGAAATCAACCATAACACTTAACAAGTGGCAAACAACAAGATCAAGTGACAACACAATGAAACAATTACGTAATAAGTCAGCAATATCAAGAGTATACATGACAACTTAGGCCTCTACACCACAGTTCTTTGGGAAATGAGTTATTTGAGATTGAGTGGTGTTAAATCATTTAATTTGTTTTCCTTTAATATTACCTTTCCGGAACGTGATATTCGATCTAATAATATCGTGTCAGCTCGTTGCACTTGATCTAAATATATCGTATCGGCTTGTTATACTCGATCCAAATATATTTAGCTGAAATATATTATGCCGGCTAGTGGCACCCGATCCAAATATATTTAATTCATTATTATTTATCATCACTTTCCATTTTATTAACAATATTTCATCAAGCCTTCTTTTTGAAGGCATCACTTTTGATAGAGCAAGTTCAAGATTATAGATTTCACGGTCTTCAGATTGCAGACCAACCACAATAATATATCAATAATCCAAACCACAAAAATTAAATGCATAAAAAACTTCACAATGTTACTCAACGACTATCAATCACTATTAATTGTCTCTCTATTATATAGAATAAACCATAACCTACCTCAACTGAAGAATCGATGTCAACCAAGCTAATTCACTAATGCTTTTCCTATCTTCAACACCTCAGAACATTTCCAATCAATCAAGATTGCATAATTTGTAAATAACGAGTTCGTCGACAACCATATTGATATACTTCTAGCCTAGATTCCAGAAATTATAGAATACGAATCTATAATCACGTTCCTAATCTTAGTGCCAATTAATTTATCAAGTCTCATATTTCTTAAATTCAAGCCTAGGATTAAGTCTCAATTCCTCTAAATAACATAAATCTAATGGTATTTATATAATATAATACACCTAATATTTAATTACTTATCTCAATATACCAAACCTTAAATTATAATGTGATAACTATAAGAATAATTTCAAATCAAACCCAAGTGATGGAAATTAACATCTAAACCACATAGTGAAAATAAATTAATAAAATCTAACAATAACAATGTACACGAGAATATAATTAAATGCAGCAACTATGCTTCACATTACAATATCCTTAATATATATTACTTTTAATTATTACTCATGATTGATCATCGTTATGAAATTATTAGCGCCTCCACTTATTTAGCCAATAGCCACCAATATATATATATATATATATATATATATATATATATATATATATATATATATATATATATATAAAGAGAAGTTACGCTGCATGCAAATTGAAGGTGCAGATTTAAGTTGCACTTTCTTTTTCTTCTTATCTACTATAAAATTCTAATAATTTGACCTTATTCATATTCAACAATATGACAATTGAGCGAGGTTACTTATAAACCACTAGCTACGCACCCATTGCTTCCTAACAGCTCTATTATTAGGTAAGTAAACGCCACAAGTCTCAAATTTATGTAGTTCTCGACCCCTTACTTATACAGTTCATGGCAGGCTTTTTTATGGTTCTTCACTCCATCCCTGAAGTACTCTGGATGAGGAGTGACCTTTTACTGGACCTCGAGGATTGGCTTAAACTTGAAACTGCCTCAGAAGCAAAGAGAGGAAAATGGTCAATTTCAGCCTTTTAAATTGGAACTTGCAGAAACACTGATCTCGTAGATGCGGTTGTTTCACATTATAGTTCTTACCTCACCCTTTCAATTAGACGTCAGGTGCTTTAGCAAGAAAAACCCATTGAATCTTCAATATATATATATATATATATATATATAGAGAGAGAGAAGTTACGTTGCATGCAAATTGAATGTGCAAATTTAAGTTGCACTTCCTTTTTCTTCTTATGTACAATAAAATACTAATAATTTGAACTTATTTATATTCATCCATATGACAATTGAGCGAGGTTACCTGATTGTTCCTCTCCGTTGCTGAACGTTCGTTATTTCTCAAACCCTTCTTTTCTCTTTTTTTTGTACTACAAATAATAAATTTCACTCTTTCATTTTATTAAATATGAGAAAAGTTGTATAGAATATTAAATAAATTATAAATTTAGTTCACTAAATAAATAAATTATCTGAAATTACCCTTCAACTAAATAATCGTAGTTATCGAATAGTCTAAAATACCCATTAAAAATTTATGGGATCAGTCCTTTATGAAATAAAAAGCTTTAGTACTCAAAATGATCTAATGGGTCATTACACCCTAATCAGTTAGGCATTGTCAAAGGAAGGAGTATCACATAAAATGTATTATTAGCGGATGAAGTAATTCCTGATATCCATAAGAGGGGTAAACTTAATAATGTAGTCATCAAGTTCGACATGGGAAAAACATATGATAGAGTGGAATGGAAGTTCTAACGCAAGTTTTGGCTAAGATGGGTTTTGATAATAAATTCCTTGATATGATTTGGAGGACTGTAGCTAATAATTGGTATTTAGTACTAGTTAATGGTCAGGCTTATGGCTTCTTTCATTCTACTAGGGAAGTGAAACAAGGAAACCCTTTATCTCCTACTCTTTTTATTTTATCTTCTGAGATTTTTTCTAGAGCTTTGAACCTATTGTGTTGCAATAATGACTTTAAAAGCTATGAATTGTCTAAATAGAGTGATCATTGAATTATCTTGGCTATGCGATGATACTATTATTTTTACTTCAACAGATAAAAGGTCTTTACAACTTATTATGGATGTGTTGAATCAGTATGAAAAACAGTCAGACTAGTTGATTAACAAGGGATAGAGTTTTTGTTACATGTGTTCTAAAGTTGCTCATGCTACTGCTCAGGTAGTTGAATGTACAATTGATTTTCCGAGAGGGAAATTCCTAATTATGTATCTAGGATGCCCTATTGGCCATGCTAAGATGAACAAGGCACACTTTGCAGAACTTATCAAGAAAATCCAAAACAAGTTACAGGTGTGGAAAGGTAAAGTTTTGTCTTTTGGGAGAAAAATTGTTTTGATTAATCATATGCTCCAGAGTATCCCAATCTATCTGCTATCTTCCAACTTTCCTCCTAAATGGGTTATTCATGACATCATAGAATGTTTGCCAAGTTTTTAGGGAATTCTAAGGAAGAAGGCAGAGCTAAGCATTGGATAGCTTGGTCTGATGTTTGTTTGCCAAAAGGAGAAAGGGATCTTGATTTCAAATATTTATTTGATGTGTTTAAGGCTTTATTTGCTAAGTTATGGTGAAATTTTAGAACTACCAACTCTTTATGGTCTAATTTTATGTGGAATAAGTATTGTAAAAGGATCAGACCATAGGTGGTGGATGGAATAATGAATCTTTAGTGTGGAAGCTTATACTGCAAGCAAGGAATTTTTTTATCAGGATCTGGTGGGAACTTTGAGGAGGGTATACTAGTGTTTGGTTTGATAATTGAACTTAACTAGGGGCTCTTCATTTTTATATGCTTGTTAACCATCTTTATGGTTTGTTAAAAGAAGTTAAGCAAATGAGGACATAGTATGGATATAATAAAGCTTTAATGTCCAATAATTTCAATGAAGAACTAGTTTATCATATTCAGGAGGTGCTGGGGAATCTCCAGATGAGTGATACTAGAGACAAACCTTGGTGGATACCCACATGGTCCAGTAACTTTTCTATTAAGAGTGCCTGGGATATTGTTAGACAAAGATAGGATCCTCATAAAGATATTATGGGTATTTGGGAGAAAGGAGTACTAGTTAAAATATTATTTTTGATATGGAAAATCTGGTATAAGAGAATCTCAATTGGTGAAGTTTTGATTAGAATAAGAATTGCAGACTCCATAAATTGCTGTTGTTAAATGGAGTGTGAAAAGTACCTTGGTTGATCTCTGTTGATGTCAGAAGTATCCAAGATATGATAGATAAGGGGCAAGTGGAGACTGAGCATATATATAGAAAAGAAAACAACTTGTCTGATTTTTTCACTAACTATGCTTTTAGTTTTGCAGGTACAAATGTGAAGCAGTTTCATAAAATACAAGAACTCCCATAGAAGGCAAGGTCAATTCTACTACTAAAGAAAAACAAATGCCCTAATTTAAGAATCAGAAAATTCCAAAATAGGGCTTCAAGCCATGCAAATGAAGATATGAACTAGCAACTACAAGTATTCTAAAAGAGCATGGAGTAAAATAACACAGGCAGGACCTTAGTTTCTACAATTTTATAGGAAATTAATTTGAGCTCATACCTTGGATCTAAGAGCTCTTGCAGCAGTATTAGCTCGTTGAGCTTAGTCTGTAGAGCTTGAAGAATTAGGGTTTTAATCTTGAAACCATTTTTCATTTAGGGTCTGATCGGGATTGAGAGTTGTATCTCCTTTGTTGTGTCCATTTCCTTCTTTGAGCCGAAGAAGTCTTCACGGAGTCGACTCTATGGCATTTGTGAGATCTTTGAATGCTCGGTATGAAAGTTCCTCAAACTCCTAAGAATTTTCCTGAAATTTGCTTGTTGATGTAGCCTGTCGGAGGTGTTGGTTGTTGAAGACGATGTCGGAAAGTTCTAGATCCTTCTTTGTTTCCTTTTTAGTTTATTACCTTTCTATTTGTTTCTTGATTTTGGTCATTTTCTTTTTGTTTCTTTTGGACCCGAAGACGTTATTGGCATTTGTTTCCTTTAATAAAATGTGCCTTGCCCGATTTGGACCAAAAAAATAGAGATATGAAAAATAATTTAGATTTTAAATTATTAAATATATTTATTTTTATTAAGATTTAAGAACTTAATTAATTGTCTTGAATATGACTTAATCATTAAAATCTTGGTCAAAATTTTAATATCATTAAAACGTTTTCTAGTATGAGCTACAATCACTCGCCACCATCACTAACTACCTTCCATTACAACTACGATCACTATTACTGTAGTCAACCACTAATTACCATCACCAACCACCATTGCCATCACAACCATCACTAACAACCACTACTGTCAGTTGCTACCACAACAATAAGTTCCATAATTATAACATTGTCACCATCATCGTCACCACCGCTACCTTCACCATCACTACCAATCACTACTACAACTATGACCAAGCCCTATTACAGCCAACTCCATCATCACAATTTGCGCCGCTGCCAACTTCGTCAATCACCACACATTCATCAGCCACACTATCAATACGTTAACTACTAACATCAACCAACTTAACTATCACAATCACCACTATCAATCGTCACCACAACTACAATAATACCAGCCACCTCCACCATCACAACTATTACCATCATCATTACTAGATACCAACACCAATCATTACCACCACCATAACCACAACAAACCTTCTCCGCCATCACTACCGAATACAAACAATTTAGTCTTAATCAAATAATTATTTTACTTTATTATTTTTTTTAAAGAAATATATATATATATATATATATATATATATATATATATATAAAATAGTAAATATGAAAAAATATATTTTGAACCTTGGCACTTAAATCTAGGGATCATTTTTTTAAAGAAGTACAAAATGTATAAAATATATAGTATTTTTAGTTCTGTAATTTTAAAAAAATAAAAGAAAGAAAAAATAAGGATAAGAAAAAACATTAAAAAAGAAAAAAATGTAAGAAAGAAAAAGAACGAAAAGAAAAAAAGAAATAAAAAGAAGAAATTAATGAAAAAAAGCGTAAGGGAAAAAGAAGAAAAAGACAAAATGCGAGAAAGAAGAGAGAGAGAGAGAGAGAGAGAGAGAGAAGCTAAAAAAAGAAATATAATTTTTTTAGTTCCATTTAGTTATAAAAATACAAACATCCTTTATTTTGTTAGATTTGGAGGGATAATTTTGTCCAAGGAATTTTCATTAAATGAATGGAGGCCATTTTTGTCAGATCTTTTTTTATGGAGGACAAAATATCAAGATCAGTCTTTATGTGGGTTATTTGTGAACTTAACCCTAAAATGGACTCATTAATAAGTATTCCCTCTGTCCTAATTTATGTGACACATTTCATTTTTTGAGAGTCAAATAATTTAATTTTGATCAGGAATTTGTTCATGAAATCTTAAAAATTTTGAAAATAAAATTTATATATTTGTAACCTATGCAAAAATTACTATAAGTCACGATAATTGACAACTCAAAATATTTATAAGATATATGAAAAATTTGCGATCAAAGATAGATTTGCTTGAATCTCAAAATTCGAAAGGTGCTCATAATTGAGACAAAGGGAGTATCTTTTTAGAAGGTAGAACTTTTATGGGCAAAAAACACAAATTCCATTAGTTTAGTAACTAATTACTTGCATTCTTATGAGTTTTTTATTTTATAATTCCTATCATATTTTGGCCCCCAAATACATGTATCTGGTGCGACCAGATTAATGTATCCCGGATACATACTAAGCAGATACATCTAATTATATGCATCTAAATATAGAATATAACTAAAACACATCAATTTAGGAGAAAATCACGCCTTCTTCCCTAAATTTCTTCTCCAATTATTCCCTGAATTTCTTTTCCAAAAAAATTCAAATTTTTTAAATTTCTACCCATTTTTTCGAGCATAAGAAATCTCTTCCCATAGATGCATATAATCTTAACATAAATAATTATACACTGTAATGACCTTTGAGGTCATTTTTTTAGAATTTTCAAAAAATTACTATTTACCCTTCTCGATAGTTGCTCCGAGTCACGTTTGATCAGTTTGCAAAGTTGGTTTGAAGTTTTATTGAAATGTTGGGAATTTTTTAGAAGTTTTTATTTTTTGAAGGCTTAGTTGTTCAAGAGTAGTTTCTGGTAACAACTGGCGTTTCGAGTTTCGGAATGGTATTTCGTCAATTTCATCAACTACTGAATGGGGAAGTTGGTCTAGAGTGTTGTCGTTTTCAGTTTTAAAGTCTTTATGTGGATTCAAACCCTTAAGTTGGAAGTTTAGGTGAAATTAGGACAATAGTTGACTTTAGTCAACATTCGAATTTCGGATGCTCAAATTGAATTTCTGAGAATTTAATTGGATTTGATTGATGGTGTTTATCCTAGGGAAGGTTTTGGATGAATTTTTAGAGTTCTCGAGGGAAATTTGGTCTTTTTGGGTGTTAAGTTGCTTTGTTGCGACTAAAATGGGTTTCAGGTCAAGGTGATCTCAAATATGTATTTCAATGGTTCCATTGAATCCGAAATGTCGAATTTAGTTAGATAACATATTTGATTTGTGTGCTCGGATATCTTAATGAATCTCAAGGGTCAATTCGATGAATTATTGTGTGCTGAGTTGCTGTGTCTGGTGCATGTTGACTTTTTCACCGTGACTGTGAGATATTCTCTCGCAATCGCAAATATATTAGATCTTGTGTCTCGGAAAGCGAGGAGGGTTCTACAATAAAGAAGGGTTAGCTGATTGAGAATCGCGATTGTGTGGGCTCTTGCCGCGATCGCAATTGTCAAATTTAATGAGTTGTGAATTTTTTGATTTTCATCATTTTTGAACCTAGAAGCTTGGTAGAGACTATTTTAAAAGAGTTTTTCGAGATTCTTTGATTAGATAAGTGATTTTGACTTGAAATCTTCATTACTCACTAATTATTTCACGATTTTGACATTTAATCACTGTTTTTGTACTCTAGCTTTGAAGGTTTTGGTAAGAACTTGATTTTTCAATAAAAATTGTGATTTAGCTTTGATCAACTCCATTTTCAAAATGGTTTTCACTTGTCAGTTTATAATTCTTTGGGTAACATGATTTTACACAAATTTTTAGAATTAACTATAATTATCCGTTAGGCCATTTCGAGTACGAGTCCTCCTTCTTTCATAAAAGATCCCTTCCGTAAATTTAAATTGAGAATTTTGGACTATTCGATAACTTTGATTAACTAGTTGATGGGTAATATATAATTTAATTGGTGGGTTAAAATGTTAAATTATTTAATACTCTAAAATACTTTATTTATTAAAATAACAGGGTTATCACTTCTAGAACCTAATTAATTTAGATTTTATTTTTTACAAAAACCATTGCGGCGGAAGAAGACCGAAAAACCTTATGAGAAAACTGCTTCAGGTACCAAATAAATACACCTTTCCATGGAATTCTAGCAATAAATGGTGCTATATTAATGGGTTGTAATGACTAGTCAATCATTTAGTAAATAAGGAGAGGTAACCATTAAAATGGCATGCTTATAGGGAATTGTGCATTTGGGTCTCTTTCTTTATTATTTCCCTTATTCTGTCCATAAATTTCCTTACCCATTTTCCGTTGTACATTGTGTTTCATCCTTTAAAACCATTGTCATTATTGACAGAAAAGTGGGGAAGGTTTTGGTTATAATTACTATTGTTGGGTTGACGACATGGCAATGTTAAAAAGGAGTAATTATTATGGTGCCAATAGTTGGAAGGCATGTCAAGTATAATTGGGTATTAGATTAAAAAGGGTAAGAGGTATTTCAGATCATGGGTTCTGCCACTTGTTTCGTAACTAGTGGCTTCACTTTAACCAGTGGCTTCACTTTATGAAAAAGGGCTGAGCTTGCCCTTTCTTCCGAACTGCATCACGTCCTTCATGGGCGACACTTGAAGCCAAACATGATCACCCACCATGAACTTCAATGGTCAAACTCTCTGGTCTGCATAACTCTTCTGCCTACTCTAGGCTGTCAAGAGTCTACCCTAAATCATACGAACCTGCTCCATAACATCTCTAAGCAAGTCTGTGTCTAAATAGTACATCTCAGCTAAATCAAACCATCCAATAGGAGATCGACACTGCCTACCATACAAAACTTCAAATGGGGCCTTCTAGATACTGGAGTGATAACTGTTGTTGTAGGCAAACTCTGCTAGAGAAAAGTGTTGATTCCATCTAGCACCAAAATCAATAACACAAGATCGGAGCACGTCCTCCAATACCTGAATCGTCCGCTCGGACTGACCATCGGTCTGTGGGTGAAAAGCTATACTTATATCAAGTCTAGTGCCCAAACCATGCTGTAATGCTTGCGAAAAGTGCAAAATAAATACTGAACCCCAATCCGAAATAATGGATACTGGGACACCATGAAGACGAATATATGACTAATATACAACTAGGCTAGCTTATCCGTTGTGTACCTCACCTTAATCGAAATAAAATGGGCGGACTTGTTCAGTCTATCAACAACCACCCATATAGAGTCATAACCACCCACGGTGGGAGGTAAACCCACAATGAAGTCCATAGTGATCATTTTCCACTTCCAAGTGGGAATAGGCATCCTTTAACTCACACCCCTAGGCCGCTGGTGCTCACACTTTACCTGCTGGCAAATCAAACACTTGGACACGAACTCTGTGATGTCCTTCTTCATCCCACACCACTAATAGTGCTGGGACAGATCATGATATATCTTAGATGTTCTTGGATGGATGGAATACCTTAAACAATGAGCCTCTTCAAAAATAAATCTAGTCAGGTCACCCACCTTAGGCACACAAATTCTGCCTCCAATCCTCAATACGTCTTCCGAATCAAGTATCGCCTCCTTATCTTCACCTCTTAATATCTTATCTCGAATGATACATAACTTCTTATCCTCAAATTGTCTCTACCGAATCTACTCAACTAAGGAAGAATGTGCCTTTACAAAGGAAAGAACACCACCATCCTCTGAAATCTGCAATCAGACAAGGCTATTAGCCAGCCTCTGAACATCTCTAGCCAATGGTCGCTCCTCAACTCGAATCACGACAAGACTCCCCATACTAGAGGACTTCCTACTCAAGGCATCTGCCACCACATTGGCTTTTCTTAGGTGATACAAGATAGTTATGTCATAGTCCTTCATCAAATCAAGCCATCTACATTGCCTCAAGTTTAGATCCCTCTGAATGAATATATACTGAAGACTCTTATGATCGGTGAAGACCTTGCAATGCACACTGTATAGGTAATGACGCCATAACTTAAGCACAAAAACCACAACCGCTAACTCCAAATCATGAGTAGGATAGTTTTTCTCATGAGACTTTAATTGTATCGAAGCATAGGTAATCACTTTCCCCTTTTGCATCAAACACCACCTCAACCAACACCGAAGCATCATAGTATACAATAAATCCCACACCCTCCTTAGGTAGCATCAAAACATGAGCCAAAGTCAATAAAGTCTTGAGCTTTTGGAAGCTCGGGTCATACTCATCGAACCAATGAAAATCCATAATCTTTTGAGTCAATCTAGTCAATAGAGCTGCAATAGTGGAGAAGCCCTACACGAACTGTCTATAGTAACCGGCTAACCCCACCAAACTACGAATCTCAGTAGGAGAAGTAGGCTTTATCCAACCTCTAACTGCCTCAATCTTATCTGGATCCACTCTAATCCCCTCTACTTGGAAGGAACCACCTCCTCTATAGGACCCTCTACCTCCAGATGAGGTACCCAAAAACTAACCAGAAGCACGGGCCCTCTTGGGGTCTCTGAACTCCTCTCTCTCCATCAACTCCACCTTCTTGGAGGCACCCTCTATAGACTGGAAGGAAGTGCCCTCACGGGCGGGTCAAAAAACTGCTGTACGAATAGAATAATTTAGTCCTCGTACATATCTGCGAATCCACTCTGTCTCATTAGGAAGGAAAACCATGGCATGTATGGACAATTGGTAGAAATGAGTCTCATACTCAGTAATTGTAAGACCCTCCTTCCTCAAATAGTTGAACCATAATCGGCTCTCTTCCTACACACTCCAGGGGAAGAAACGATCATAAAAGGCACTAGTAAACTCATCCCAAGTCATCTGGGGTGACTCAACTAGCTTGGAACTCAGATACACTCTCCATCACTCTCTGGGTCACCTATATAACTTGAGTAGTATAACGAACTCCGTGAGTCTTAGATAACCCTATTGCCTCCAACAACTCTCGGCACATAGTCAAGAACTCGTGTGCATCCTCAATCTTCCCACCCTAAAACTGTGATGGGTCAATTTTTCAAAACCTCTCATATCGATGTTTCTCATCTTTAGTCAATATGACTATAGGTGCAACCTGGGCTCCCCCTACCTATACTCCACCCTCATCATCTCTAGGGCCCGTAGGTGGCTGTCCCACCAGACCCTGAATAATTAGAATCTGGTGCTGCCTTAGGGTCTGAGCCCCTGTTCTCTAGTTCGAGAACCCTCGAGTATACCTATCGCCCCCACATTCTGATTAAATCCTTTAAGCGCATCCAATACTCGTATCAAAGTGGCCTGGAGCAATGGTGAAATATCAAGCTCTGAAGGGACCTATTCCTCTCTAGCATCAATCTATGGATCAAGAGAAGTCTCTATAGCACGACCTCTAGATGGTGATGCTCCTCGGGCATGGCCTCTTCCTGCCGCCACCCCCCGACCACGTACTCTAGCTTGGCCTCTATCTCTACCCCTAGTTGGGGTCCCAACATCAACCTCGGGGAGTGCCTCCCCTCCTCTACCACTAGATGTAGTTCTGTTCCTAGCCATTTGTCAAAAACAACACGTGAAAGTTTAGTACCAACACAAGTAACCACGCACGATACAAAGTTAAAGATCATAGGGAAAATTTCCTAAAATTCCTCATAGCCTCTCGAAGATAAGTACATACATCTCCGTACCGATCCTCAAGTCTCTACTTAGACTTGGCTTATATACATATGGGAACTATGAACCTGGGGCTCTGATAACATTTTGTCACTACCCGAATGTGGGTTGAGATGAGTGCCATCACACCCAGATTCGGGTCGTGACATTACCCCTAATTTTTGGGAATAAAGTTTTGGGTCATTTTAGATCTGGTCTTTAAAAATATGTTTTGGGTGTTGTTATTCTTATATTCTTATTGAGATTCCTTATTTGAATAGATTGTATTGATTTAGATGCCCAACAGAAAGTGAAAGCTCAAGTATTGGGTTGATTGGTTGGTTGTTTGAGGCAAATGTACTTCTTAACCCTTTGTTAAATTTACAGAACCTTATATTACTTATTTATATGTGTTAGGGAGTAATGAGAATTTGTGAAGGGTTTGATAATTATGTTCACTTATTCCTGTCTAATGATGCTAATGATGAGAAATGGGGCATAAAGAGCCAACTTAATGATACATTGATGTGCGATGTGTTATGGGTGGTTTAAGCCATTTGGTTGATTCATTATTATTGATGTATCGTGAATGTTTTGATATGAATTATGTATTTTTATGAACATTATCATCTTCTCATTATATATATGAACATGTTTGTTTGCATCAGTTCTATGACACTGTAGTGATGAGATACCTTATGGAAATAATGTGAAATTTGATAGGGCTTCTTCCTATACCTATGAATTCCATTGGACCTAGAAATAATACATTGGAAGAATCCGTTGGGTCTTCCAATATCAATAGGTTGATTGTTTCTCTCCATGGGTCACACGCTCTATGGAAGATACTATGAGAAATAGGGGACTAGCCACACGCTTCATGGCAGATTCTATGAGAAATAAGGGTTGTCCACATATTTCGTGAAAGGTTATATATGAAGGGTCGGGCCATACATTTCATGGCAAGTTAGATAGACTGATAAGTCCCCCATGGGTCTTGGATTGAGATTCAACGGGTGTGTAATCTTACTATATTGCATTGCATTTCATTCTTGTTCTTCCTATCCATGGGTGATGCTATGTTGTTGAGGTTGTTGAATTATGAAACTTGTGGTAATCTTACTATATGTGTTGAAGTGCGAGTGGTGATTTTCTATATGTGCTTTGTCGTTGTGAATGAAAACTATTTGGTTGGACTATTTTATTTTCTAGAGGTTGTAGTTTGTGGAGGTTCGGATGGTTTATGATGAAGTACCTGTGTTCTATACATTTTACTTAGAGTTAATCGTTGCTTGCTTAGTACTGTGTTATTTTGTAGTCACTCCTTTTCCTCTACACTTGTGTAGACTATGAGCCCAAATTGTGGTGATTACTCATTTCTTCTCTTTTGCATCCGAGGCTTCCTTTTGAGAGTTGAGAGATAGACACTCTTCATCCCGGCAGACATTTCTTCTTCCTTTATTATGTTTTTCTTCTATTCTAGAGACAAGGACATTTAGAATTGTATTTCTTTGAATATTTTATAATACTTAGAAGCTTGCACACGGGACAACCAGGTCTTGGGGATGTTTATGAGTTATTCTATCCACAACATTTATGAAATAATGGTCTTATACTCTATTTTATTTTTATTTTCTCTAAAATTTTAGGTTTTAGGCTGACCTATCTTGGTGGGATAGGACAGGTACCATCACATCCATATTTTGGTCATGAAAAAATGGTATAAGAGCCCTTGGTTCATAGATCTAAAGTGTGTACAATCCAAGTCTAGTAGAGTCTCAAGGATCAGTACAGAGACGTCCGTTGCTTATCTTTGAAAGGCTATGAAGACTATTATGAATTTCCTTTTGTTCTTTCATTCTTACTGTACGTGGTAACTTTCACTAGTGCTGAGTTGTTTTATGTCCTTTTGATATCGGCTAGGATGAGAGCTACTACTACTAGCAGAGGAGGGAAGGAAGTTCCTAAGTCTGTTGTTAATACCCCAATTAGAGGTACAAGTAAAGGCCGTGCCCATAGGGTGGAACCAGTGAGAGGTAGTGGTAGAGGTGCCTCTCTTGAGCTAGAGATTGATATTAGAGAGTACCAGGTTCCTCCAGAGTTTGCTGCTGCACCATTTCTCTAGGACACCTTACTGAGGGTGTTGGGTGTACTTGAGGCTTTTACTCGAGGGTAGGGTGTGGGGGGAGAGGGATGGGTGGTGCGATAGGTGCACCAAAGGGTTTTAAATTAGAGTGGGGGCCCAGACCTAGAGCAATATCAGGCTCTAATGGGTTACGGTCAGTTGGACACCCATGAAATAGTGCTGGCTTACTGAGAGTTGGAGTTTAGGATGCACCTTTACTTGCATTGTCTGAGGTTGAGAAGCGCCGTTATGAGATGTTTAGAAAAATGGACCCACCTCAGTTTTAGGGTAGGAAGATCGAGGATGCATATGAGTTCCTGATTACTTACCAATAGTTACTTAAGACAGTGAGTCTAGCTGAGTCTCACTATGTTTGTTATGCCTCACTCTAATTGTGTGGGAAGGATATAGAGTAGACAAGAGTTTACTCAAGATCTTTACTAATGGTATCTCCACAGGTGACTTGGGAGATATTTGCTATTGCCTTCTATGACTATTTTTCCCTTGCAGTCTATGAGGGATGAGACCATGTTGAGGTTCGAGAGCCTAAGGAAAGATAGACTTTCTGTTGCTGAGTGTGAGACTCGATTCTACAAGTTATCCAAAAATGTCTAGGGTATTACCTTGATAAGGTAGAAAGGACCTATAGATTTGTAAGAAGGTTGTCTTATTTTATTCATGTGGCTGTGTTCAGATCCGTCCATGAGGGGGCTTCCTTCTCGTCCATTTTGGGTGCCGCCAAGGAAGCGGAGTTGATGAAGAGAGAAGTTCAGGGACTTTAAAAGGCCTGCAGTTTGGGTTAGTTTTCTGGAGGTAGAGGATCCTTTAGGCGAGGCGGTCCCTTTTAACGCCATATGCCGGTTCATGTATTCAAGCATGTAAGGGCGGTAATTCATATTATGGTCCCTATAATTTGAGAGATAGCTCATAGGGTTCATTATAGAGGTTGGGGCACCGGGCTAGTTATACTAGTCCCTCGGGGTCTTTGCAATAGTTCTCATACATGAGGGTCTATTATAATTGTGGAGACCCAAATAATCTCTAATAGAAGTGTCCTACTCCGGGTTGAAAAGGGCCCCAACCCAGTTCTTCAGCTCAAACTAGGCCACAGGTGCCTTAGGCTAGTGGTCGATGTAGGGCATTGACAGGCAGGAGTGGTCAGACTCCAGTTAGGGTTGCTGGTGGTACTATGGTTCTGCAAGGCAGAGGTAGAGGGGTGACTTAGACTGAAGGTGGCAGAGGGGCCCAATGTTATTCTTTCTCTAGGAGACCCGAGGCTGAGGCTTCTGATATAGTTATTACAAGTATCATCCCAGTCTACCATTGATTTGCATTTGTGTTATTTGATCTAAGAGCTACATTCTCCTATGTGTCTACCTACTTTGCTTCAGGGTTTGATTTGATTATTAATCGTATGTCTGTGCCTATTCATATTTCTATACCAGTGGGTGAACCCTTAATGGTGGATCAAGTGTTTCGATCTTGTCTAGTTTGTTTGGCCAGATATGACACTTGGGTAGACATGACCATGTTAGGGATGATAGATTTTGGTGTCATTTTGGGTATACATTGACTCTCTCCTTATATTCCATTCTTGATTGTTATGTTAAGACTGTGACCTTAGTGATGCTCAGTGTTCTGAGAATAGTGTGAAAGGGTACTACTGGTTCTTACTCTTGTGAGGTTATTTCCTTTATTCGTTCTTAGAGATCAATTAATAGAGGGTGTTTATTGTACTTAGCTTTTATTCAGGATATTAGTGTTGTGCGCTTTCCATGGAGTCTATTCTCATGGTTCAGGAATTTACATATGTGTTCCCTAGTGACCTTTAGAGTATTCGTCTGGATAGGGACATTGATTTTGCTATTGATTTGGAGCCGAGAAGGAAGCCTATTTATATTCCCCCATGTCGTATGATTCCGACAGAGTTGAAGTATCAGTCACAAGATTTTTTGAGAAAGGGGTTCATTCATCCTAGTGTGTCACCTTGGGGTGTACATATCTTATTTGGGAAGAAGAAGGATTAGTCTATGAGGTTTTATATTGACTATAGACAGTTGAACAAGGTGACTGTAAGAACAAGTATTATTTTCTACGCATTGATGATTTGTTTGATCAACTTCACGGGGAGGCATTGTTCTCTAAGATAGACTTGAGGTACATTTATCATCAGTTAAAGAATAGGGCTTTGAATATCGCTAAGACAGTTTTTCAAACCCATTATACCCATTATGAGTTCTTTATAACGTCTTTTGGGGTCAACTAATGCCCTTGCAATATTTATGGAGTTGATGAATGGGGTGTTTTGCATCTGTTTGAGCTTCTTTATGATTGTATTTATTGATGACATCTTGGTATATTCCTAGAATGATGAGGATCATGTTCACCACTTGAGGATAGTGCTACAAAAGTTGAGGGAGGAGAAGTTGTATGCAAAATTCTAAACGTATGAGTTCTAGCTTGATTCAGTGGTATTATTTGGGCACGTGGTGTCCAAAGAGGGTATTAGTATGGATTTGGCCAAGATTAAGACCATCAGAGGTTAGACGAGCCCTACTTCTTCAACTAAGATTCATTTTTTGTGAGGTTAGCCAATTATCACATGAGGTTCTTGCTTGGTTTCTTTTCTATGCAACCCTCTTAACTAGATTGACATAGAAGAGTATGTATGTCCATTGGTTTGACAAGTGAGAGGTGAGCTTCTAAAAGCTCAAGACTTTATTGACCTTGGCTCTTATTTTGACTCTAACCGAGGAGGGTTGTGATGCTTCTGGAGTTGGTTTAGGTGAAGTGTTGATGCAAAAGGGGAAAATGATTGCTTATGCTTCTAGACAGTATAAGGCCCATGAGAAAAACTATCCTACCTAAGACTTGGAGTTTGTGTCATTGGTCTTTGTGCTAAAGTTGTGGCCTCATTACTTGTATGGTTTCCATTATGAGGTCTTCACCGATAATATGGGATTTAGTATATATTCAGTTAGAGGGATCTGATCTTGAGACAACATAGGTGGCTTGAGTTGTTGAAAGACTATGGTATGTCTATTTTGTATCACCTTGGGAAGATCAATGTAGTGGCAGATACTTTAAGTAGGAAGTCCTCTAGTATGGAGAGCCTTGTCTCGATTCGAGTTGAGGAGAGATTATTGGCTTGAGATGTTTAGAGGCTGTATAATAGACTTGTTTGGTTGTATATTTTAGAGGATGGTGGTATTATTGGCTTTGTGGAGGCACGTTCTTTATTGGTTAAGTTGATTAGATAAAGGCAGTTTGAGGATGAGAAGTTGTGTATCATTCGAGACAGAGTGTTGAGAAGTAAGGCTAAGGAGGCGCTATCGAAGGCAAGATTTGTGTGCCTAAGATGGGTAACTTAACTAGACTAATTTTGGAGGAGGCATATTGTTCAAGGTACTCTATTCACCTAGGAGGGGCCAAGATGTACCATGATTTGAGTCAGTATTATTAGTGGTGCGGTATGAAAAAGGACATCATGGTGTTTGTGGCTAGGTTCTTTAATTTCCAACAGGTCAAGTATGAGCATCAATGACTTGGTGATGTGTCTCAAAGGATGCCCATTCTTACTTAGAAGTGGGAGCGTATCACCATGGACTTTATGGTGGGTTTCCCTATTATCGTGGGTGGTTATCATTCTATTTGGATTGTTCTTGATAGATTGACCAAGTTTTCCTATTTAATTCGGATTAAGGTGAAGAATATGACTGAGAAGTTGGCTCATGTAAGACCCAGAATTCAAAAGGTTGGAATTAAGAGAAAATCCTCAAAAATGTTGATAGGAACCATTTACGACTTACTCTATGAATCATATATGTGCCTATGACTCGTAGAACAACAGGAAGAGGGAGTCTTGGGTATTGATCAAGACCAAATCTTATAAGAGGTCCTATGAGTCAATATTACAACTTGTAGTTTATTTGACGAGTCATAACACTGACTCGTACCCCTACTTTAGAGGCTCTTAAAATGCAGGTTCTCAGACCTATAGGACGACTACAATCGATGATTCGTCGATGTGATTATGAGTCATAGACACGACTTGTAACCAAAGTTCAAAGACTCCAAAATTAGCAGATTTTAAGGGACATGTAGGATGAGTCCAAATGATGACTCATAATCAAGAAGATGAGCCGTAGAGATGATTCGTTTGTAAACTTCAGAGACTTGAAATTAGGACCTTTTATCAAACCTTCATGATGAGTCATCTTGACGATTCATCATCTTTCCTACAATTCATAGGAACCAAGTCATAGGGTCAAATCCTAGTTTTTATGAGAGGTATTTATGTCATTTCCTAAGTTAGGTTCAATGAACCTAGACACAATTATGGCTAAGTTCAAGCCTGTATCTACCCAATCCTTTGAAATTTCCGAAATCAATTTATCAAATTTCTCCTAAGGCAAGACTTAATTCTATCAAGGATTCTTCTCCAAGCTATAAGCTAGGGTTTCACATTTTCTTCAAGGTTTTTTCTGAATTCTAAATGATATCAATCAAGGTATGTGGGGATTTATCCATTGGTTTCTTTCACCCATGGAGTTTCAAAGTTTTCTCAAAGTCTCCTTCAATTTTCAGTGGTTTATGAACCCTAGTTTCGATGAATTACATTAGGCTAATTTGATTTTATTTTGGATTATCATCAATGATTATTCTAAGCATGTTTTCATATGAATTTTATGATTTTAAATTGAATTATGAATGCCCATGTATAAAGCTATTTCCAAGTTATGTTTAGGTTAAAGATGATTATCATGAGTTGATTATGAGTTTCAATGATTTTCAAGGAAAGTTTTATGGTATAAAGTTGAGATCATGAATGAAGTTAAGATGATGATTTTAATTATGAAGTTATGATGATGATTAATTATCATCCAAGATAGGTATTATGGTGTGATAAGTAAAATTCTCACACAATCATGATTAAGATGGTGATAAGAACAATTCTCACTGAAGTTATAGATTCCTATGAATCATTAAAATTAATGAGCTACTCCTAATATGTTTTGTAAAGATGAATTGATAGGTAGTTACTATCTATCCCTATTATGTTATGATCATGTATTTATGAGTCTATATTGGGATATTGACTAAGCACCGAGAGGGCTTCTAGGTGGGTTTCAGTCCGGTAATGCAGTTAGTTACCCAAGGGAAACCTAGTAGCAACCTAAAGTCCCAAACTACGTTGCCCACATAGGTTGCCTTCATGTCCTAGATAGTGGATCCACAAATAGCACAGTCGAGTTGAGTTGAGTACTATGATAGAGTATACCCTGGCAAGATAGCCTTCCCTTTCTTGATGTGGGTTACATCAGATTCTGTGTTATAGCTCACATGGTCTTAAGATATTGGTTAAATTTCTTATCCCACACAAGTTGAATATTCAGTTATGAGATTTACTATAGAGTTGTATCATGCATTGACCATGAGTTTTCATTCATTTTTAATTGCTTTTATGCTTTGATCATGTTCATTATGTTGGTCATGCATCTCATGTCATATTGATCATTCATATCTCACATGCTTAGTACCTTCTATGTACTAACACATATTTTACCTATATTGTCTCACAATGTAAGGGCGGACGACGATCATCCGATTCATGGCTAGAGTGCTTTAGGTATCAAGAAGTTTATGAGTCCTCATTCTATCGAGGACATGATTTTCATTCTCATTGCTTACTTGACTTTTCTTCATATGATTCAGGTGAGGTAGAAGCTTATCCTAAGCCCCAATCAAAGACTAGAATAGAGGCATGTTTAGATGATTCTTGGGTGTAGTCCATTTTGGACACGTATAGAGTATTTTTATCCCTTAGACCCATTCCCTTGAGTTATTTCTTTTGATTATTTCACTATGTTCCTTTACCTTATGTATACAATGTATGTTAAGATGGCTTGGTTGGGAACCTTCGTAATCCCGATCACCATGTCATGGATTGGCTATCCTAGTTCGAGTCGTGATAAATTTGGTATCAGAGCTCAAGGGTTAGAATAGTCCTAGGAAATCTAACATACCGCGTTAAGTCTAGTCTTGTTCATTGGTGTGAATCATGCCATATCTATGAATAGGAGGCTACAAAATGTCATAGGAAAATCTCACCTCTTTCGTAATATATGTCGTGCGGTAGAGTGGTCTCTAACTATTTTTGTCTAACGCTTTTTCTTTATAATTTTTAGAAAATGCCTCCACGAAGATACCCCAATAGAAGAAATGTGGTTGAAGAGGAGTAACAACCTCCAAATGATCCCTTGAATGACAAGTTTCCAATGATGGGTTTCGAGTAGTCTTTCAAGTACTTTGCCAAGCCGTTATGGCTAATACAATCGTGAGGTGGTTGATCCTATGAAACCAAATGTGGGTATGACAACATCAAGAGTTTGTGATTTCATGAGGATGAATCCTCAGGACTTTTGGGGTTTCAATGTGGAAGAGGATCCACAAGAGTTTTTTGATAGCATTCACAAGATTGTGTATATTATGGGTGTTAGCCCGGTGGATAAGGAGGATTTGGCTACGTATCAGTTCAAGGGTGTTGCCCAAATTTGGTTTAATCAATGGAAAAGTGTGAGGCCTAAGGAGGTAGATCCCTTGATTTGGGAGGAGTTCATAAGAGTGTTCTTTGATCGCCTTTTTCCATTGGAGTTAAGGGGGGGAAATATACAAGAATTCATCAACCTTAAGAAAGGTGGTATGAGTGTGAGGGAGTATGCTCTTAAGTTCACCCAATTGTCAAAATACACTCCATTCATGGTTGCCGACTCAAGAGCTCGTATGAGGATGTTTGTATTGGGTGTATCGGATGTGGTTTCTAAGTAATGTAAGAAGGCCATGTGGATTTAGGAAATGGACATCTCTAGACTTATGAACTTGAAGAACAAATAGAGAGTGAGAAGCTAAGGGATAAGAATAGGGAGTCCAAGAGGCTAAGGACCAATGCTGGTGACTTCTCTCATGTTAAGTTTAGAAGTGGTGGGTGTCCTCATTTTTCACCAATGGTACTCCGAACAAAGATCTTCAAATGCCACTACTCCAAGGTTTGAAAAAGATAGGGTGCCCAACCCTAAGCCTGAAGGAGGTGCTCCTATTGGCCAAGTTACTCCCGCATGCAAGAACTATGGCAAGAACCACAAGTGTGTGTTTAGAAGGCTTGAATGTGTGCTATCGATGTGGTAAGACGGGTCATCATTCTAAGGAATGTAATGTCAAAGATCATTGTCCTCAAGTACAAGTTGCTCAAGGTGCTTAAGTGCAACCAAAGGGTGGTCAAAGAAATAATCAATTTTATGTTCTTTATGGTAGGCAGGAGGTGGAGGAGACTCCCGATGTTGTTACCGGTATGTTACGGGTCTTTCACTATGATGTTTATGCCTTACTTGATCCAGCGCAAATTTGTCTTTTGTTTCTCATTATGTGGTCGTGAGATTTGATGTTAACATCGAAATATTGTTAGAGCCCTTTTTCATTTATACTCTCGTAGGTGAGTCAGTTGTGGCTAAAAAAGTCTATAGAAGTTGTCCTATTTTGTTTTTTCATAAAGTTATTCTATGTGATCTAGTTGAGCTTGAGATGATCGATTTTAATGTTATCCTTGGTATGTATTGGCTATATGCATGTTATGCTTCTATTGAATGTAGAACCCGAGTAGTTAAGTTCCAATTCCCTAATGAGCCTGTCCAAGAATGAAAGAGTAGTAATTTCATGTTCAAGGGTCAATTCATTTCATCCCTTAAAACTTGGAAAATAATTTTCAAAGGTTGGTTCTACCTTCTAGTGAGGGGTAGGGATGAAAATTCTGAAGCCCCTACTCTACAGTTGGTCTCCATTATAAATGAGTTTTTGGATGTATTTCCCGATGATCTACTCGGAATCCCTCCCACAAGGGAAATTGACTTTGGCAGACCTTCTTCTGGGTACTCAACCCATCTCTATTCTTCCTTACCGAATGGCTCTGGTGGAACTAAAGGAGTTGAAGGATCAATTGAAAGACTTGTTACACAAAGGTTTCATTAGACCAAGTATATCCCCATGGGGTGCTCCTATTTTATTTGTTAGAAAGAAGGATAGTTCGCTGTGTGTGTGTATTAAATATCGGCAATTGAACAAAATAACCATCCATAAATACTCAATTCCGAGGATAGATGATTTGTTTGACTAATTGTATGGGGATAGTTACTTCTCTAAGATTGATCTTCGCTCTGGTTATCACCAACTAAGGGTGAGGGAGTATGATATTCCTAAGAAGATATTTCAAATATGGTATGGCCATTATGAGTTCTTAGTTATGTCATTTGGTTTGACCAATGCCAACTCAACATTCACGGACTTGATGAATAGGGTGTTCAAACAACTATACATGATTGTAATTATGTTTATTGATCACATTTTGGTTTATTCTCAGAATGAGGAAGAATATGCAAATCATTTGAGGATTGTGTTGCCAACTCTAAGGGACAAGGAATTATTTAACAAATCAATAAGTATGAGTTTTGGCTAAGGGAGGTGGCTTTTCTTGGTCACATTGTGTCTAGTGAAGGGATTATGGTTGACCATAAGAAGACCGAGGTGGTTAATAATTAGCCAAGACCATTGTCCTCTTTAGATATTAGAAGTTTCTTGGGACTAGCCGAATATTATAGACGATTTGTAGGAGGGTTTTCATTGATCTCGTCACCTTTGACTAGGTTCACCCAAAAGAAAGTGAAGTTTCAATTGTTGGAATATTTTGAGAAGAGTTTCCAAGAGTTGAAAAATCATCTCACTACTGCTCCTATTTTGACATTACCGTCTGATGGCTTTGTTGTGTATTGTAATTCTTCAAGAGTTAGTATTGGTTGTGTTTTGATGCAACATGGTAAGGTGATTGCCTATGTGTCATGACCCAACCTTGGGGGCCGCGATTAGGGTCCGACCTGAACTGCTGTATACGTATCTATCAGTTATAGTCAAGTTAAACCGTGTGTAATGTGATACTATACACAACAACCCCAATGGGTTAACAACTTTTTTATATACCTGTAGCCTCTTTAACCTGTATCATAACATAAAAGGGCACGTAAGCCGACAAGGATGCCATAACATAATAATATTTATAACACAACATACAGGCATAGCTGAAACAAACTCATCAACAACCCACATACACGTGTCTACAGATCTCTAAAAGTATTAACTGCATCATATGGTGGGACAGGGCCCCGCCATACCCCTGAATAAACAGAAATATATATCAAATGACCAGTGTTAAAAGTTAGGCTCCAGAACAGTGGAGCACTTCTAACATAGCTGAGTGGAAATCCTACGCCGATGGATCCCCCAAAATGAACACCTATACCTGCGGGCATGAAATGCAGCCCCCCAGAGAATGGGGGGTTAGTACGATATATGTACTGAGTATATAAGCATAACATAACTGAGATAACAACTGAAATAGGAATGCAGGAAACCAAGTATAACATTCAATAGCGTATTGTACCTGCACATTACAAAATAAAGTCATGTATACCATTATCACATACCATATCCATCCGACTCAGGGACTCGGTGTTACAAATACATCATCTATCATAATAGGCATGTATATGCCATTAGCGCTATGGAACGTACAACCCTATCCATGTATATACTAAGTACATGCTGAGGAATGATGGCCTGATCCACATATCATATAATAATGACAAGGAATGATGGCCCGATCTATGTCTCATAAAATAATACCGAGGTATGACGGCCCAATCCGTATGCATACATATCATTTAATAATGCCATGGAATGACGACTCGATCCACATATCACATAACAATGTATATATGTGCATATAAGACTTGGTAACATGTCAAACATCCCTCAGATGTCATCTTGAAGTATGCCCACGAGCCCCTAGGTATAAGAGCTTACACATCCCATCACTATTCAGCTTGTAGAAGTATTGAGGGTCATAGTTCAACTACTTTAAGACCCTTATCATTCAAAGGTGAGTACAAGTCATGAGTCACATCTAGAACCTATAAATGGAACTTTCTCTAACTCATATCATACATCATTTCACTTACATTAAGCCATTTGAAGAAAAGGAAGAGATAGGCTTCACGTGTATTACTTTTTATCACGTAGAAGGCTTACAAGACCATAACTCAACCTTCGTGGGAGTTCTAACATCAAAAAGTGAACATGATTAACGAGTCATGCTCAGGGTTCTAAGAATAGTTAAGCTTTACATACTCATCCCTTCCTATGGCTAAGACATGCCAAGAGAAAAGAAGAGTTAAGCTTTACATACTCATCCCTTCCTAACGTATGGAAGGCTTGAGAAGCCCTAGTTTAATTACTGTAAGAGTTCCATCATCAAGAAGAAAATAAGATCCGTGAATTACGCTTGGTATATATGAGTAGATTTTCCCTCAAGATCATATTATTCATTACTTAACTTGAAGACATGCCAAAAGGGAGGAAAGATAGGCTGTACATACACTACTTTTCAGCATATAGAAGACTTGAGGAATAAGAGCTCAACTACTTTAAGAGTCTTAACATTCAGAAGTGAATACAAATTATGAATCATAAATCATGTTCAGAGCTCATGAATAGAATTACCCCAAGCTTCATACAAATATCATTTTTCACTTAAATCTAAGACACGCCCAAAGAAAAGACAGATAGGCTTTACATACCTTTTATCGAGTAATCATACCCACTCTTGCTTCGTCGCCTTCCGAACCTACTTAAAATGAAGGTAATACTAATATTAATAACCTTCAATTTTCCAACTTCTCAAACCATAACCAAGAATCCATAGGAACCATTTCCTTATGTGCCTTTCTCAAGTAGTTTGTTAATTGGTTAAGAAGTTAACGAAAATCAGGCAGCACTTCCCCTATAACTTGCCCTATCTGAACTTCCAATTACCTACTAAATTACTACAAACAACCAATAAAAACAATCATCAGCTTACATACAAGTAAACACTTCAACATTACGCACACAAACTCCACACAACTCGCTTAAAACTACGATACCAAAATAGGGTTTTCAATCATTAATTCATAAAATATTTAACCACGTAGAATGGAGGGTTAGGTGGCTGCAACTAGAAGCACCCACACCTATTTTGATCTACGTTCCATCCCTGAAACACACCCTAAAACCATCTACAAAGACAACGCCACAATCACAACAACACTATACATCATTAACAATTTTAACTCGGCTAGAACGACTTCAATTTAGTTTGCTTCTAACGCCAAGCATACTTGTAAATTTTTCCTAATTCAACTTTATTTAACACATGTAATAAACCCCATATAAATATGATTAACTCCACCTTAAAAGGGAAGAACTTACCTTGTCCAGAACTTGCTAAGATTTTCCTAAAACTTGCCTCGGAAGTTTCTTGGTGCGCTGAAAAGTAATGGACTATTTGTATCACTTCTTCGCTTTCTCAAATAGAATTTTTTCATTATTAAACACCATAATATCACCGTAGTATACCTTAAATAATTAATTCACGGAATGAAATCGGGCCTTACCTTTTCTTGGGACCAAACCCGTAGCTCTCTTTGCTTGTTCTCTCAAGATTTCTCTCAATTCTATCTTATTTTTCTAAGTGCAAATGTAAGTTTATGATGACTTAGTCATCAGAAAACACTTATATATGCCTCCTTAGAGGATAACACGTGTCAAACCCTAAGGGTAACACGTGTCCAGTCCTCATTGGACCAACCAATCCATGCCACCACTCTAAGGCTGCCACATGGAAGCGTGGGACCCAGCTCAAGTAGGTGTGTCACCTACTTGGTCTAAGTAGGTGCATCACCTAATTAGTCCAATTAGGTGCATCACCTACTTAGTCTAAGTAGGTGCATCACCTGCTTGCTTCCGAGTAGGTACTATGCCTTTTTCCGCCTCTTCCATGGGTTCGTAATCTCATATCATTTTAAGAACCTATGTAATCCTTTCTACGTGAGCTCAACATGTACTCCCGTAGCTTAAGTATGTAAGACATCCAAGTTGGTATCTTATGCAAGTAAGTCAAGTCCCATGACTTGTTATTTTAGCCTCCAACTCATTTAAAATCCTTATAGCCCTATTTCCAACCTTCACTCTTATAGGGCATCACTTCCTCCCTTCCTTAGAGTTATTGGATAATATTATCAATAATCTGGGTCACAGGACAACTTTCAAGAAGCTTAAGAAGATGTTACAAAGCACAAAGGTACGGGGTATAACATCTTTCCCCCTTTAGAACATTCATCCTCGAATGTCAACTAGTCTCATAAGGTCTTACGAGTGCTTCAGGATTTCTCTATACTAGTTGTCATTCATAGGCCTCGTATTAACCCATATAATCATTTTAAGAAGGTAGATCACCTGTATTCATAGGGAATAGGTACGGACATTTCTCCCCCATTTCTTCTTCGTCTTCCCAGGCCATCTCTTCTATATTCTCATTTCGTCACCATAAGTTGATAGAAGCCAAGTCCTTAGTTCGCAACCTTCTAATCTGCTAATCCAATGATGGTGATAGGTGCTCCTTATAGAATAATTTCCCTATTATGTGGACCTCATCCACAAGGAACATTCTGGGAGGGTCTCTTATACGTTCGCAGACTATTCTATGAGTAATCTGATAAGGGCCAAGTTTTTCTTTCCTGTCGAGTCCCATTACATCTTTCACTGGTGATACTTTCACGAGTGCCCAATCCTCAACTTCGACTCGAAAGGTCGACGTCGATCATTTGAGTATGACTTCTGTCGATTTTGGACTGTTAATAGGTTCTCCTGAATGAGCTTCACTTTATCAATAGCTTGTTGGCTCAAGTCCAGGCCCATTAGTGCACCTTCATCAACCTTAAACCAACTAATGGGTGCTCTGCCATATAAAGCTTTCTATGATTCCATTTAGATACTATTATACGCAACTTCAATAGGTGATAGGTGATCACTTTAGCTACTTTTGAAGTTAATATTGTAGGCCCGCAACCTATTTTCTCGTGTTTACATAGTGCGCTCAGCCTGTCCATTAGTATGGGGGTGTAATGCTGTATTATGTTCTTAATTCCTTTTAAAAGGTTTTAACTGTCCTTCTGCTCTATAGTTTCTAAACCCTATCTCTAGGGTTGGCTATTATACAATTTCTTTTATTCCAGCTTGTAACGCTCTAGGCGTGTTCTATTGTACTTTTTGCTCAGGTCTTCTTTCTAGTTCTCTTACCACAGCTCATATTGTAATCTTTACATAAACATATATAGGTGCTTACCATAGCCTAGAAGATGCCTTAGCATCGTGATACTGGTTTTTAGGTAAACCCATATCATTTCTTACTTCCTTCACCTGATGTCAGGGCTTTACTATAGCTTTTGTCCTTAGTACTGATTATACTTTAAGGGTTTTGTCTCAAACCATCTTACATTTTTCTTTAATGTATTTGAGCTATGGCAGTCACCTTGCTATTACTGACTTCTTATTATCTTTACCAAGTAATCACTTGATCTCACCCTTAGCATGCCAATATTCGTAGATTGCATAACTATTCTTGTACAATTCGCACAACGTGCATTTAATTCCAATCATAGTTTGTCCTTCTCTTGGATTGCTCTACTTTATGTAGGTCAGTGTACTAACGTGCACTTATAATCTCTTTGGCTGCTTGTACATCACAATACCAGTAGTTAGTAACTCTGTTATCAACATCTTACGTCTAGTCAACTATAGTCTAGCTACCCCTTACAATATCTTCAAGTTCTCATTGTAATTTTCTCGTTGTATTCCTCTCTTTTGTATGCACCCATTCTATGATGTCATACCATTCAAGGTCATTACCAATAGTTCCCAGCACTATCTCAGATATCATGGCTTTTATCTGTCTGTTGCCGGTATTTGAGATCTTACTGACTCGTTCCAGTATGGGACCTCACTTGGAATTTAAGTATTCATATTAACATACTGTAATATTAGTTAATTGCATCTTACAGTGGTATTTGTCTTATCCACTTCCCCCCTTTAGGGTATATTTAGGTCATTGTCTGCTTACTTTCAACTTTCCAAATGCATATGAGTCTGTTCCAATGTATTTGGTACACCTATGCTTTTGGTTACCAATGTACGACACCTTAACATAATCGTAAGGTGCTGATCTAGTCTACTGGTTAGTACTCGGGTCACGTAGAAATTTATTCAAAGCCACCTTCTATTTATTCTAATCAGTAATCAGACAGTATGTTTAGTCATTTCAGATTCTCCGTTCTGGAGCACTTATTTTTTGACGACACGTGTCTCAAGCGTTGTCATAACACTATCTTTACCCTAGTGAATACTACTTGTTTCTTTAGTAAATTCGCATTGCATCATTGTTTTGCAACCCTACTTTCCTTATCCGTTAAGGATCTTACTATTTTCCCACAGTGGAGTCACATATATTACTTACTTCTTTATGCCTCAGGAGCTTTCATCCTTGTCGTGCACCTGATGTTAACTTCTAATCTTACTTAAAACCATATTAACTTTATTCTAATAGTGGCCTTGTCTTATCACCTTTTCATCGCACTAGACCTTCAGTCCATAGTTTTCTATTTCCTTTCTTATCCAATACTCATACTTAATTAATCATGTCTATCTTGAGTGCTTCCTTTCTGGGCTTTACTTATCCTCATAACGATCCCTGTTACATTCACATGATACCCTGTTCGCATTCAATCCCATAGTATAACACTTTTTAACCTTTTTCACAATTCCTATTCTGGGTTAATTACATTAGGGGAGGTAAACGTTCTTAACCTTTGTCTAAATCATCCCCTAGTATTACAAGCCCTTCTAAATTACTTTAGCATTTTATCACCAACACGTGACCTTGAATAGCCCACAAATTTATGTTTTCTGTCCACAAGTTACATCTTCAGTTAGTGGGCGAAGAGCTAGTAAGATGCTGCCATGAAGCATTCTCCAACCACCCCCCGAAGGAAACTAAAATTCAATAAGCACCCTAGTACTTTTTAGTGCTTGACTCACATGGTCTCCCTCTAGGTTTATTCTTGAGTTGCGAACAAATTATCTAATCCACAACTAATGGTTGAGGGTTTTGTACTTTTTTACAAAAGTGAAACTTAACTACTGGATATTTTTCCCTTCAACATGAGCTTTTCAAAGGCAAAAATACAGTTGGAAAATATCTTGGTTCCGTTCAAATGAATGCTAAACTTTGCTGCTCATATAGGCTTTGTCCAAAATAAAAATCTCCAAGTAGAAGTAGTGCCCCTCACTAATAATCTGGAGGGTACCTCTTTCAGCTTTAGTTTAACATAATAAGTTCATCCTATCGGTATCAACTTCCAAGACATATTATAAACTTCTATCTCATTTTCTTTTTGCTATTTCCTGAAAAATTTGAGCAGAGTTTCCTCATTTCTGACTTTCTCAAACCTGCACGCAGAAAATGCCAACAATGCCTCACAAGGCCAATATATATATATTCATATCATATCACAACCACACAGGGCTTTCAATATCATCTCATATCGCAGCCACACAGGGCTTTCAATATTAATAATAGTATAAAATAATAGACTTACCTCGTATGTCTAACTCGAACTGCATCTATCAAACTTTTTGTCTATCTTTCTTTTCACTTTTTGACTTTACATGTCAATCATATTTCAATACCTTACCTGGCACATATCTTTCATGCCTTGGCTTACCTGTGTGCTTTGTAACTTCCAATGTCGTTAGTCACTTTCTTCTATCGATGTTGTCCTTCTGCTAAAATTAGAGGTTAGTTATAAGGAATTTTACTTCCTATGACTCGGTTCTATCACACAATCTGAGATATGAAAAAAAGTAACATCATAAATATCCTGTAGCCTCCTATTTATAGATATGGCGTGCAACACATCGATAACCAAGACTCTACTAGACACGGTCTGTAGACACTCCGAGGATGAATTTCTCTAATACCACTTCTGTCACGACCCAACCCTGGGGGCCGCAACTGGGGTCCAATCTGGATCTCTGTATACGTATCTATCAGCTATAGTCAAGTTGAACCGTGTGTGATGTGATACTATACACAACAACCCCAATGGTTCAACGACTTTTTTATATACGTGTAGCCTCTTTCACTTGTATCATAACATGAAAGGGCACACAAGCCGATAAGGCTGCCATAACACAATAACATTTATAACACAACATACAGGCATAATTGAAACAAACTCATCAACACCCCACAAACACATGTCTACAGACCTCTAAGAGTATTAACTATATCATATGGCGGGACAGGGCCCCCGCCGTACCCCTGAATAAACAAACATATATATCAAATGACCAGTGTTAAAAGTTAGGCTCTGGAATAGTGGAGCACTTTCAACATAGCCGAGTGGAAATCTTATGCCGGTGGATCTCCCAAAATGAACACCTATACCTGCGGTCATGAAATGCAGCCCCCCGGAGAATGGGGGTCAGTACGATATATGTACTGAGTATATAAGCATAACGTAACTGAGATAACAACTGAAATACGGATGCAGGAAACCAAGTATAACATTTAATATCATATTGTACGTGCACCTCATAAAATAAAGTCATGTATACCATTATCATATACCATATCTGGCCCACTCGGGGACTCGGTGTTATAAATACATCATCTATCATGATAGGCATATATATGCCATTAGTGCTGTGGAATGTACATCCCGATCCATGCATATAGCAAGTATATGCCGAGGAATGATTGCCCGATCTACATATTGTATAATAATGCAGAGGAATGATGTCTTGATCTGTGTCTCATAAAATAATGTCGAGGTATGACGGCCCGATCCGTATGCATATATATCATTTAATAATGCCAAGGAATGATGGACCAATCTACATATCATATAACAATGCATATACATGCATGTAAGACTTGGTAACATGTCAAACATCCCTCAGATGTCATCCTAAAGTATGCCCATGAGCCCCTAGGTATAGGAGGTTACACATCCCATCACTATTCAGCCTGTAGAAGGCTTGAGGGTCGTAATTCAAGTACTTTAAGACGCTTATTATTCAAAAGTGAGTACAAATCATGAGTCACATCCAGAACCTATAAATGGAGCTGTCTCTAACTCATATCATACATCGTTTCACTTACATTAAGCCATTTCAAGAAAAGGAAGAGATAGGCTTCACATGTATTACTTTTTATTACGTAAAAGACTTACAAGACCATAACTCAACCTTTGCTAGAGTTCTAACATCAAGAAGTGAACATAATTAATGAGTCATGTTCAGGGTTCTAAGAATGGAACTATCTCTACATTATATATACCAACCACTTATGGCTAAGACATACCAAGAGAAAAGAAGAGTTAAGCTTTACATACTCATCCCTTCCTAACGTATGGAAGGCTTGAGAAGCCCTAGTTCAATTACTATAAGAGTTCCATCATCAAGAAGTAAATAAGATACGTGAATTACGTTTGGCATATATGATTAGATTTACCCTCAAGATCCTATCATTCATTACTTAACTTGAAGATATGCCAAAAGGGAGGAAAGATAGGCTGTACATACACTACTTTTCAGCATATAGAAGACTTGAGGAATAGGAGCTTAACTACTTTAAGAGTCTTAACATTCAGAAGTGAATACAAATTATGAATCATAAATCATGTTCAGAGCTCATGAATAGAATTACCCCAAGCTTCATACAAATATCATTTGTCACTTAAATCTAAGACACGCCCAAAGAAAAGACAGATAGGCTTTACATACCTTTTATCGAGTAATCATACCCACTCTTGCTTCGTCGCCTTCCGAACCTACTTAAAATGAAGGTAATACTAATATTAATAACCTTCAATTTTCCAACTTCTCAAACCATAACCAAGAATCCATAGGAACCATTTCCTTATGTGCCTTTCTCAAGTAGTTTGTTAATTGGTTAAGAAGTTAACGAAAATCAGGCAGCACTTCCCCTATAACTTGCCCTATCCGAACTTCCAATTACCTACTAAATTACTACAAACAACCAATAAAAACAATCATCAGCTTACATACAAGTAAACACTTCAACATTACGCACACAAACTCCACACAACTCGCTTAAAACTACGATACCAAAATAGGGTTTTCAATCATTAATTCATAAAATATTTAACCACGTAGAATGGAGGGTTAGGTGGCTGCAACTAGAAGCACCCACACCTATTTTGATCTACGTTCCATCCCTGAAACACACCCTAAAACCATCTACAAAGACAACGCCACAATCACAACAACACTATACATCATTAACAATTTTAACTCGGCTAGAACGACTTCAATTTAGTTTGCTTCTAACGCCAAGCATACTTGTAAATTTTTCCGAATTCAACTTTATTTAACACATGTAATAAACCCCATATAAATATGATTAACTCCACCTTAAAAGGGAAGAACTTACCTTGTCCAGAACTTGCTAAGATTTTCCTAAAACTTGCCTCGGAAGTTTCTTGGTGCGCTGAAAAGTAATGGACTATTTGTATCACTTCTTTGCTGCCTCAAATAGAATTTTTTCATTATTAAACACCATCACATCACCGTAGTATACCTTAAATAATTAATTCACGGAATGAAATCGGGCCTTACCTTTTCTTGGAACTAAACCCGTAGCTCCCTTTGCTTGTTCTCTCAAGATTTCTCTCAATTCTATCTTATTTTTCTAAATGTAAATGTAAGGTTATTATGAATTAGTCATCAAAAGACACTTATATGTTCCTCCTTAGAGGATGACACATGTCCAGTCCTCATTAGACCAACCAATCTATGCCACCACTCCAAGGTTGCCACATGGCAGCGTGGGACCCACCTCAAGTAGGTTGTCACCTACTTGGTCCAATTAGGTGCATCACCTACTTAGTCCAATTAGGTGCATCACCCGCTTGCTTCCGAGTAGGTGCTATGCCTCCTTACGCCTCTTTCTTGGGTTTGTAATCTCGTCTCACTTTAAGAACCTATATAATCCTTGCTACGTGAGCTCAATATGTACTCCCATAGCTTAAGTATGTAAGACATCCAAGTTGGTAGTTTACGCAAGTAAGTGGAGTCCCATGACTTGTTATTTTGGCCCCCAACTCGCTTTAAATCCTTATAGTCCTATTTCCAACCTTCACTCATATGGGGAATCACGTCCTCCCACCCTTAGAGTTATTGGATAATATTATAGATAATCTGGGTCACAGGACAATTTTCAAGAAGCTTAAGAAGACGTTCTGAAGCACAAACGTACGGGGTATAACACTATGACTCTAGGAAACTTAAGGTGCATGAAAGAAACTATCCAACTCATGACTTGGAGTTAGCAGCGATTGTGTTTGCTTTGAAGATTTAGAGACACTATCTTTATGGTGTCTATGTAGATGTGTTCACCGAACATAAGAATTTACAATATATGTTTAAGGATTTGAACTTTCGGTAAAAGAGGTGGCTTAAATTGTTGAATGACTATGATATGAGTGTGTTGTATCATCCAGGCAAAGCCAATGTAATCGCTGATGCAATTAGTCAGTTATCTATGGGTAGTACTGCACATGTTGAGGAAGGTAAGAGAGAATTGATAAAAGAAGTTCATAGATTGGGACGTTTAGGTATGTTTGGTTGTTTCTAATGACAGAGACGTTCTTGTGCATAATGGTTCAGAATCTTCTCTTATGATGAATGTTAAGGCCAAAAAAGACCATGATCTGGTGTTAGTTGAGTTAAAGAAGTCGGTTTTTGAAAAATCCATTGAGGCTTTCTCCCAAGGGGGAGATGGTGTACTTTGTTACCAAAGTCTATTATATGTGCCTAATGTTGATGGTTTAAGAGAATTGATATTGAATGAGTCTCATAGCTCTTAGTATTTGATTCATCCGGTTCCACCAAGATATATTGTGATTTGTGGGAAGTGTATTGGTGGAATGGTATGAAGAAGGACATAGAAGAGTTTGTGGCTATATGTTTAAATGGCCAACAAGTTAAAGTTGAGCATTAAAGACTGGGAGGGTTAGCTCAAGACATTTAAATTCCTACTTGAAAATGGGAAGATGTGAATATGTACTTCATAATGGATTCGCCTCATTCTAAGAAACAATATGATTTCATTTGGATTGTTATGGATTGAATGACTAAATTAGCTCATTTTCTACCGGTTAAGATTTCTTATGGTGCCGAAGACTATGCTAAGTTGTATGTTCATGAATTGGTAAGACTTCATGGAGTTCCCTTGTCCTTTATATTGGATCAATGTACTCAATTCACTTCAAACTTTTGAAAGTCATTCCAAAAGGGTCATGGTACAAAGGTTAAGTTATGTACCGCTTTCCATCCTTAGACTGATGGTCAAGCCAAAAGAACGATTCTATAACATCCCTTAAAAAGGTTGTTTATGGTGTTCCAATTCTCGTTGAAAATGATATTACTTCTATATTTTGGGCATAACTTTTTATAGGATGATCGAAATTAGGTGATTCAAATTTTTGAATAACCCTAACATCATTACCTATAATTTTTATGAGAACATAGCTTAAGATTCGTAGACTAAGTAGGTCAAATAAATTAATATTTCTAAGACCTGGTGCTGTGACGAAATGAAGTATTTGTAGAAAAAAATCATATCTTACTGTAGGATGATCCCATCCATTTGATTCTTGAACGACATGCAAGGCGACATTTAGAGCAACAATTCATATGAGACATCAAGTTCTAATTAGAAAGTTATCTTATTCAAACATAGCTTCAAAAAAGGTTATTCTGTAAAAAGAAGATTCATTTCACCAACCATGGAAGATCTAGATCCATTTGACATCACCCATTACATCACAATCCTCTATTAAATTTTTAATTTTTTTAATAATTATTTTAATTATTGTTAGGTCCCTTCTTCACACCTATAAATACTATATTTTATTATTTTGTTCATCAAACTTTCTCAAGCAACTCTTCTCTTTATACACTTCTTTACTTATTCTCAAAATATATTTTTAGTTCTTAGTAGTTTAAAAATACTCTTCCGGTGATTCATATACTCTGGGTAGTACAAAAATGCTCCGATGAGGAGAAAATGCTAGAATTCAAGAGAGTTCATTAAGTACTTCGATTCTGAGTAAAGCTTCAGATTGCAGATATGTAAGGCTTCAATGAGAGTATTCCTCCACTCTCATGCCTAAAGTATTTTGATTATATGATAAATTATATTTTTTTTTATGCTTTACTCTAAGGTATATGGTGTTTATCCATGAGTTCTTCCACCCATGGAGTCCAAAACTCTTTCAACTAAATCTGTTGATTTCAAATAAGATTTTTTATGGGTAATTCTTATTTCTACTTAATAGTATGAATCATAGTTAAACTAATGATTATTGATTTATTTTGATGCAAAATGATTTTATATGTATGAATTGATGGTTTGCAAGTATTTTCTCTTTTTAGCTCTTTAAAGGTTCTTGAAATTCATGGTGGGCTATTTAAAACATTATTTTTAATTGATGGATTTCAAGTATTTATGCATAATTTCATTTACATTCATGTTTGAAAGTTGAAGTGATTTGAACCCACCTAGTTTTACTATATTTTCAATGAAGTTTGACTTGACGGCTTTAACTGCAAATGAATGTTTATGAAAACAATATTTATGATCAGAAGGGAGTCTTATGAAATAAAAGAATGATAAAATGATATAAACAATGAATTCTTTATGAAATAAGGATAATTCTTGCATGTTTGAATTACCAAAGGTTTTAATGAGCTATTTTACCGAATATGATGTTTTGAATTCTCAAGCTATATGCTATGACTATTTTGAAGTATTAAACTATTTCGTGAGATTGACTTAGCACCGAATGGATCAGTGAGGTGGGATTCGGTAATGAAATCCTAGTAGAAACCCCTTGTCTCATTAACTATGTGCGAACATAGGAGCTCTTGTAGGTATAGGCTAGTCAAGTAGATTCCCCGGCCAACGTACGGGGTTCTGTTGGATTCTATATAATAGCTCACATAGTCTGAATGTTAGTTATAGTCAACTTTCCATAAATGAATGTTTCAAATGCAATTTACATGATTACTCATGCATGTATATATCCACATATGTATGATTTAAATAATTCTTGGGTGTAGTCCATTTTGGACACTATTGAGTATTTCTATCTCTTAGACCCATTCCCTGGAGTTATTATTTTCACTTATTTCACTATGCTCCTTTACCTTATGTATATAATGTATGCTAATATGCTTGGTTGGGATCTCGTGTAATACTTATCGGCATGTCATGGCTTGACTTTTAGGTTATGACAAACTTGGTATCAGATCTCAAGGTTTAGAAAAGTTCTAGGGAGTCTAACATGCCACATTAAGTAGAGTGTTGTTCATTGGTGTGAAGCGTGACACATTCATAAATAGGAGGCTATGAAACATCTTAGGAAAATCTCACTTTTTTCATATGTCAGCAGTATAGCGGTCACTAAGTCTTTCCCTCTAATGCTTGTTCTTTGCGATTTTCAGAAAATGCCTCCACGAAGATACCCCACTAGAATAAATGTGGTTGAAGAGAAGAAATAAGCTCCGAATGATCCTTTTAATGACCAAGTCTCAAATGCCATGTTTTGAGCAGACTTTCAAGTACTTACCCAAGATGTTACGTCTTAAGCCAATCATGAGGTGGTTTCTCCAGTAAACTCAAATGGGGGTACGATAGTGACAAGAGTTTGTGATTTCATGAGGATGAATCCTTCAAAGTTTCAAGGTTCCAAAGTGGAGGAGGATCCATAAGATTTTATTAATAGCATTCATAAAATTGTTGATATTATGGGGGTTAGCCCAATTATGAATGCGGAGTTGGCTACGTGTACTTAAAGGGTATTGTCCAAAATTTAGTTTGATAAATGGAAAACTGAGAGGTCTAGAGAGGTAGATCCCATGACTTGGGAGGAGTTCAAAAGAGTATTCCATGATCATTTTTTCCCATTGGAGTTTAGGGAGGCCAAGATACAAAAATTCATCAACTTGAAGCAAGGTGGTATGAGTGTGATGGAGTATGCCCTCAAGTTCACCCAATTGTAAAAATATGCTCCATTCATGGTTGCCAACTCAAGAGCTCGTTTGAGAAAGTTTGTGTCGGGTTGTCGAATATGGTTTCTAAGGAATGTAAGATGAGTATGTTGATTCAGGAAATGGAAATCTATAGACTTATACCTATGTAAAGAAAATAGAGGTTGAGAAGCTAAGGGAGAAGAATAGGGAGTCTAAGAGGCCAAGGACTGATGGTGGTGATATTTCTCATGCTAAGTTTGGAAGTAGTGGGCATCCTCATTTTCGCCAAAGGTACTCTAGACAAAGGTTTCCAAATGCCACTACTCTAAGGTTTGACAAAGATTGGGTGCCCAACCCTAAGCCTCAAGGAGGTGCTCCTATTGGCCAAGTTACTCCCGCATGCAAGAAGTGTGGCAAGAACCACAAGGGTGAGTGTTTAGTGGGATTGAATATATGCTATTGATATAGTAAGCCGGGTCATCATGCTAAGGAATGTAAGGTCAAAGATGATCGTCCTCAAGGCCAAGTTGCTCAAGATTCTCAAGCGCAACCATAGGTAGTCAACGCAATAATTGGTTTTATGCTCTTAATGGTAGGCAAGATATAGAGACGACTCCCGATGTTATTACTGGTATGTTATGGGTCTTTCACTATAATGTTTATGCCTTACTTGATCCAGGTGCAAATTTGTCTTTTATTACTCTATATGTGGCTATGAGATTAGATATTAGCCCCAAAATATTCTTAGAACTCTTTTCAGTTTATACTCCCATTAGTGAGTCAGTTATGGCTAAAAGAGTCTATAAAAGTTGTCCGAGTTTGGATTTGTATAAAGTTACTTGATGTAAACTGGTTGAGCTTGAGATAACCAATTTTGATGTTATCTTCGGTATGGATTGGCTATATGCATGTTATGCTTCCATTGATTATAGAAACTGAGTGGTTATGTTCCAATTCCCTAATGAGCCAGTCCTAGAATGGAAGGATAGTAATTTTGTATTCAAGGGTCAATTCATTTTGTCCCTTAAAGCTTGGAAAATAATTCCCAAGGGTTGTATCTACCATCTTGGAAGGGTTAGGGATGAAAATTCCGAAGCCCCTACTCTACAGTCGGTCTTCATTGTAAATGAATTTTTGGATGTATTTTGTCGATGATCTACCAGGTGTCCCTCTCTAAAGGAAAATTGACTTCAACATAGACCTTCTTTTGGGTACTCAACCCATCTCTGTTCTTCCATACCGAAAGGCTCTGGCAGAACTAAAGGAGTTGAATGATCAATTGAAGGACTTGTTAGACAAAGGTTTCATTAGACAAAGTATATATGCATGAGGTTCTCCCATTGTTTTTGTTAGAAAGAAGAATGGTTCACTATGTATATGTATTGACTATCGGTAATTGAACAAAGGAAACATCAAGAAAAAAATACCTGATTTTAAGAATAGGTGATTTGTTTGACTAATTTCAAGGGGAAAGTTAGTTCTCTAAGATTGATCTTCATTCCAGTTATCACAAACTAAGGTTGAGGGAGTGTGATATTCGCAAGATCACATTTCCAATATGGTATGGACATTATGAGTTCTTAGTTATGTCATTTGGTTTGACCAATGCCGATGTGATATTCATGGACTTGATGAATAGGGTGGTCAAATAATATTTGTACATATTTGTAATTATGTTTATTGATGACATTTAGGTTTACACTCGGAATGAGGAAGAGCATGCAAATTATTTGAGGATTGTGTTGCAAACTCTAAGGGACAAGCAATTATTTGGCAAGTTCAATAAGTGTGAGTTTTGGCTAAGGGAGGTGGATTTTCTTGGTCACATTGTGTTTGGTGAAGGTATTATTATTGATCCTAAGAAGGTTGAGGCAGTTAAGAATTCTCCTTGACCATTGTCCCCTTTGGATATTAGAAGTTTCTTAGGCCTAGATGGATATGATAGATGATTTGTAGAAGGGTTTTCATTGATCTCATAACCTTTGACTAAGTTGACCCAAAATAAAGTGAAGTTTCAATGGATGGAAGCTTGTGAGAAGAGTTTCTAAGAGTTGAAAGATAGTCTCGGTACCGCTCCTATTTTGACGTTATCGGAAGGGTCCAATGGCTTTGTTGTGTGGTGCTTCAAGAGTTGGTCTTGGTTCTTTTTTGATGCAACATGGTAAGGTGATAGCCTACGCCTCTAGGAAAGTTAAGTTGTATGAAAGAAACTATCCAACCCATGACTTGGAGGTAGTGGAAGTTGTGTTTGCTTTGAAGATTTAGAGACATTATCTTTATGGTGTCCATGTAGATGTGTTAACCTACCATAAGAGTTTACAATATGTGTTTAATTATAAGGATTTGAACCTTCGGCAAAAGATATGGCTTGAGTTATTGAAGGACTATGATATGAGTGTGTTGTTTCATCCAGGCAAAGCCAATGTAGGAGCTAATGCACTTAGTTAGTTATCTATGGGTAGTATTGCAAATGTTGAGGAAGGTAAGAGAGAATTGATCAAAGAAGTTCACTGATTGGCACACTTAGGTGTGAGTTTGCTTTGATTTTTATAACGGAGGTGTTCTTATGTATAATGGTTCAGAATCGTCTCTTGTGGCGAATGTTAAGGTCAAAAAAGACCATGATCAGGTGTTAGTTTAGTTAAAAAAGTCGGTTTCCAAAAAATCCATTGAGACTTTATCCCAAGGGAGAGATGGTGTACTTTGTTACCAAAGTCTGTTATATGTGCCTAATATTGATGGTTTAAGAGAATTGATATTGAATGAGGCTCATAGCTCTGAGTATTCGATTCATCCGATTCCACCAAGATATATTGTGATTTGTGGGAAGTGTATTGGTGGAATGGTATTAAGAAGGACATAGAAGAGTTTGTGGCTATGTGTTTAAATGGCCAATAAGTTAAAGTTGAGCATTAAAGACTGGGAGGGTTAGCTCAAGACATTTAAATTCTTACTTGAAAATGGGAAGATGTGAATATGCACTTCATAATGGATTCGCCTCATTCTAAGAAACAATATGATTTCATTTGGATTATTATGGATCGAATGACTAAATTAGCTCATTTTCTACCAGTTAAGATTTCTTATGGTGCCGAAGACTATGCTAAGTTGTATGTTCATGAATTGGTAAGACTTCATGGATTTCCCTTGTCCTTTATATTGGATCAACGTACTCAATTCACTTCAAACTTTTGAAAGTCATTCCAAAAGGGTCATGGTACAAAGGTTAAGTTATGTACCGATTTCCATCCTTAGACCAATGGTCAAGGCAAAAAAATGATTCAAACTTTAGAGGATATATTGAGAGCATATCTTATTGATTTTAAAGGGAGTTGGGATGAGCATTTGAGATTGATCGAATTTGCCTACAATAATTGTTATCATTCTAGCATCTTAATGGATCCTTTAGAAGCATTATATGGGAGAAGATGTAGGTCCCCGGTGGGATGGTTTGAAGTAGGTGAGACAACCTTGATTGGTATAGATTTGGTAATATATGCTATGGAAAAGGTGAGACTCATAAGGGAGAGGTTGAAAATGGCTTAAAGTTATCAAAAGTCTTATTCGGATATTAGAAAAAGAGAGCTTGAATTTGAGGTAGATGATTGGGTCTATTTGAAGGTTTTACCCATGAAAGGTGTAATGCATTTTGGTAAGAAAGGAAAATTGAGTCCTAGATACGTTGGACCTTATAATTAATTGAGACGTGTTGGTAAGGTGTCTTATGAGTAGATTTGCTATTTGAATTTGCAATGGTCTACCCGGTGTTTCATGTATCTATGTTGAGAATGTTCATGGGTGATCCAAATTCCATTATACCATTGAAATATGTAAGTGTTAAAGAGAATTTGACTTATGAGGAGGTTCCTGTAGAAATATTTGACCAGCAAGTTAAGAAGTTGAGAAACAAAAAAATTGTGTCCATCAAAGTATTATGGAGAAATGAACAAGTAGAGAGTGCTACTTGGGAAGCGGTGGCAGATATGATAAGATGATATCCATACCTTTTTTCCTCTACTCAAGCCTAAAGTAGTAAGTTGTTCATATTCAAGTTGATTGAAATCTTAAATATTCAGTTCCTCCTTTGTCATTCATATGCATGCATGTTCATGAAAGTTGATTTTAAAGTCATGATTTATGTTAAGTTTGAAATTTTCATATTTTACGCATTTTTAGGTGTTATCATGTTCATGTTGGATTGCTAGTCCTCTTTCCATGTCTTTCCTATGATAAGTTAATATCATTCGAGGATGAATGTTCCCAAGGGGTTGATATTGTAAGACCCTAGAAGTCGAAAAGTTGGAATCAAGAGGAAATCCTCAAAAATGTTGAATGGACCCAAGTTTACGACTTATTCTACGAATCGTATATATCCTTACAACTCATAGAGGGAGTCTTGAGTATTGATCTGGACCAAAGCTCATAAGAGGTCCTACGAGTCAACATTATGACTCGTAGTTCATTCGATGAGTCATAACACTAACTCGTATCCCTACTTCAGAGGCTCTTAAAATACAGGTTCTTAGACCTATAGGATGACTAAGATCGATGATTTGTATGAGTGATTACAAGTCGTAGACACAACTCCTTACCACATTTCAGAGACTCTAAAATTTTCAAGTTAGAAGGAACTCGGAGGAAGAGTCCAAATAATGACTCGTAATCAAGAAGACGAGTCGTAGAGATGACTCATATGAAAACTTCAGAGACTTAAAAATCTAGACCTTTTTTCAGACCAGCATGACGAGTGATCTTTCCTACGATTTGTAGTGCCTTGAAGATGGCCTGCCTAATGTAACAAACATATGAGGCGGTTATCGTGTTGAATTTGTACTCAATGATTGTCATGGCATGGCCTGCTAGTATCTTTGGCAGTGATGATACAAAGGCTTGCTTGTAGGGCCAAATCCGAGTTTTTAATGAGGGGTATTTGTGATATTTCCTAAGGTTGTTTTTCAATGAACCTAGACACAATTATGGCTAAGTTCAAGCCTATTTCTACCCAATCCTTTAAAATTCCCTCATTTTAAATCAATTCATCAAATTTCTTCTAAGGCAAGACTCGGTTCTCTCAAGGATTCATCTGCAAGCTACAAGCTAGGGTTTTAGATTTTCTTTAAGATTTGTTCTAAATTTTAAGTGATTTCAATCAAGTTATGTGGGGATTACCCATGGTTTCCTTTCACCTATGGAGTCCCAAAGTTTTCTCAAAGCATCCTTCAATTTTCAATGGTTTATGAACTCTAGTTTTGATGAATTAGATTGGGCTGTTTTAATTTCATTTTGGATTGTTATCAATAATTATTATAAGCATGTTTTCATATGAATCACATGATTTTATATTGAATTATGAATATCCATGCATAAAGCTATTTCCAAGTTATGATTATGAAGTTAAAAATGCTTTTCATGAGTTTAATATGAGTTTAATGCTTTTCAAGGAAAGTTTTATGATATAAAGTTGAGGTCATGTTTGAAGTTAAGATTATAATTTTAATGATTAAGTTATGATTATGATCAATTAAGATCCAATATAAATATTATAGTATGATAAGTACAATTCTAACACAATCATGTTTAATATGATGATAAGGACAATTCTCACTGAAGTAATGGATTCCTATGAATCACTAAAGTTAATGAGCTATGTTACACCCCATAGTTTTGTACAGTGTAGCATGTTTTTGTTAAAAATATTGCCGCGGGATACATGTTATCTATGAGACTCCACCTAATTAGTAACGGTTGGGAATAGGTTTATAAGAATCTGGAAAGAGTTGGAGGCCGAATAATGAGTCATGGTACTCCATTTACTTACGTAAGCCACCAACTTGGATGTTGTACATACTTAAACTAGTTGAGTACATACTACGCTTATGTAGTACGGATTACATAGGCTCTTAAAATAAAACGAGAGGACAAACCTACGAAAGGGAGCAAAAACTAGTTTCCGAACTTATGAAAGCGAAGCAAGCAGGTGACAAGCAAGCAGGTGACAAGCAGGCAGGTGACAAGCAAGTAGGTGACACACCTAGGTGGGACCCACACTGCCACGTGGCAGCATGTGATTGGTGGCATGTAATGACATGGCTGCCTAAGGTTGTGACACATGTCACCCTTAGAGGATGACACGTGTCACCTTCCAAAAGGATATATATATGTGTAAAGTGCTGAAAATTGATCACATTTCAGCCTTCTCTCTTTAAGAAAAAACTTGAGAGAAAAACCAAGAACAAGAGAGAGTATAGCTACGGGTTTGGTGGCCAAGAAAGGTAAGGCCCGATTTCTTTCCGTGAATTAATTATTTAAGGTATCCTATGGTGATATGATGGTGTTTAACAACATAAAATTTATCGTTAGGGAAAAGAGGAGGTTTTGTTCTTGTTAACAGACCCGTTTTTGAAGATACCACTGTTAGTAAAACGAGTATAACTCCTTGTGTAAGGCTTAGTTTCAAGTGATTCAAGATGTTTTGGAAATATATTTCATAGGTCTATAATTTTTATTTAGCCTCTAAAACCCAGTGTTTCTTTTATCCGCTCGAAAAAGGGTGGTGAAGCATGGGGGAGCTGCTGCCCAGATTTCGTTTTAGAAATTTTACAAGGACTGCTGTTGGTATCTTGGGAATATCTTTTTCTAAAAAATTGATGTAGGGGTAATTCAAAGTTGTATACGACCCTAAGACACATGTATATAACTTTCATTGAGGACACAAATCCTGTTTCCCTCAATTACCCCTTCGAAACTAAGCGACAATACAAGACAGTAAGCTGTCCAAAATTCACGTTTTGATAGTCTTGACAAGTTTAATGTAAGGTAAGGTATTTCCTTCTAATTTGAAGTTTATAGTGTTGTCATAGGGTGTATTATGCACCTTGTATGATGCTGTAAGTGTAAAAATGGCATAGCAATGTTTACCGTTCGAAGCAATCCAAATTGTAGTCGTTATAGTCAAATTGTTGTCGAAGTAAAGTGTTGTTATTGTGAGTGGTTGCTGCAGGGGTGTGATGTGTGGTTGCAGGGCCTAAATGTGTTTTAAAGTGGGTTAGGGTGCTTCTGGTTGAAGCCACATGACCCCTCGTTGTGTATAATTAAAGGCGTTACAAAATAAAGGCTAGACGCCCTATTGTGATATCGTATTTTTGAATAAGTCGTTTGAAGTTTATGTTGTATATTGTTGTTGTGAATTGCTTAAACATACGCTGCAGGTTGTTGTTGGTTGTTGGCTGTAGGTCTTAAGGACCTAATTGGAAATCCGTATAGGGCACATTGTAGGGGAGGTGCTGCCCAATTTTCGTTAACACCTTAACAAACTAAAGAACTAGTCGAGGAAACGACTAAGGAATAGATTCCATTAGTACTAAGGTGTAACCTAAGATACTGGAAAGTTAAGAAAGGTTGATATTCAAATTAGTTTTATGTTGGATAGTTTAAAAGGATGACGAGGCAAATGGGATAAAGAGTAACTCACAAGAGGTATGTGAAGCTACCCTTTCTTCTTTTTGGCATGTCTTAGAAGTAAGAATTATGTATGTGAAATTGGTAATTGTTCCATTCTAAAAATCTGAGTATGAGTTAAGAGTTTTGTCCACTACCTACTGAATTGATAAAAAGGTAGTACATATAAAGCTTGTCTTTTCCTACCTCCAAAGAGACTGGATCGTGGGTAATCTAGGGCATGGATCTGGAGGTGACTCCATTCATAAGTTTTGGGTATAATTCATGACTTGTAGTCACGATTGAACATCAAAGGTCTGAAGGTAGTTGAACTATGATTCTCAAGCCTTCTATAGGCTGAATAGTGATGGGATGTGTAAGCTCCTACACCTAGGGGTTCTTGGGCATACTTTATGATAATGGTTGAGGGATATTTGATATGCTGATGAGTCATACATGTATGTATATGCATATTACATTATATATGGATTAGGCCGTCGTTCCTCGGCGTTGTTATATGATATGCATGTATACGGATCGGGCCGTCGTACCTCGGCACTATTATGCATTATACGGATCGGGTCGTCGTACCTCGACACTGTTATATGAGATATGGATCGGGTCGTCGTACCTCGGCATTATCATTATTATGACATAATATAAGGATCGGGCCATCATTCCTCGGCACGTACTTGCTATATACATGGACTGGGCTATGCATTCCACAGCACTAATAATACATATGTGCTCCGGATAGCAGAATGATATAATTGTTTCACCAAGTCCATGGACGGGCTGAGTATGGTACGTGATAATAGTATGTGTGACTTTGTTTTATAAGATGCAGGTACGGTGAATAGCTAAACATTATACTTGCCATGTATCCCTATTTTAACTGTAATTCCTTATATACTGTTACATGCTTACATACTCAGTACATATGTCGTACTGACCCCCTTTCCTTAGGGGGGCTACATTTCATGCCCGTAGGTACAGACGCGCACTTTGGGGATCCGCCAACCTAGGGTTCCACTCGGAAAGTTTGGGAAAGGCTCCACTGTGTCGGAGCCTAGGTTTTGATACTAAACCTCTGATGTATATTTGTTTATTCAGGGGTACGGCGGAGGCCCTATCCCGCCTTATGTTATCAGTAATACTCTTAGAGGTCTGTAGATACGTGTGTGGGTTGTGTATACATGCGTGTTTAGTTGTGTCTATATGAATTATATTCTGGGACATTCCCTTTATCGTGGCAGCCCTGTCGGCTCGCATATGTATTTAAAACGGGACGACCCTACATGCTATGATAGCCTCGCTAGCTTGTAAGTCGTGTTGCCTACTGAGACGTTGTGACCCAAACAGGTGACAAGTTTAATTATGGTTACCAGAAGTGCATGCGAGTGTCCAGCTAGGGCACCTAGTCGCAGCCCACGGGGATGGGTCATGATAAGCTACTCTTAGTATGTTTTGTAAAGATAGATTGATAGGTAGTTACTATGTATCCCTATTATGTTATGATCATATTTTTATGAGTCTCCATTGGGCTATTAACTAAGCATCAAGAGGGCTTCTAGGTGGGGTCGGTTTGGTAACACAGTTAGTTACCCAAAGGAATCCTAGTAACATCCTAAAGTTTGAAACTATGTTGCCCACGTAAGTTGCCTTCATGGCCTAGATAGTGGATCTACATATAACATAGTTGAGTTGAGTTGAATACCATGATGAAGTATACCCTGGCAAGGTAGCTTGGTCGGATTCCGTGTTATAGCTCGCATGGTCTTAAGATGTCGGTTAAAGGTCTTATCCTATACAAATTGAATGTTAAGTTATGAGATTTACTATGAAGTTTTATCAAGCATTGACCATGAGTTTCCATAAGTTTTCAATTATTTTTAAGCTTTGTTCATGTTCATTATGTTGATCATGCATCTCATGTCATATTGATCATGCCCTATTACTAATTCATGCATATCTCACATACTTAGTACTTATATATACTAACAATTCGTGGCTAGAATGTTTTAGATATCAAGAAATTGGTGAGTCCTCATTCTATCAAGGACTTGACTTTTATTCTCATGTTTTGCTTGAATTTTCTTGATATGATTCGGGTGAGCTAGGAGATTGTCCTAAGCACCTATCAAAGAATAGAATAGAGGCATGTTTAGACGATTTTTGGTTATAGACCATTTAGGACACATATTAAGTATTTCTATCTGTTAGAACCATTCCCTTGAGTTATTACTTCCACTTATTTCATTATGCTCCTTTACCTTATGTATACAATGTGTGCTAAGATGGCTTGATTGGTATTCCTTATAATCTCGATCGCCGTGTCATGACTTGACCCTAGTTTGGGTCGTGATAAACTTGGTATTAGAGTTCAAGGTTTAGAAGAGTCCTAGGGAGTTAAACATGCCGCATTAACTAGATTTTTATTCATTGGTATGAGCGCACCACATCCATGAATAGGAGGCTACAAAATATCTTAGGAAAATCTCACTTCTTCCATAATCTATGTCGGCGGTAGAGTAGTCACTAAGTCTTTCCCTCTAATGCTTGTTCTTTGCGATTTTCATAAAATGTCTCCACAAAGATACCTCACTAGAAGAAATATGGTTGAAGAGGATCAACAAGCTCCGAATGATCCCTTGAATTACCAAGTATCCAATGCCGAGTTTTGAGTGACCTTTCAAGTAATTTCTCAAGCTGTTAATGCTCAAGCCAATTGTGAGGTGGTTTCTCCCGTGAACTCGAATGTGGGTACGACAGCAAAAAAAGTTTATGATTTTATAAGGATGAATCCTCTAGAGTTTTGGGGTTCCAAAGTGGAAGAGGATTAGTAAGAGTTTATTGATAGCATTCACAAGAATGTAGATATTATAGGGGTTAGTCCGATTGAGAGGGCGGAGTTGGCTATGTATCAATTGAAGGGTGTTGTCCAAATTTGGTTTGATCACTAGAAAACTGAGAGTCTTAGAGAGGTGGATCCCATGACTTAAGAGGAGTTCAAAAGAGTATTCTTTGATCGCTTTTTCCTATTTAAGTTAAGGGAGGCCAAGTAAAAATTCATCAACCTTAAGCAATGTGGTATGAGTGTGAGGGAATATGTCCTCAAGTTCACTCAATTGTCAAGATACGCATCATTCATAGTTGCCGACTCAAGAGCTCATCTGAGCAAGGTTATGTCGGGTGTGTCAGATGTGATTTCTAAGGAATGTAAAATGCCTATGTTGATTTGGGTAATTGACATCTCTAGACTAATGACCTATGCAGAGCAAATACAGAGTGACAAGCTAAGGGAGAAGAATAAAGAGTCCAAGAGGCCAAGGATAGATGGTTGTGATTTCTCTCATGCTAATTTTTGAAAGTGGGCGTCCTCATTTTCGCCAAAGTTACTCCGAACAAGAATCTTCAAAGTATACTACTCCAAGGTTTGACAAAGATAGGGTGCCCAACCCTAAGCCTCAAGGAGGTGATCCTATTAGCCAAGTTACCCCCGCATGCAAGAAGTGTGGCAAGAACCATATGGGAGAGTGTTTACTGGGCTTGAATGTATGCTACCGATGTGGTAAGCTGGCTCATCATGCTAAGGAATTAAGGTCAAAGATGGTCGTCCTCAAGGCTAAGTAGCTCAAGGTTCTCAAATGCAACCAAAAGGTATTCTACATAATAATCGGTTTTATGCTCTTCATGGTAGAGAAGAGATGGAGGAGACTCCCAATGTTGTTACTGGAATGTTACAGGTCTTTCACTATGATGTTTATGCCTTACTTTATCCGGGTGCAAATTTGTCTTTTATTACTCCTTATGTGACGTGAGATTTGATGTCAGCCCCGAAATATTGTTAGAGCCCTTTTTCATTTATACTCCCGTAGGTGAGTCAGTTGTGGCTAAAAGAGTCTATAGAAGTTATCTAGTTTTAGTTTTTCATAAAGTTACTTAATGTGATCTAGTTGAGTATGAGATGAACGATTTTGCTATTATCTTTGGTATGGATTGGCTATATGCATGTTATACTTCCATTGATTGTAGAACTCGAGTGGTTAAGTTCCAATTCCTTAATGAGACGGTCCTAAAATGTAAGGGTAGTAATTTTGTGTTCAAGGGTCAATTCATTTCGTGCCTTGAAGCTTGGAAAATGATTTTGAAGGGTTGTATCTACCATCTTGTGAGGGTTAGGGATGAAAATTCCTAAGCCCCTACTCTAGAGTTGTCCCTATTATTAATGAGTTTTCGGATGTGTTTCCTAATGATCTACTTGGTGTCTCGGAAATTGACTTTGGCATACTGAATGACTCTATTCCTCCTTACTGAATGGCTCTAGCGGAACTAATGGAGTTGAAGGATCAATTGAAGGACTTGTTAGAAAAAGGTTTCATTAGACTAAGTATATCCACATGGGGTGCTCCCATTTTGTTTGTTATAAAGAAGGATGGTTCGCTACATATGTGTATTAACTATCAGAAATTGAAAAAAGTAACCATCAAGAAGAAATACTCAATTCCGAGTATAGATGATTTGTTTGTCATTTTGCAAGAGGAAAGTTATTTCTCCAAGATTGATCTTTATTCTAGTTATGACAAACTAAGGTTGAGAGAGTGTCATATTCCCAAGATAACATTTCAAATATGGTATGGCCATTATGAGTTCTTAGTTATGTCATTTGGTTTGACCAATGCCGATGCGACATTCATGGACTTGATGAATAGGGTTTTCAAATAATATTTGGACATGTTTGTAATTGTGTTTATTGATGATATTTTGGTTTACTTTCCAAATGAGGAAGAACATGCAAATTATTTGAGGATTGTATTGCAAACTCTTAGGGATAAGAAATTATTTTCCAAGTTTAATAAGTTTGAGTTTTGGCTAAGGGAGGTGGCTTTTCTTAGTCACATTGTGTCCGGTGAAGGGATTATGGTTGATCCTACGAAGATCGAGGCAGTTAAGAATTGTCCTAGTCTGTTGTCCCCTTCAGATATTAGAAGTTTCTTAAGCCTAGCCGGATATTATAGAAGATATGTAGAAGGATATTCATCAATCTCATCACCTTTGACTAAGTTGACCCAAAAGAAAGTGAAGTTTCAATGGTTGGAAGCTTGTGAGAAGATTTGTTTGTCATTTTGCAAGGGATGGGGGTCAAGTTACTTCTCTAAGTTTTTCATTTTGTTTGTTTGGTTGCTAGTCCTCTTTCCGTGTCTTTCATATGATAAGCTAATCTCATTCGAGGAAGAATGTTCCCAAGGGAGAGATATTGTAAGACTCCGAAAGTGGGAAAGTTGGAATCAAGAGGAAATCCTCAAAAATATTGACTGGACCCAGGTCTACGACTTACTCTATGAATCGTATATATTCCTATGACTAGTAGAGATGAGTTGTACAGGGATTCTTTGGTACTGATTAGGACCAAACCTCATAAGAGGTCCTATGAGTCAATATTACGGCTCATAGTTCATTTGAGGAGTCGTAACACTGACTTGTACCCTACTTTAGAGGATCATAAAATGCAGGTTCTTAGACCTGCAGGACGACTAAGATCGATGATTCATAAGAGTGATTACGAGTTGTAGACACGACTCATAATGAAAGTTCAGAGACTTCAACATTTGCATTTGTGAAGGAACCTAGATAATGAGTCCAAATGATGACTCGTAATATTGAAGACGAGTCGTAGAGATGGATCGTATGAAAACTTCATAGACTTGAAAATCAAGACCTTTTCTCAAACCTGTAGGATGAGTCTTCTTGATGACTCATCATCTTTCCTACGATATGTCGGAACTAAGTCATGGGGTAAAATTTGTGTTTTTAATGAGGGGTATTTGTGTCATTTATCAAGTTTGTTTCAATGAACCTAGACACAATTATGGCTAGGTTTAAGCCTATATCTACCTAATCCTTTGAAATTTCCCTCATTCTAAATCAATTCATCAAATGTTTTCTAAGGCAAGACTTAGTTCTCTCAAGGATTCTTCTCCAAGCTACATGCTAGGGTTTGAGATTTTCTTCAAGGTTTCTTCTCAATTCTAAGTGATTTCAATCAAGGTATGTGGGGATTTATGCATGGTTTTCTTTCACCCATGGAGTCCTATTATTTTTTTAAAGTATCCTTTAATTTTGAATTGTTTATGAACCCTAGTTTTGATGAATTGCATTGCACTATTTTAATTTTGTTTTGGATTATTATAAATGATTATTCTAAGCATGTTTTCATGTGAATTGCATAATTTTAAGTTGAATTATAAATTCCCATTCATAAAGTTATTTTCAAGTTATGATTATGAAGTTAAAGATGATTTTTATGAGTTGATTATGAGTTTTAATGATTTTCAAGGAAAGTCTTATGATATAAAGTTGAGATCAATAATGAAGTAAAGATTATGATTTTAATGATGAAGTTATGATGATGATCAATTATGATCCAATATAGCTATTACGGTGTGATAAGTACAATTTTCACACAATCATGTTTAAGATGATGATAAGGATAATTCTCACCGAAGTTATGGATTCCTATGAATCACTAAAGTTAATGAGTTATCCTAATATGTTTTGTAAAGATAGATTTATAGGTAGTTACTATATTTCCCTATTATATTATGATCATGTTTCTATAAGTCTCCGTTGTGATATTGACTAAGCACTGAGGGGGCTTCTAGGTGGGGTTTCATCTTATAACACAATTAGTTACCCAAGGGAATCCTAGTAGCAACCTAAAGTCCCAAACTATGTTTCCCACATATTTTGCCGTCGTGGCCTAGATAGTGGATCCATGTAACACCCTGAATATTTCTACACCAAGACAGGTCCAAAGAATTTTCATCGGCTAAGTTTTTGTATGAGTCCGGAATAGGGTCAAATTTAAATGAAATATCTCCTATTATATAAGGAATTTGGTGTTCCATGACTTATCAAATAAAAGGTCTTTGAGTTCTCTTTCCAATGCCACTAAGTTTGCCTCATTCCGTGTTCAGAGTCAAAAGTTATGATCATTTTACCAAAGAATACTGCTACAATAGTTTATTGACTTGGCGCGGCGTGCCAGCAGCATGCCCAAAACTAGCTGCAGTAGTTGGCCCTTGGATCGGCGCGCCAACAAAGCGGCAAAAACTAGCTGCAGTAGTTTGGCCTTTGGCGCGGCACACCACTTTCCCACTTGTAGGATTTTGAGCCCGTTTTCTAGATGTTTTTTGTGAAGAGCATCTTCGACAATTACCTAAAATAATATATAAGAACTTAGACGCATTTTGGAGTAATTTTTGCAGTCTTTCAACTCCCCTAAAACCTAAACTTCATCCTCCTCTCTCTCAAATCATCCCCTCCAATTTTTCTCTCAAACTCAAAGGATTCAACCTTCCCATTTAGGACGAAAAAACAAGATTTATTCAAGTTCTACTCTATGGTATGTGGGTTTTCATCAATGTGTTCTTCCACCAATAGAGCCCAAATATTTTCTCAATTTAGTATTTAAATTTTAAAAGATTAAATCCTATGAGCTTTTACATGATGTTTCCAAATGCATAGATTGTGATATATTTTAAGTTTATTTACTCCTATTGATATATATATACATATATATATATATATATATATGTATATTGACTCTCAATTTCAAGTGATGAATTTTTATGGATTTTCATACTATGATTCCAAATGAGTAGATTCTTGAATATTTGAAGTTTGTTTATCTATATTGACTTATGTTGATTCTTATTTACATGAAATAGATGGTTTATCAAGGTTCTTATATGAAGGCTTGAAAGCCAGTTTTAAAGTGTATATGATGGGTTGTTTTAAGATATTTCATATGATGCATTTCTATCACTCTCATGCATTAAATGTGTTTGAAAGTTATATGAAATGAACCCACCTAGTCTTCTTATGTTGAAATGAAGTTGAATTGAAAGTATTGACTCTAAATAGAAGTTTATGAAGAAAATACCTATGTTTAAGAGAGTCTTTTGAAATGATTAAATGATGATGAAAGGGCTTTTAGCCAAACAAAGTATTCAATGTGAAAGAACAATTCTCACATATTTTAATCAAATGAAATGTTTTAATGAGCTATTCCACCGATGATGATTTGATGTCCAAAATTATACAATGCTTATGTTATTATGATATATAAATGTTATTCCATGGGATTGACCTAGCACCGAAGGTAGCATGTTGATGGGGACTCGATCTAAGGGCTCCTTAAGTAAAGTCTCATGTTGCATTAACTATGCGCCTACATAGGAGCCCTTGTAGGCTATTTAGGCTAGTGGATCCACAATTAGCCCTTAAAGTCAAAGTTAAAGAAATGATCAATGTTGACGGACTTCTATCCGGCAAGTAGTCTCTTCTTGCCAACGTAGGGTATTATTTTGGATTCCATGTAATAGCTCGCATGGTCTTAAATGTCAGTTATAGTCATATTCCCACATATGTATGATTTAAATGCTATCTACTTGATTACTATCCATGCATTCACTCAGATATTTTACCTTATGAATGTCTTAATGTTTTTATCATGTTTCATGCCTACATACTTAATAAATTTAAAGTACTAACACATACTCTTTTGCCTATATGATATCACCATGTAGGGACCGGTGTTCCTCCTCCTCCACGTGATTAGTCTAGATTGTTTGAAGGCCACTTTCGGTGAGTTTCCATTGTTCCGAGGAAAATACTCCTCTCCTTTCTAGCATAGTTTATGTTGAGGCATTAAGACACCTATTTTGGTACTTCATTGTTAGTTTATTTGAGGGTGAGCTAGGGACATGTCTTAGCACCCACCAAGTCTATTAGTAGAGGTATGTTTGGACATAAATGTATGATGATCTACGGTTAATGATGTCTTTTGTTTTATGATTTTCTCCCTTAGTCCCGATTTTCTTTTTTTTTGTTCCGCTTGATATTTATTGTCATTACTGATGAAAGGCTTAATGAATGCTAAGAGGCTTGGGTGAGGTACCTCCGGGTTCCTTATTCACCTTTTCACATCTAGGCTCGAAGGTTGGGTCATTAAAAAATTAGTATCAGAGCCCGAGGTTTTAAAATGATCATGAGAATCCATCATACCCTGTCAAATAGTTTCTTGTTCATGATTGTAAAGCACGCTATAACTATTAATAGGAAACTATAGGACGCTTAGGAAAGATTTTTACTTCTTTCAAATTCACTTCGTGCCTTAGAATGTCCTAAGATTTCTTCTAACTAATGACCTATTTTGTGTTCCCTAGATAATGCCTCGTGGAAGAGCACATTGAAGAGCAAGGGTTGATGATGAGGACCAAACTTCTTAAATTTCGGATATCCAACACCATGAGGAAGGGTTACCCATGCCGAGTTTTGAAACATCATCACGTTGTTGGATCAAGCTGTGGCCAACCAAGTGCTTCAATGTGTCATTCCTCCCCAAATGCAATATTCGTCCTCTAGGATTCGGGATTTCCAAAGGATGAATCCATTCGTGTTTGATGGTTCTAAATTAAATGAGGACCCTATGGAGTTAATTGATGAGGTGTACTAGATTATGGAAATTATAGGTGTGCCACTAAATAAAAAGGCCGAGCTAGTCGCCTATCAACTCAAAGGTGTGGCTCAAGTGTGGTATGGATAGGTTGTTGAGAGGGATAATGAAATGGGGCCAATAGGATGGAAAGAGTTCAAAGGTGCTTTTTTAGACTGTTTCTTCCCATTGGAGTGAAAGGAGGCAAAAATCCAAGATTTCATCAACCTCCGTCAAGGGAGTATGAGTGCGAGGGTATATGCTCTCAAATTAACTAAGTTGTCAAAGTATGCTCCCTTTATGGTCCTTGAACTAAGAGCAAGGATGAGCAAGTTTATTTTCAGTGTCTTAAGCTTGGTTTCCAAGGAGTGCAAAATGGCCATGTTGGTCAAGGATATGGACATCTCTAATTTAATGACTTACGCAGAACAAATTAAAGAAGATAAGCTAAGAGAGAGATCAAGGGGGTTCAAAAAGGCTAGAGTGGATGGTGGAGGGTTTAACCCTTGAAGGTCTGGTTATGGTAATAATGGAAAAGGCCAAGGTGGGCAATAGTTTGTGGGACATGGTTCCACCAATACTCCTCCCAAATTCAACAAGGACAAAGTTCCCAACTTAATGGTCCCAAAAGATAACATTGGTATCCAAGATTTTCCCTTATATAGGAAGTGTGGGAAGACCCATAAAGGGGAGTGCTTGGTGGGCTCAAATGCTTGCTTCAAATGCAGCAAACCGGGTCATCATGCTTTGGATTATAGGGGTGGTAGGCCTCAAGGCCAAGTTTCTCATGGGCAACTAGCTCAAGAAGGTGGCTAACACATCAACAATTTCTACGCATTGTATGGGAGACAAGAGGTTGAGGAAGCACCAAATATTGTTACAGGTATGTTAAAGGTATTCAATTTTAATGTATATGCATTGTTGGATCCCAGTGCAAAATTTTCCTTTGTTACCCTATTCTTAGCAAATAGGTTTGACATGTCACCCAAAATGTTATTAGAGCCTTATTTTGTGTGTACCCCCATTGGTGAGTCAGTTGTTGCTAGAAAGGTCTATAGGGGTTATCCCGTGTCTATCTTGCATAAAGTTATTTGTTGTGATCTCATTGATCTTGACATGGTAGATTTCAGTGTAATTCTTGGGATGGATTGGTTACATGCAGCTTATGCTTTCATAGATTATAGGACTCATCGAGTCAAGTTCCAATTTCCAAATGAGTTCGTTATTGAATTGAAGGGTCGTGATTCAGTGGTGAAGGGTAAGTTTATTTCTTATATTCAAGCTCGAAAAATGATTTTTGAGGATTGTATTTACCACATTGTGAGGGTTAGGGATGTCGACTATAAATGTCCTCCTCTTGAATCGGTTCCCATAGCCAATGAGTTCTCCAATGACTTTCCCGATGAGCTTCCCAATTTCCCTCCCAAAAAGGAAAGTTGATTTTCGTATCGATCTCCTCCCCAACACCCAACCTATGTCTATTCCTCCTTATCAGATGGCCCTGAGTGAAATTGAAAGAGTTGAAGAAATAATTAAATGACTTCTTAGAAAAGGGGTTCATAAGGCCTAATATTTCTCCATGGGGTGCTCCCATGCTATTTGTAAGGAAGAAGGATGGGTCACTTCGAATATACATAGACTACCATTAATTGAATAAGGTAACTATTAAAAACAAGTACCCAATTCCTAGAATATATGACTTGTTCGATCAATTAAAAGGGGCAAGTCATTTCTCCAAGATCGAACTTCGGTCTGGCTATCACCAACTAAAGGTGAGAGAGTGTGACATTCCTAAAGCAGCCTTCCAAACAAGGTATGGTCACTTTGAGTTTGTAGTGATGAATTTTGGGTTGAAAAATACGCCGATGGTGTTTATAAACCTAATGAATAGAGTATTCAAGCCCTACCTTGATACATTTGTTATAGTCTTCATTGACTACATTTTGATTTACTCTCGGGGTGAGAAAGAACATAAGAATCACTTGAGGGTTGTACTTCAAATGTTGAGGTATAGGCAATTGTTTGCAAAATTTAGTGTATATTTTTGCTGAAGGAGGTGGCATTTATTTGTCACGTAGTGTTCGGTGATGGAATCAAGGTTGATACTAAGAAAATGGAGGCTGTAAAAATTTATCCTAGACCATTGTCTCCTTTAGACATCAGGAGGTTCTTGAGTCTAGCCGGCTACTATAGAAGATTTGTAGAAGGGTTTTCTTCCATCTCATCTCTTATGATGAAACTGACCTAAAAGAAAGCAAAATTAATATGGATGTATGAGTGTGAAAAGTGTTTCCAAACCTTATAGATTGATTTACCTATGCTCTTATTTTGACTCTATTGGAAGGATTAGAAGGGTTTATGTTTTATTGTGATGCTTTAATAATTGGTTTGGGTTGTGTCTTAATGCAAAATGGCAAGGTCATAGCCTAGAGTTCTAGACAATTGAAGGTGCAGAAGGGTAACTACCCTACCCATGATCTTGAATTAGCGGCCGTTATTTTTTGCTTTGAAGATTTGGCGGCATTACCTCTATGGGGTACATGTGGATGTGTATACCGATTATAAAAGTTTTCAATATGTGTTCACCCAAAAGAACCTTAATCTAAGACAAAAGAGGTGGCTAAAACTCCTCAAGGACTATGACATGAGTGTGCATTATCATCCGGGTAAAGCCAATATGGTTGTCGATGCACTTAGTAGAGTGTCTATGGGAAGTGTGGCCTATGTTGATGAAGGGAAGAGGGAGTTGGTGAAACATTTTCATCGGTTGGTTAGATTAGGGGTAAAGTTGTATGGTACCGATGATAGTGGTATGGTTGTTCAAAATGGGTTTGAATCCTCTTTCTTGGTGGATGTTAAGTCAACCCAAGATCTTGACCCGACGTTTGTTGAGTTAAAGAAGTTGGTGAAGGAAAAGAAGGTAAAGGTATTTTCCCAAGGGGGAGATGGAGTGCTATACTACCAAGGTCGATTATGTGTTCCGAATGTGGATGGCCTAAGGAGTTTGATTTTGAAGGAGGCTCAAATTCTTCATACTCTATTTATCCCGATTCGACGAAAATGTATTGAGACTTAAAAGAGCTCTATTGGTGGAATGGCATGAAGAAGAACATAGCATGGTTCGTGTCCGAATGTCCAATTACCAATAAGTGAAGGCCAAACATCAAAGGCTGGGTGGCCTAGCTTAAGACATTGAAATCCCTACTTGGAAGTAGGAAGCTGTGAATATAGATTTTGTAGTGGGTTTGCCTCATACCCAGAAGCGTCATAATTCAATTTGGGTAATTGTTGATAGAATGACTAAGTCAGCTCACTTCCTATCGGTTAAGACTTCCTATAGTGCGGAAGACTATTCCAAGTTGTATATTCAGGAGTTGGTGAAGTTGCATGGTGTGACATTATCCATTATTTCGGATCGTGGTACCTGATTCACTTCTCACTTTTGGAGATCATTTCAAAAAGGCCTCGGTACTAAGGTAAAATTGAGAACCGCATTCCATCCTCAAACCGATGGACAAGCCGAAAGGAAAATTCAAACACTAGAGGATATGTTAAGGGTTTGTGTGTTGAAGTTTAAAGGAAATTAGGATGATCATCAACCACTCATCGAGTTTGCCTATAAGAATAGTTACCACTCAAGTATTGAGATGTCACCATTTGAAGCTTTGTATGGGAGACAATGTAGACCGTCCGTCGGTTGGTTCGAAGGGGGTGAGATGACCTTGTTGGGCCCTAATTTGGTACTTGATCCTTTAGAGAAAGTGAATATCATTAGAGAAAGGTTGAAGACAGCTCAAAGTCATCAAAAGTCATATTCTGACACTAGTAGAGGGGATCTTGAGTTTAATGTGGATGATTGGGGGTATTTGAAGGTTTTACCCATGAAGGGTGTGGTTCGATTTGGTAAGAAAGGGAAATTGAGCCCTAGGTATGTAGGGCCGTATAAAATCTTGAGACGTGTTAGCAAAGTTGCTTATGAGTTGGAGTTGCCATTGGAAATGTCCATGGTTCACCCGGTGTTCCATGTGTCTATGTTGAGAAAATGTGTGGGTGATCCTAGTTCCATTGTTCCTTTGAAAGTAGTGAACGTTTAAGAAAACTTGACCTATGAAGAAGTCCCGATTGAAATTTTAGACCGGCAAATTAAGAGATTAAGGAACAAAGAGGTTGCATCTGTTAAAGTCCTTTGGAGGAATCAACAAGTTGAAAGTGATACATGGGAAGCGGAAATGGATATGATGAAACTTTACCATAATCTTTTTCATTCTACTCAAGACTAAGGTAATAATTTATTCATACTCAAATGCTTAAGACTCCTATTTTTTAGTTTTCTTAAGTCCTCATATGCATGCATGTTCATGAAGTTTAATTTTAAAGTCATGTTTTATGCTAAGCTTAAATACCTCATGATTTATGCATTGCGAGTGTCATTTTGTTCTTGTTGGTTTGCTAGTCTTCGTGCCATGTCCCCTTCTAGGTTATTAATTCACATTCTAGGACGAATGTTCCTAAGAGGGAGATATTGTAACACTCCAAATATTTCTACATCAAGATAAGTCCAAAGAATTTTCATCAACTAAGTTTTCATATGAGTCCGGAAAAAGATCAAATTCAAATGCCTATATCTCCTATTATATAAGGAATTTGTGTTCCATGACTTATCAAATTAAAGATCTTTGAGTCCTCTTTCCAACATCACCAAGTTTGCCTTATTCCGAGTTCAGAGTCAAAAGTTATGATCATTTTATCAAAAAATACAGCTGGAGCAAATTATGGTGTTGGCGCGGTGCGCCAGCAGCATGTCCAAAACTAGCTGCAGTATTTTGGCCCTTAGAACGGTGCGCCAACAAAGCGCTCAAAACTAGCTGAAGTAGTTTTTCCTTTAGCGCGGCATACCACTATATCGCCTGCAGGGTTGTGAGTCTGTTTTCCAGATTTTCTTTATGAAGGGCATCTTGGACAATTATCTAAACAAATATATACGAACTTAGATGCATTTTGGGGTCATATTTGCAGTATTTCACCTCCCCAAAATCCTAAACTTCATCCTCCTCTCTCGCAAATCATCCCCTCTAAATTTTCTCTTAAACTCAAAGGATTAAAGCTTTCCATTAAGGACCAAAAATCAAGATTTTTTCAAGTTCTACTCTAAGGTATATGGGTTTTCATCCATGGGTTCTTTCACCCATGGAGACCAAATGTTTTCTCAACTTAGTATTTAAATTTAAAATGATGAAATCCTATGGGCTTTTACATGATGGTTCCAAATGCATAAATTATGGTATATTTTAAATTTATTTACTCCTAGTGATATATATGTCTATTGACTATCAATTTTAAGTGATGAGTTTTTATGGATTTTCATACTACGATTCCAAATGCATAGATTCTTGAATATTTTAAATTTGGTTACCTATATTAACTTATGCTGATTCTTATTTACATGAAATAGATGGTTTATCAAGGTTCTTATATGAAGGCTTGAAAGCCAGTTTTAAAGTGTATATGATGGGTTGTTTTAAGATGTTTCATATGATGCATTTCTATCACTCTCATACATTAAATGTGTTTGAAAGTTATATGAAATGAACCCACCTAGTCTTCTTATGTTAAAATAAAGTTGAATTGAAAGTTTTGACTCTACATGGAAGTTTATGAAGAAAATACCTATGTGTAAGGGAGTCTTTTGAAATGATTAAATGATGATGAAAGGGCTTTTAGCCAAACAAAGTATTCAATATGAAAGAACAATTCTCACATATTTTAATCAAATGAAATGTTTTAATGAGCTATTCTGTCGATGATGATTTGATGTACAAACTTATACAATGCTTATGTTATTATGATATATAAATGTTATTCCATGGGATTGACCTAGAACCGAAGGTAACTTGTAGATGGGAACTCAAACTAAGGGATACTTAAGTAAAGTCTCATGTTACATTAACTATGCACCAACATAGGAGCCCTTGTAGGCTATTTAGGCTAGTGGATCCACAATTAGCCCTTAAAATCAAAGTTAAAGAAATGATCAAAGTTGACGGAGTTCTATCCGGCAAGTAGTCTCCCCTTACCAACGTAGGGTATTATGTTGGACTCCATGTAATAGCTCGCATGGTCTTAAATATTGATTATAGTTATATTCCCACATATGTATGATTTAAATGCTATCTACTTGATTACTATCCATGCATTCACTCAGATATACTTTACCTTATGAATGTCTTAATGTTTTTATCGTGTTCCATGCCTACATACTTAGTAAATTCAAAGTACTAACACATAATCTTTTGCCTACATGATATCACCATGTAGGGACCGGTGTTCCTCCTCCTCCACGTGGTTAGTCTAGATCGTTTGAAGACTACTTTTGGTGAGTTCTCATTATTCCAGGGATAATACTCCTCTCCTTTCTAGCATAGTTTATCTTGAGACATTAAGACACCTATTTTGGTACTTCATTGTTAGTTTATTTGAGGGTGAGTTAGGAACATGTCTTATCTCCCACCAATTCTATTAGTAGAGGTATATTTGGACATAAATGCATGATGATCTAAGGTTGATGATGATTTTTGTTTTATGATTTTCTCCCTTAGTCCCGATTTTCTTTATTTTTGTTCCACTTGATATTTATTGTCATTACTGATGAAAGACTAAATGAATGCTAAGAGGCTTGGGTGAGGTACCTCCGGGTCATGAAAATATTAGTATCAAAGCCCAAGGTTTTGAAATAGTCATCGGAGTTCGTTATGCCCTATCAAATAGTTTCTTATTCATGATTGTGAAGTGCGCTACAACTATCAATAGGGAACTATAGGAAATTTAGGAATGATTTTTACTTCTTTCAAATTCACTTTGTACCTTAGAATGTCCTAAGCTTTCCTCTAACTAACGACCTATTTTGTGTTCCCTAGATAATGCCTCGTGGAAGAGCACCTCGAAGAGCACCTCGAAGAGCAAGGGTTGATGATGAGGACCAAACTCCTCCAATTCTAGATATCCAAAACCATGAGAAAGGGGTACCCATGCCGAGTTTCGAAACATCATCACATTGTTGGCTCAAGCTGTGGCCAACCAAGGGCATTAATGTGTCCTTCCTCCCCAAATGCTAAATTTGACTTCTAGGATTCGTGATTTCCAAAGGATGAATCCGTCCGAGTTTGATGATTCTAAACTAGATAAGAACCCTATGGAGTTAATTGATTAGGTGTACCAGATTGTGGAAATTATGGGTGTGCCACCAAATGAAATGGCCAAGCTAGTGGCCTATCAACTCAAAGGTGTGGCTCGAGTGTGGTACAGATGGGTTGTTGAGAGGGATAAGGAAATGTAGCCGATAGGATGGGAAGAGTTCAAAGGTGCTTTGTTAGACCATTTCTTCCCATTGGAGTTAAGGGAGGCAAAAATCCAAGATTTCATCAACCTCCATCAAGGGAGTATGAGTGCGAGGGAGTATTCTCTCAAATTCACTAAGTTGTCAAAGTATGCTCCCTTCATGGTCCTTGACCCAAGACCTAGGATGAGCAAGTTTATTTTCGATGTCTCAAGCTTGGTTTCTAAGGAGTGCAAAATGGCCATGTTGGTCAAGGATATGGACATCTCTCGATTAATGACTTACATAGAAAAAATTGAAGAAGAGAAGCTGAGAGAGATTAAGGGGGTTCAAAAAGGCTAGAGTGGATGGTGGAGGGTTTAACCCTCAAAGGTCTGGTTATGGTAACATTGGAAAAGGCCAAGGTGGGTAACGGTTTGTGGGACAAGGTTCCACAAATACTCCTCCCAAATTCATCAAGGATAAAGTTCCCCACTTAATGGTCCTAAGAGATAACATTGGTACCCAAGCTTTTCCCTCGGTTCTCTCAAGGATTCATCTGCAAGCTACAAGCTAGGGTTTCAGATTTTCTTCAAGATTTCTTCTAAATCTTAAGTGATTTAAATCAAGGTATGTGGGGATTATCCATGGTTTCCTTTCACCTATGGAGTCCCAAAGTTTTCTCAAAGTATCCTTTAATTTTCAATGGTTTATGAACCCTAGTTTTGATGAATTGCCGTGGGCCATTTTAATTTCATTTTGGATTATTATCAATAATTATTCTAAGCATGTTTTCATATGAATTGCATAATTTTAAGTTTAATTATGAATATTCATGCATAAAACTATTTCCAAGTTATGATTATGAAGTTAAAAATGATTTTCATGAGTTGAATATCAGTTTCAATGATTTTCAAGGAAGGTTTTATGATATAAAGTTGAGATCATGTTTAAAGTTAAGATTACAATTTTAATGATGAAGTTATTATGGTGATCAATTAAGATCCAATATAGATATTATAGTGTGATAATTCTCACACAATCATATTTAATATGATGATAAGGACAATTCTCATTGAAGTTATGAATTCTTATGAATCACTAAAGTTAATGAGCTACTCCTAGTATGTTTTGTAAAGATAGATTGATAGGTAGTTACTATCAATCCCTATTATGTTATGATCATATTTTTATGAGTCTCCATTGGGATATTGACAAAGCACCGAGAGGGCTTCTAGGTGGGGTCGGTTTGGTAATGCAGTTAGTTATCCAAGGGAATCCTAGTAGCAACCTAAAGTCATAAACCACGTTGCCCATGTAAGTTGCCTTCATGGACAAGCTAGTTAATCTGCATATAACATAGTTGAGTTGAGTTGAGTACCATGACGAAGTATACCCTGGCAAGGTAGCCTTCTCTTTCTCGATGTGGGTTACATTAGTTTCCGTGTTATAGCTCACATGGTCTTAAGATGTCGGTTAAAGGTCTTATCTCATATAAGTTGAATGTTAAGTTATGAGATTTACTATGACGTTTTATCAAGCATTGACCATGAGTTTCCATAAGTTTTCAATTATTTTTAAGCTTTGCTCATGTTCATTATGTTGATCATGCATCTCATGTCATATTGATCACTCTCTATTACTAGTTCATGCATATTTCACAAACTTAGTACCTTCTATGTACTAATGATTCGTGGCTAGAGTGTTTTAGATATCAAGAAATTGGTGAATCCTCATTCTATCGAGGACTTGACTTTTATTCTCATTTTTTGCTTGACTTTTTTAAATATGATTTGGGTGAGTGAGGAGCTTGTCCTAGGCCCCTATCAAAGAATAGAATAGAGGCATGTTTAGACAATTCTTGGTTGTAGTCCATTTAGGACACATATTAAGTATTTCTATCCCTTAGACCCATTCCCTTGAGTTATTACTTCCACTTATTTCACTATGCTCCTTTACCTTATGTATACAATGTATGCTAAGATGGCTTGATTGGTATCCCTTATAATCTTGATCACCGTGTCATGACTTTACCTTAGTTTGGGTCATGACAGACTTGGTATTAGAGCTCATGTTTTAGAAGAGTCCTAGGGAGTTTAACATACCATGTTAAGTAGAGTCTTATTCATTGGTGTGAAGTGCGCCACATCCATGAATAGGAGGCTATAAAATATCTTAGGAAAATCTCACTTCTTTCATAATCTATGTCGACAGTAGAGTGGTAACTAAGTCTTTCCCCCTAATGCTTGTTCTTTGCCATTTTCATAAAATACCTCCACAAAGAAACCTCAATAGAAGAAATGTAGTTGAAGAGGATCAACAAGCTCCTAATGATCCCTTCAATGACCAAGTCTTCAATGTCGAGTTTTGAGCAACCTTTCAAGTACTTTCTCAAGCTGTTAATGCTCAAGCCAATTGTGAGATGGTTGCTCCTGTGAACTCGAATGTGGGTATGGCTACGACAAGATTTTATGATTTCATGAGGATAAATCCTCTAGAATTTTGGGGTTCCAAAGTGGAAGAGGATCAGTAAGAGTTAATTGATTGCATTCACAAGATTGTATATATTATGAGGGTTAGCCCGGTTGAGAGGGTGGAGTTGGTTATGTATCAATTAAAGGGTGTTGTCCAAATTTGGTTTGATCACTGGAAAACTGAGAGTCTTAGAGAGGTGGATCCCATGACTTAAGAGAAGTTCAAAAGACTATTCCTGGATTGCTTTTTCCTATTCGAGTTAAGGAGGCCAAGTAAAAATTCATCAACCTTAATCAAGGTGGTGTGAGTGTGAGGGAATATGTCCTCAAGTTCACTAAATTGTAAAAATATGCTCCATTCATAGTTGCCGACTCAAGAGCTTGTCTGAGCAAGGTTGTGTTGGGTGTGTCGAATGTGGTTTCTAAGTAATTTAAAATGCCTATGTTGATTTGGGAAATGGACATCTCTAGACTTATGACCTATGCATAGCAAATACAGAGTGAAAATCTAAGGGAGAAGAATAAAGAGTCCAAGAGGCTAAGGACAGATGGTGGTGATTTCTCTCATGCTAAGTTTAGAAGTAGTGGGCGTCCTCATTTTCGCCAAACGTACTCCGGACAAGGATCTTCAAAGGCCACTACTCCAAGGTTTGACAAATATAGGGTGCCCAACCCTAAGCCTCAAGGAGGTGATCCTATTGGCAAAGTTAATCCCGCATGCAAGAAGTGTTGCAAGAACCACAAGGGTGAGTGTTTACTGGGCTTGAATGTGTGCTACCGATATGGTAAGCTGGCTCATCATGCTAAGGAATTAAGGTCAAAGATAGTCGTCCTCAAGGCTAAGTAGCTCAAGGTTCTGAAATGCAACCAAAAGGTATTCTACATAATAATCGGTTTTATTCTCTTCATGGTAGGGAAGAGATGGAGGAGATTCCCAATGTTGTTGCTGGAATGTTACAGGTCTTTCACTATGATGTTTATGCCTTACTTTATCCAGGTGCAAATTTGTCTTTTGTTACTCCTTATGTGGCATGAGATTTGATGTTAGCGTCGAAATATTGTTAGAGCCTTTTTTCGTTTATACTCCCGTAGGTGAGTCAGTTGTGGCTAAAAGAGTCTATAGAAGTTGTCTAGTTTTGGTTTTTCATAAAGTTACACTATGTGATCTAGTTGAGCATGAGATGAACAATTTTGCTATTATCCTTGGTATGGATTGGCTAAATGCATGTTATGCTTCCATTGATTATAGAACTCGAGTGGTTAAGTTCCAATTCCCTAATGAGATGGTCCTAAAATGTAAGGGTAGTAATTCTATTTTCAAGGGTCAATTCATTTCGTGCCTTGAAGTTTGGAAAATGATTTTGAAGGGTTGTATATACCATCTTTTGAGGGTTAAGGATGAAAATTCCTAAGCCCCTACTCTAGAGTTTTCCCCATTGTAAATGACTTTTTGGATGTGTTTCCTAATGATCTACTTGGTGTCTCAAAAATTGACTTCAGCTTAGACTTTCTTTCGGGTACTCAACCCATCTTTATTCCTCCTTACTGAATGGCTCTAGCGGTACTAAAGGAGTTAAAGGATCAATAGAAGGACTTGTTAGACAAAGGTTTCGTTAGACTAAGTATATCCATATGGGGTGCTCCCATTTTGTTTGTTAGAAAGAAGGATGGTTCACTACATATGTGTATTGACTATCAGAAATTGAAAAAAGTAACCATCAAGAAAAAATACTCAATTCTGAGTATAGACGATTTGTTTCTCATTTTGCAAAGGGAAAGTTACTTCTCTAAGATTGATCTTCGTTCTGGTTATCACAAACTAAGGTTGAGGGAGTGTAATATTCCCAAGACAATATTTCAAATATGGTATGGCCATTATGAGTTCTTAGTTATGTCGTTTGGTTTGACCAATGCCGACGCGATATTCATGGACTTGATGAATAGGGTTTTCAAACAATATTGGGACATGTTTATAATTGTCTTTATTGATGATATTTTGGTTTACTTTTGGAATGAGGAAGAACATGAAAATTACTTGAGGATTGTATTACAAACTCTAAGGGACAAGAACTTATTTGCCAAGTTCAATAAGTTTGAGTTTTGGCTAAGGGAGGCGGCTTTTCTTGGTCACATTGTGTCTGGTGAAGGGATTATGGTTGATCCTACGAAGGCCGAGGCAATTAAGAATTGGCCTAGACTATTGTCCCCTTCGGATATTAGAAGTTTCTTAAGCCTAGACGGATATTATAGAAGATTTGTAGAAGGATTTTCATCGATCTTGTCACTTTTGACTGAGTTGACCCAAAATAAAGTAAAGTTTCAATGGTTAGAAGCTTGTGAGAAGATTTGTTTGTCATTTTGCAAGGGGGCAAGTTACTTCTCGAAGTTTTTCATTTTGTTTGTTTGGTTGCTAGTCCTCTTTCCGTGTCCTTCATATGATAAGATAATCTCATTCGAGGATAATCAAAACTGTTGATTGGACCCAGGTCTACGACTTACTCTATGAATCATATATATTCCTATGACTGGTAGAGACGAGTTGTAGAGGGAGTCTTTGGTATTGATCAGGACCAAAGCTCATAAGAGGTCCTATGAGTCAATATTATGGCTCATAGTTTATTTGAGGAGTCGTAACACTGACTCGTACCCTACTTTAGAGGCTCTTAAAATGCAGGTTCTTAGACCTGCAGGACTACTAAGATCGACGATTCATAGGAGTGATTACGAGTTGTAGACACGACTCGTAATGAAAGTTCAGAGACTTCAACATTTGCATATGTGAAGAAATCTAGAGAACGAGTCCAAATAACGACTCGTAATATTAAAGACGAGTCGTAGAGATGACTCGTATGAAAACTTCATAGACTTGAAAATTAGGACCTTTTCTCAAACCTGTAGGATGAGTCTTCTTGACGACTCATTATCTTTCCTATGATATGTCAGAACTAAGTCACAGGGTAAAATTTATTTTTAATAAGGGGTATTTGTGTCATTTCTCAAATTTGTTTCAATGAACATAGACCCAATTATGGCTAAGTTCAAGCCTATATATACCTAATCCTTTGAAATTTCCCTCATTCTAAATCAATTTATCAAATTTCTTCTAAGGCAAGACTCAGTTCTCTCAAGGATTCTTCTCCAAGATACATGCTAGGGTTTGAGATTTTCTTCAAGGTTTTTCCTCAATTCTAAGTGATTTCAATCAAGGTATGTGGGGATTTATGCATGGTTTCCTTTCACCCATGGAATCCCAATATTTTTTCAAAGTATCCTTCAATTTTGAATTATTTATGAATCCTAGTTTTGATGAATTGCATTGCACTATTTTAATTTTGTTTTGGATTATTATAAATGATTATTCTAAGCATGTTTTCATGTGAATTGCATAATTTTAAGTTGAATTATGAATTCCCATTCATAAAGTTATTTTCAAGTTATGATTATGAAGTTAAAGATGATTTTTATGAGTTGATTATGAGTTTTAATGATTTTCAAGGAAAGTCTTATGATATAAAGTTGAGATCAATAATGAAGTAAAGATTATGATTTTAATGATGAAGTTATGATGATGATCAATTATGATCCAATATAGCTATTACGGTGTGATAAGTACAATTTTCACACAATCATGTTTAAGATGATGATAAGGATAATTCTCACCGAAGTTATGGATTCCTATGAATCACTAAAGTTAATGAGTTATCCTAATATGTTTTGTAAAGATAGATTTATAGGTAGTTACTATATTTCCCTATTATATTATGATCATGTTTCTATAAGTCTCCGTTGTGATATTGACTAAGCACTAAGAGGGCTTCTAGATGGGGTTTGGTCCGATAACATAATTAGTTATTCAAAGGAATCCTAGTAGCAACCTAAAGTCCCAAACTATATTACCCACATAGGTTGCCGTCGTGGCCTAGATTGTGGATCCATGTAACACCCCAAATGTTTCTACACCAAGACAAGTCCAAAAAATTTCCATCGGCTATATTTTTGTATGAGTCTGGAATAGGGTCAAATTTAAATGAAATATCTCCTATTATATAAGGAATTTGGTGTTCCATGACTTATCAAATTAAACGTCTTTGAGTCCTCTTTCCAATGCCACCAAGTTCTCCTCATTCCGAAATCAGAGTCAAAAGTTATGATCATTTTACCAAAGAATACCGCTGCAACAATTTATTGGCTTGGCGCGGTGCGGCAACAGTACGTCCGAAATTAGCTGCAGTAGTTTGGCCCTTGGCGCGGCGCGCCAACAGAGTGCCCAAAACTAGCTGTAGTAGTTTGGCCTTTGGCGCGGCGCACCACTTTCGCGCCTGCAGGGTTTTAAGCCCTTTTTCCAGATTTTTTTTGTGAAGTGCATCTTCGACAATTACCTAAAATAATATATAAGAACTTAGATGCATTTTGGGGTCATTTTTGCAGTCTTTCACCTCCCAAAATCCTAAACTTCATCCTCTTTTCTCTCAAATCATCCCCTCCAATTTTTCTCTCAAACTCAACGGATTCAAGCTTCCCATTTAGGACGAAAAATCAAGATTTCTTCAAGTTCTACTCTAAGGTATGTGGGTTTTCATCCATGGGTTCTTCCACCCATGGAGCCCAAATATTTTCTCAACTTAGTATTTAAATTTTAAATGATTAAATCATATGGGCTTTTACATGATGTTTCCAAATATATAGATTATGATATATTTTAAGTTTATTTACTCCTATTGATATATATATGTATATTGACTCTCAATTTCAAGTGATGAGTTTTTATGGATTTTCATACTATGATTCCAAATGCGTAGATTCTTGAATATTTGAAGTTTGTTTATCTATATTGACTTATGTTGATTCTTATTTACATGAAATAGATGGTTTGTCAAGGTTCTTATAGGAAGGCTTGAAATGTAGTTTTAAAGTGTATATGATGGGTTGTTTTAAGATGTTTCATATGATGCATTTCCATCACTCTCATTCATTAAATGTGTTTGAAAGTTATATGAAATGAACCCACCTAGTCTTCTTATATTGAATTGAAAGTTTTGACTCTAAATGGAGGTTTATGAAGAAAATACCTATGTTTAAGGGGTTATTTTGGATTCCATGTAATAGCTCACATGGTCTTAAATGTCGGTTATAGTCATATTTCCACATATGTATGATGTAAATGCTTTGTACTTGATTACTCATGTAGGCATTCACTCAGATATTTTACCTTATGAATGTATTAATATTTTTATCATGTTGCATGCCTACATAGTTAGTAAATTCAAAGTACAAATGCATACTCTTTTGACTACATGATATCACCATATAGGGATCGGTGTTCCTCCTCCTCCACATGATTAGTCTAGATCGTTTGAAGGCCACTTTTGGTGAGTTCCTATTATTCCGGGGACAATACTCTTCTCCTTTCTAGCATAGTTTATGTTGAGGCATTAAGACACCTATTTTGGTACTTCATTGTTAGTTTATTTGAGGGTGAGCTAGGGACATGTCTTATCCCTCGCCAAGTCTATTAGTAGAGGTATGTTTGGACATAAATGTACGATGATCTAAGGTTGATGATGACTTTTATTTTATAATTTTCTCCCTTAGTCCTGCTTTCCTTTTTTGTTCTTCCGCTTGATATTTATTGTCATTACTGATGAAAGTCTAAATGAATGCTAAGAGGTTTGAGTGAGGTACCTCAGGATTTCTCATTCGCTGTGTCACATCTATGCCCTAGGCTTGGATTGTGACAATCCACATATAGCATATTTGAGTACCATGATGGAGTATACCATGGCAAGGTAGCCTCCCTCTTCTCGATGTGGGTTCCATCAGATTCCATATTATAGCTCGCATGGTCTTTAGATATCGGTTAAACATGTTATCCCATACAAGTTGAATGTTAAGTTATGAGACTTACTATGAAGTTTTATGTGCATTGACCATGAGTTTTAATACGTTTGCAATTGGTTTTAAGCTTTGCTCATGTTCATTATGTTGGTCATGTATCTCATGTCATATTCATCATTTCCTAATACTTGTTCATGCATATCTCACATACTTTTACCGTTTATGTACTATCACATATTTTGCCTACATTGTCTCATAATGTAGGGTGAAGGGTGATCATCCGATACATGGCTAGAGTGCTTTAGATATCAAGAAGTTAGTGAGTCCTCATTCTATCGAGGATATGACTTTCATTCTCATTGTTTACTTGACTTTTCTTCTTATGATTTGGGTGAGCTAGGAGCTTGTCCTAACCCGGATCAAAGACTAGAATAGAGGAATGTTTTGATAATTCTTTAGTGTAGTCCATTTTGGACTCATATTGAGTATTTCTATCTCTTAGACCCATTCCCTTGAGTTATTTCTCCACTTATTTCACTATGTTCCTTTACCTTATATGTACAATATATGCTAAGATGTCTTAGTTGGGATCCTTCATAATGTCGATCATCGTGTTACGTCTTAGCCCTAGTTTGGGTCGTGATAGCTCAGATCTATATTAGTTAGATAGTTTGGTTTTATGGATTTCTTATTTTTATTATTTTCGACCAAGGATCACTGTTACTTCATACTTTTGGAGGGCTCTAGAATATGGTTTTACTTCACATTTTTGGAGGGTGTGTATAATTTACTTTAGTGATTGTTTAAATTAGTATTTTCCCTTGGTAAAGTTTTTCTATAATAATAGTTATCATTCCAGCATTCAGATGGCCCTATTTGATGCATTGTATGAAGTTTAGACCTTCGATTAGTTGGTTCAATGCCGTTAAGGTAGAAGTATTATACACTGACTTGCTTAGATATGATATGGAGTATATTCTCTTGATTTTGACCAAGTTGCTAACAACTCTGAGCTGACATAAAAGTTATGCCTATAGGAGAGTTGGAGCCTTGGATTTTATGAAGAGTGATCATGTGTGGCTCAAGATATCACCCAGGATAGGTGTGATGAGGTTTGGGAAGAAGGAAAATCACAGACCTAGGTTTATTGGCCATTTTGATATCTTGGGGGCAGATTGGATAGGTGGACTATAAATTGGTCTTTCCACTTAGCTTGTCAGTTGTGCACCCGGTGTTTGATGTTTCCATGCTTTGAAAGTATGTGCTTTATGAGTCTTGTGTGATTTCTCTTAGTTCTGTGGTTTTGGGTCTAGACTTGTCATTTGAGGAGCAGACTACAACTATTTTGCATAGGAAGGTTCGAATGCTAAGGACGAAGAAGATCACTTCAGTGAAGGTACAATGGAAGCACCTTTCGATCGAGGAAGCTACTTGAGAGACGGGTCTGATATACAATCCATATATCCTCAACTGTTTGATGTTTCAGGTACTTTGTTTTACTTTATGTTCGAGGACGAACATGATTTTTAGTGGTGGATAATGTTTTTGGGAATTTTTTAAAAATTACCATTTTATACCTCTTAATTGCCCCGAGTCATGTTTGATTAGTTCGCAAAGTCAGTTTCAAGTTTTATTGAATAGTTAGGAATTTTGGAAGTTTTTAAGTTTTGGAGGCTTATGTTATTCAAAAGTGGTTTCTGGTAGCAACCGTGGTTTCAAATCTCGGTATGGAATGCCATCAGTTTTATTATCTTTGGAATGGGGAAATGGTCTTGGAGTGTTGTTGTGACTAAAATAGGTTTTGGATCAAGGAGACCTAGAATGTAAATTTTGACAGTTCAGATGAGTTCGGAACGTTGAATTTAGTTAGATAGCAGGTATGGTATTGTGTGCTTGGATATCCAAATGAATCTCGAGGGTCAATTTGATGAATTCTTGTTTGGTGAGTTGCTGTGTCAAGTACATGTTGATTTGGTCATCGCGACCATGAGGTCTTCTCTCACGATCGCATAGGTATTAGATCTTGTGCCTCACTATTGCAAGGAGGGTTTTGCAATTTTGAAGGTTAGTTGATTGTGAATCGCGATCATGTGGGCCCTTACTGCGATTGTGATGGTCAAATTAAATGAGTTGAGTACCTTAGTCATCACGATCGTGTGGCCTCAATTGCGATCGTGATGAGAATTTTTATTTGAACAATGAAATTTCTAAAGTTCGAGAATTCTTCTCATTTTTACCATATTTGAACCCTAAAAGCTCAGTATAGGCGATTTTAAAAGAGATTTTTGAGATTATACGATTGGGTAAGTGATTTTGACTCGAAAGCTTCATTACCTACTAATTGCTTAATAATTTTGAAATTTAATCATTGTTTTGAACTCTAGCTTTGAGGGTTTTGGTAAGAACTTGATTTTTCAAGAAAAATAGTGATTTAGCTTTGATTTCAACTCCATTTTTGAAATAGTTTTCATTAGTGAGTTCCAAATTTTTTGGGTAATATGATAAATTTCCAGAATTATCCCTAAGTTCCCGAAAATGTATTTTTGGATCATTTTTAGTTCCCGTCTTCAGAAATTATGATTTGGGTGTTGTTGTTTTGGCATTCTTATTGTGGTTCAATATTTGAATAGACTGTCTTAATTAAGAGGCACAACAAAAAGTAAAGGTCAAGTATTAGGTTGATTTATTGAATGTTTGAGGTAAGTGGATTTCTTGACTCTTTATTAAGTCTGCAATGTTAGCATCAAAGTGTTTTGAATAATGATTTGACTTTCATTTATAGGAAATCAGTACAATAAATAAAAAAGAAAAGAGAATCTATATGGAAAGGAAGAAGATCAATCAAGACAAATCACAATTAGATGATTTAGTCAAAGGAATAAAGATCAAAAAGAAGATATTAAAACCCTGCTGATTAAATCAATCAGGATACCGGAGAACAAAGAAAGAGGATTGGATCCCAACTATCAAGGAGCAATCAAATATCATTGACATTAGGAGGACAAGAAAAGAAGACTACCAAGGAGCAATTAGAAAATCAATGACATTAGGTGGACAAGGAAAGAAGACTATCAAGGAGCCATCAAAAAATCATTGACATTAGGTGGACAAGGAAAGAAGACTATCAAGGAGCCATCAAAAAATCATTGACATTAGGTGGACAAGGAAAGAAGACTGTTGACAAGAAAAGAAGGACACAAGCATACAAGAAAAACGATTTTTGTACAAGGCAAAAGAGGTTGAAGATCCAACAAGGGAATACATGTACATGTATACTCAATCAAGGAAACATTACATATCCTTGATTGAATGAAAAATCCCTTAGGTTTTCCTAATCAGAGCTAACAGCTAATTCCTCAACAAAGCCGAATATAAAAAGCCTCTTCACTTCAACAAAGAAGACTACACAACTTTACCTTAACTTGTACTCAATTAGTTATTTCATCTTTCACAAATACTCTATACTCTTAAAAGAATACAAATGTACAAGAAAGAGAGAAAGAAATTGTAATGACCCCTAAGGTTATTTTCATCCTTTCTAATATTTTCAGCATTTAGAGCTTTCCTGTAGGGACCCCAAGTCATTTTTGACTTGCTTGCACTGACTGTTCGGTTGCCTTGTCATTCATTTGTGTTTTATGCCTGTTTCCCTATTTGGAACTCTTGATGTTTGAACAATTGACTTTGGTCAAAACTTTAGAATATGACCTTAAAATGGAATTTCGGTTCCATCAGCTCTGAAATGGCCAAATTAGGCTGTTAGCATGGTCGGTACGAGCATCGAGCCTTACAGTACGAGTTTGAGTCATTAGGCATTTTACCCTTTAAACTTTGCCCTAAGGTTGATTTTCCTCAACATTCTTGGAAAACATGCTTGGATTGGAATTTTGTTAGTGTAGTCAGCTCCCAAATGTTGATTCTGGTCTAGAACGACCTTTCGTTCATGTCCCAAGGCTTCCAATCTCATTTCGAGCTTCTCTATAAAAATTGAAAAAATTATGCTTGGGTATGGGACCCATATTTTGTTGAGATGAACTAGGATGAAAATTGTGATAGCGTCATTGAGTTTGATGTAGAATTTTGTGGGGTAGCATAGTCCATTTGTGTTCATGGAATTTCAGAAGAATTCCAAGCATACCGCCGAAGTTGGAAAGTTTCCAAAAATCATCTTATATGCATCAGCTGGTGCAGACCAATTTTGATCTTCACATTCACGCCTTAGAGGCTGCATTCACAGAAGACAAGGACTTGGTCACCGTGTTCGCGGACATGGGGCCGTGTTTGTGGAAGCCTAAGGCATTGGCCTCCACATTTTCTTTGTCCCTTCCGCGTTCATGGATAATGATGGCTTAACCATACGCATTCGTGGTGGACCTTCCACGGTTGTGGAGCCTTGGGAGTTTAGCCTCCGCATTCGCAGACCGTTTCTCCATATTTTCGGAGAGCAATTCACTGGTCTTAAAAATTTAAGACCAGTGACGCGACCTAGCTCGGACTCCATTTTTTATTCTTCGATTTTGGGAGATAGGGAGCTCCATTTTGGGCGATTCCTAGTGCATTATGTTCATGGGAGCTATATCTACGTGGTTCTAGGTTTTGGGAAATGTGAAGATCATCCGTTTAAGGTAATTTCTTATCCAAAGGGGCTGCTAAAGCTTAATTAGGGCTTTAATGGTGATTTATTATTGTTGGACTGTGTTGGGTCATTTTGAGCACGATTTGTGACCTATTTTTGGCGTACAACCTCAATAATGCATTTAGAACATTTTTAGGAAGTCATTTTTGGGATTTTCATTGCGGATCCCATAATTTCTTTTTAGACCCAATTTTAGGTCCTTCTCCGAAAAATATAGTTTTAGTGTCAAAACATTTGTATTGACAAGGTGATCAACCTTTTGATAGCATGGAGGCATTTAGAGTCATTTTTGAAGTGGAAAGCTACTTGGAAATGGACTTGAAGCACGAGTGTTCGGCTTTGAGGTAGGCTACAATTCCTATTCTTTGGCTGAGCTTCAATAGGTATTGTTTAGTATAAATTGCTTGTGGTTTGAATTGTATATGACAGGTTAGGCTTGATTTCTAATTTATGGTCTCGTTGTCCCAGTATAAGCCTTAGTCTAGTTTACCTTTATGAGATTTTCCATCTAGTTGGTAAGATCGTGAACTATGCCTTAGTTTTGCCTTGATTGACCTATTTTAGGGTTTAGCCTTCATTGACCTTTAAATTTTATTACTTTTTAACCTTAGTTTTGTGAATTGCATTGGACTATTTCAATTTTATTTTTAATTGTTATCAATGATCATTATAAGCATCATTCTATATTAATTTCATGATTTCAAGTTGAATTATAAAGGCCCATGCATAAAGAAAGTTTCAATGATGATTTACATGAATTCTGATTATGAAGTTTAATGATTTTCAAAGAAAGTTTTATGAATGAAGTTGAGAGTTATGATTGAATGATGAATGTTATAATGAAGATCAATAATGATCTAAGAAAGTTATTATGGTTTTACAAGGATAATTCTAACATGAATTATGATTTTAAAGATGGTGATAAGGAGAATGCTCACCAAAGTTTTTGGATTCTTATGAATCACCAAAATTTAATGAGCTACTCTAATAATCACTTTCATGATGAAGTTAATTATGATACTTTTATGTGTTTAATAAATTCCGTTGGGATATTGGCTAAGCACCAAGAAGACTTGTTGGTGGAGTTCGGTCTGGTAACATAGTCAGTTACACAAGAAAATCCTAGTAGTAACGTAAAGTTCCAAACTATGTTGATTTTGTAGGTTTCTTTTATGCCTTAGCTAGTGGATCCACATAGAGCTCTTGAGGTTAAAGTTGTTTTCTTATGGATGTTACCCTTGCAAGTAGCCTCTCTCTTCTCGATGTAGGAGTTACATCGTATTCCATGTTATATCTCACATGGTCTTAAAATGTCAGTTAAAGGTTTTATTCCATAAGTTATATGCAAATATGTACGTTTTTCTATAAAGTTTTACAATGTATTGACCATAAGTTTTCATATGCTTTCAAATGCTTTTAAGCTTTATTCATGTTCATTATGATTGTTCATGCATCCTATGTCATATTGCTCACGTCCTATTACTCATTCATGCATAGCTTATATACTTAGTACCTTCTATTTTCTACTGCATATTTTTCGTGTATTGTCTCATAATGTAGGGATGGATAATACTCACGCTCCTCTCATTCGTGGCTAGAGTTGACTTACTATTCTCAAGTTGTCATTGGTGAGTCTTCATTTATTGAGGATGGTACTTTCTTTTATGTTTATTACTTTGACTTCCTTCTATGGTTCAGGTGAGCTAGGGGTGTGTCCTAAGCCCCCATCAAGTATAGGCTTAGAGACGTGTTTAGACGATAAAAGGGGTGTAGTCCATTTTGAACATTGAGTTTATTTTATTTCTCTTTGACATCTATGTGGAGTTGTTTTCTCCATGTATTTCAATATGTTTAATTGCTTTATATATGTTATGTTTTCTAAGATGAATTGGTTGGGATCCTTTAAATTTTTGATGGCTGTGTTACGTCTAGGCCCAAGGCTTGATTTGTGACATACATGGACTAATACGTCCCCTATGGGTCCTGAGCTGAGATTCAACGGGTGTGTAGCATTAGGATAGACTTACATCATTCTATATAACATTACACTACATTGCATTGCACTTTATTCTTGTTCTTCATATCCATGAGTGATGTTATGTTCTTGATGTTATTAAATTATAAAAGTTGTGGTGATCTACTTGTATGTTTTCAAGTGCAAGTAATGATGTTCTATATGTTCTCTATTACTGTGAATGAAAACTATTAGGTTGGGCTAATTTATTTTGTGCAAGTTGTAGTCTTTGGAGTTTCAGATGGTGTATGATGGAGTACCTATGTTCTATATGCTTTACTTAGATTTAGTCTTTGCTTGTTGAGTACCACTTTAATTCATACTCACTCCCTTACTTCTACACTTATGTAGGTTATGAGTTCGAATCGTCATGATTATTTCTTATTTTTTGCATCCAAGGCTTGCTATTGAGTGTTGAGAGGTAGCCACTCATCATCTCGGTGGATACTTCTTCCTCCTTTATTATGTTTTTATTCTGTTCTAGACATAAGGAAATTTAGACTTGTATTTCTTTGAATATGATGTAATACTTAGAGGCTTGTATACATGACAACCAGACTTTGGGGTGTTTATGAGTTATGTTAATTTTATCTACAATATTTATAAAAATGGTCTTATACTTAGTTTTATTTCTGTTTTCTCTTAAAGTTTGGGTTTAAAGCTAATCTGTCTTGGTAGGAAGGACAGGTGCCATCACACCCATTTTTTGGTCATGAAATACACTTTTATCAAATATATAAACACTTAATTAGATACATGTGTATATTTTATCAAATATATGTACACTTACTCAGATACATATTTTGACTACCGTCTCTCCTCCTCTCTCTTACGTCTCTCTTTGTCCCCTTTCCATCCTGAGACAAACGTCACCTCATTGCTTGTCTCTTCACTATCATGAAACCACCTTCTCCAATGAAAACTCCACCAAACCAGCAGGAGTTTGGCCAGATACATACTATATGTAAATGCCTAGATACTAGATGCATAATAATTGAAGCAGAAGAAGGTTTACTTTCATAGATTCATGGTGGTGTGTTGAATTTCTATTAATAATACTCTTGGTTGAAGAATCTTTAGTCATCAAAGTAGATTAAGAAAAACTTAAATCAATGAACTTTTATTGAAGGAAAATGAGGAGAGAGAATTGAGTGATAAACATGGAATGGATAATTAGGAGAGAGAGTGAGTTGATTTGATGTGAAGGAGTAAGAGCCCATTTGGATTGGATTATAAGTTACTTATAAGTTATTTTTAAATTTTTTGAGTGTTTGGCTGGCCAACTTAAAGTAATTTGTTTTTTAAAATAAGCCTCAATAAATAATTGAGTTTGTTTTGATGGATTTATTTTAAGCAGCTTATAAGCTGAAAATAACTTATAAGTCAAAAAATATAAGTTGGGCTGCACCTACTCTTTTTTATCTTATAAGCAGTTTTCAACTTATAATTTACTTAAAATAAGTTAATCCAAACGGGCTCTAAATTGAGGAAAAAATTAATGTAACAACCAAAAAATTAATTCTAAGATAAAATCTAAAGAAGGAATATCACAACTGAGCCTAATGGCTGCCATGGAGGTGGACCCACCTTCGGACATCGTAATTTTTTTCCGAACAATGGAATCATAGATCTTGTCAAGACAAACAAAAACCAATTGGACTCATCCTCAAATTCATCCCACAACTTCTCAAATTTGAAAAATACCACTGCGATAATTGTTCATCTATTGAAGGAGAAGTAGAGATGGGCACACAAAATTATTTCCTTACATAATTCTAGCCTGATTCAAGTTCAAGATGATATAGGAGATGAATCTCCATCACAAGACCTAGCTATGGTCAAAGTTTCAACTTATTCTACCATACGAATCTTGAGAAATCAAAATGCAATTTCTCAAAGAATCGCTGGTGAATCACCACTAGTGCACCTTCAATTTTGTCCAAATTTTTATGAGATTTGAGATGATTCAACCATTAGGAATTACTCCCCACATCTCAAAGTACCTTCAACTAAATTCTCACCCAATTTAGATGGTGGAATCACTATTGGAGAGAATTCTAGTGGTGGTGGTGGAGCTCTGATGAGTTTTTCAAGCAAACAGAAATACCAAATTGGGTGCCTGGATAAGCTAAACACACCCTAGAAACAAATTTTCATCAGTAAGATGAATAACTATTCGAATTTGGATTTAGATAACTTTGATAAGTAAGTGGAAGAAGAAATAGGATAAGAACAAAAGGCAACAAAATTTAGGAAATGTTCAAGGTCAACAGGCTCAAAGTATGGATACTAAACTCTTATATTATAATAATCACAATGTGGAGGAGTTGAACCCATCCAAAGTATCTCCAGAAATAAGGAACACTGTTCTATTGATTCTTGAAAAGGAAAAAAGTCAGTCCCAACAACTTATGGATGAATTGTGTTCATCGAATTTCTCCTTTAGAGTGAGGAACACTGTTCCATTGCCAAATGATCGGGCAAATAATAAGGATCATGGATCACCTATTAGTAAGTTGGATACTGATCATCATCATTATAGTCATAAGGACATTATACACCATACCAAATTTCTTTAAAAAGCTCATAAATTAGCATAAAATTTTGCCCTCAAATGGTAAGAAAGATGGACAACACATAACTGAAGATAAATCAAAGGACTCACAGTAGCAAAGAGATGGAACATCCTAAAGTAATACTAACTCTCCTAATTTACTTCATCTTGATGTTAATACTATTAACACTGTGGGAACTCATTTATAATCTCATGAAAATGAGCAACATGGTGCCTCTCTAACCTCTTTGATGCAGGATAAAGGAAGTGATCAAAATAAGCTAGAGACTAACCATAAGTCTGTCCCCAAAGGAAAAACCAGTGAGGACCCCTAAAATTCCCAACAACAAAATAAGAAAACTCCTAGTGTACCTCAAAATTACTACCCTAAAATGTCCAAAAATTTTGAAAAACTAGGTCCCAATTTTTAGAAAAATAAGCAGGTCATAAAAAACCCCATCCATTGATAATACCACCCAAAATACCCATAATAATCCTTTTCCTAACCTCAAGAAGGACCTGGTCCCTGAGCCTGCACCTTATACTTTCATTCATACCTTTGATGCCGGACTCAGACTCAACCAAGCTAATAATGACGTTCTTGTTGAACCTTACAAACCAAATATTACCACTAAACAAGGACTACCTGCTGTGATATTAAAAAAGAGGAATTTATGGTTAAATTGGTTGTAAGGTGCGAGTACACATTGGTCGGCAAATTCAGTAACACCATGCCAAAGGTGGAGGTGATAAGAAGGAATTTTATCCTTCAAACTCAGCTTTCAGGGGGAGTTAAAATTTCCTATTTTAATGTTAGACATATTTACATTGACTTGGATAATGAGAAGGATTACATCACAGTGTGGACCAAACAAAAAATGAACATAGAAGTCCAACTCATGGGAATACAAACATGGATACCTACTTTCAAGCCTGATGAAGAAATACCTATTTTCCTTATTTGGGTATCTCTACCTGAGTTGCCTTGGCACTACTACAATAAGAAATTTATGATTGCTTTATTTTCTCTTATAGGGAAAGTGTTGTATTCTGATACAACTTCTATAAAAAAAAACAAGAGGTAGTTTAGCTAAGGTAAGGGCACAATTGGATCTTATTAAAGAAAGGCCACCAAAAGTCTGGATGGGATTTGATGAAGAAGGCATCACCTTGGGTAGATCGAAAGCTATTCAGTATGAAAATGTCCCTAATTACCATATTTACCATAAGTATTAGGGACATATGACACGTGTGTGTACTTTTAAGAAGAGAGGTGATGAACAAAAGAATAAGAACGAATGGGATATAGAAACAAAGGATCATACTAATAACCATCTTGCTGAGAGGCATATGAGTAATGATGCATCTAATTCAAATGTTCATCGACAACCACAAGTAGAAATAGCTATTCAGCGAGATGAGCTATGGGAAACACATAAAAAAACACTTCAAAGGTTAAAATACTGAACAATAGAATACAGTTCCTAGACCTACATCTCCCTAGGAAAAGGTGAACAATATAATAGTCAACAACAGCAAGAGAAGAAATAGACTAGTATGATCACTAATTGTACCCTCACTCATAATAATTATATTGATCTTGATACACAAGTTCAACCCTATTACAAAGCTACAAGAGAACTCATTAATAAGGAGAATAATTCCTTCATGAAGACACCAACTGATCAAAAAAAACACCAATTTACAAGGACCAGGTACTGACTCTATTAACCCTAAAATCCATACCCCCATATTGAATGCACAAGTAATGATACGCAGGGAGAAACTGAGACCAACAAAGAGGTAAGGAACTTAGTTATTGACTCAGTGCTACCAATATAATGACCCTCCTGGTCATTTTACAAATATTACTTCCATTTTCATCATTTAGTTCATTCCTATAGAGATCTTAGGTCATTTATGACCTATTGGCGTCGATAGAATGATTGCCTAGTCATTTATTTGGGTTTTAGACTTATTTCCCTATTTTGGAGCTTTTATAACTTGAAAAGTTGACTTCAGTCATAAATTTAGGAAAACAACATTAGAATGGGATTTTGACGATTTCATCAGCTCCGAAATGGTGAAATTAGGCTAGTAGCATGGTCGGGACGAGTACCAAGGCAATTGGTATGAGTTTAAGACCATTTGGCAATTTTGCCTTTGAAATTTGGCCTATAGTTGACTTTGGTCAATTTTTTTGTAAAACGCACTCTGATAAAAAATTTAACAGCGAAGTTAATTTTGAAATATTGAGTTTGGTCTAAAACGACCCTTTTTTCACTCTCAAAGCTTTCAATTTAATCCCGAGGCCCATTGTCAAATTAAGCTCAAAATGACCTTTGGGTGTGGGATCCACTTTCAGTCATAAAGAACTCGTTTGGAAATTTTGAAAACGACATTGAGTTCGGAAGGTCAAATTTTGTATAGTAGCATATCTCATATGCATGTACGAGATTATGAACGAATCCCAAGCATCCCATCAGAGGATTTGGCATGCTAAGATTATTTTTGCACCAGCTATATCTGGTGCTATCACTTAAGCGACCCCTTTCCTCTAAAGCGAGTGTCTCTTAAGCATCTAGGAGCTTGCTAAAGTGACCAACCCTGTTGGGCGAGTGTCCCTTAAGAGACAGCCTTGTCACTAAAGCAACTAGTCGCTTAAGCATCAAGTAGTTGCTAAAGCGAGGCCCGCCTTTCATGTCGGTTTGCTTAAGTGATCCTTGGGTGGTCGCTAAATCGACAGCTAAGGGTCGTTCTTTAGACTTGATTTTTCATATTTTGAATTAAATTTCAAAGTTTGATTTCTTCTTAAATTCTTGGGCGAGTTGGGCGATTCAAAATGCTATTTTGCATAGATTTTTTAGGGGAATGCAGCGGTGCATTTGGAATTAGGAGTTGAGGCTTCCCTTGAGGTAATTTCTCCATTTTACAGCATTTCTAAGTTCTTAAAGCTTGAGGTTGATCATGAATACATGATAGTGTTGGGGCTAATTTGGGGTGTGAATTGTGTTCCTTTTTAGAGCATGAGTTGGGGGTATTAGTTAGAGCCTATTTTCGGAGTCAATTCTATGAATTATGCAGCAGTTCCCATAATTCTCAATTTTAGACTCAGAAATTGGTCAGACTCTTAATTCAATAATTTTTTTTTCACAACAATCATATTAATGTTGTGGTTCTATTGTTGATAGTGTGGCAGCATTCAAAGGTTGTTCGGAAGGGAAAGGCTTTGGTTTTGTAATTTTGAGCTCGCGTGTTCAGCCTACAGGTAGGCTACGACTTTTCTTTTTTTTGATTGAGCTGGAATGTGTAAAATCGTGTTTATATTAATGGAATTTTAATTGGGTAGCTTTTCTATATATCTTAGGTGTTAGAAATTATGTTTTAGGATTTTATCGGGCATTTTGGGTAATTAAAAGCATGTGATCTCTATGATGAATGTTAGCACTTTATGTGAAGATTATTTCTTATATTTGGTAATATTGAGCATGTTGACCTTTGTATAGGCTGTTGGAACTTGTTTTAGATGCCCTGGCGTTGCTTCAGTAGACTTAGATCCTTGTAGAATAGTGTAGTGGGCTAGTGCCTTGTAGTTTGGCCTTAACTAGGCGATACCCTTGCTTTTAAAAACACCCTCATCCATAACTCGGTATAGTCATAACTTTCGAGATACATCAGCAATACTAGACTTCGTGATTATTTGACTTCGGCTTCGGTTCAAGTTTTGGCGGCATATCAGTTGACATATATGGGAGAAGATTCTCGGTACTATTGTTGTCTAGTTGGAAAGGAGAATATTCGACACTATGTGATAAATTATCTACGAGCATCTGGATACCTAGTTCCGGCCTCCGTTCTAAATTATCTATGAGCATCTGGGTACCCAGTCTCTCCCTTACTTTTGAATTATCGGGGAGCATTCGGGTACCCATTTCTGGCCTCTGCCAGCTTACTAGTAAGATGAGCATAGGGGTACCCATCCTTGGCCTCGATCTTATCGATGGGTTACGGCGAGCATATGAGTAACCAGTCTTGGACTTGACCGTAGTAATATATTATGGCAAGTATCTGGGTATCCAGTCCCGGCCTTAGCCACATTGGATATTCGGGCGAGCATCTGGGTCCCAGTCCCAGCCTCAACCCCACGGCACCCCTAGTTCATTGACTCGTAGAGATTTCTTCTTTAGAAATGATACAATTCTTCAGTTTCTGACATCGCAGTTTCTTGGTTCCCAAACTTGGTAATTGTAGCTATTATGTGTACTTGGTGGGCTTATGGAGGTTCATTTGAGTTTTTATTTAACTTGTGCACAAGTGTCCTGGATGGTCTTATGGGGGCCCATTTGGTATAGTTAGTTGTAGTTCTCGTAGATAGTACTCGTTTCACTTTGGATGATTGTGATGATTCCTATTTAGGCTTATTCCTCTTTTTTGTGTTTCTTTTACCTTTTTTGCCCAGTTGTCCTATGATGCCTACTGGGTACCTGTTGTCTTAGTATTCACACTACATTATGCATCTAATTTCTTGATGGAGGACCGAGCACCAGCTATCGTCATGAAGAAATTGAGCTTGTTGCAGTCAACTTTAGAGACTAGGGTGAGCATTTGTCATTTTAGATCATTTCTGTCTCCTTCAGTATGGATAGCCCATCTTTTACTTTTGAGACTAGCCAAGTGTTGTATATATTTTTGGTCCACTTTCAAGACTTGTACTCCTATTTTATTTTATAGCAGCTTTGTACTTGTGACTTCTAGGTTATGGGAGGGATCTTTAGTTTTTTATATCATGTTTTTTGTTTTTTCTCAATTATTCCATTTGCTTAGTTTCATAATTTACCACTCTTGTTTAGTTTCTTCCCTCAAACACATTACTTGACATTCCGGGTTTACGGGTTGGCTTACCTACTAGTGGGTTATAATAGGTGTCATAATAATCTGAGGAATTAGGTCATGAAACATTGGTATCAGAGCCCTAGGTTTGTTGGTCTTACTTGTAAAGAGATAAAATCTAGTAGAGTCTCATGGATCGGTGCGGAGATGTCCGTAACTTCTCTTTGGGAGGCTACAGGATGTTATTAGGAATGATCTCTATGTTGTTTTGTTCCATGCATTCTTGTGACTTATTGGTTTCCTAAAATCTTATTTACTTCACTCTTTCACAGCGATGGTTCTTATGCGCGGTACTACCAGTGATAATTACCCACTAGCATCGGTTAGGCCTAGAGGTTGGCCCTATGGAGTAGGCAGGGGAATAGCACCATCTCCCAACCCAGAGATAGAGTCGTAGTTTGTAGAGGCACATTAGGATGCTCCCATTCCTCTTCAATCGGAGGGACCACCACCAGTAGTGCAACTCTTCATGGCTATTAGGGTTGTACCACAGGCCCCGGCCCCAACAACGGGCATACCAGCACTGCATAATCTGCTAGCCAAGCCAACACTTGAGGTTTAGCCACCTCCACCAGTTGTTGTACCCTTATCAACAGTTCCAGAAGGAGTGATGTCATTTCAGAAGAAGAAGATATTAGGGGTCTTTTAGAGGCTGTCAACCCCAATATATTTTGGAGATATTAGCGAGGATGCCATAGAGTTCTTAAGTACCTGTCAGGAGCATCTCCACACCCTGGGTCTTGTGGAGTACAAGGGCACTAAATTCACCGCTTACCAGTTCAGAGGGATAGCTAAGAAGTGGTGATGCTCTTACTTACAGTCCAGGCTAGCTGGGTCACCACCATTGACATGGGCCCAGTTCTCAGAGGCTTTTCTAGCAAGCTATATTGCGAGAGTGTGAAGGACTAACTTCGGTATTAGCTTTCTAAGTTGGAGCAAGGTCACATGACAATTGGCGAGTACGAGGCCAGATTTTAACAGCTATCCCAGCATGCAACTAGGATTCTACCCACTGAGAAAGAGAGGGTACGATGCTTTGCGTCTGGATTGAGACCTTACCTGAGGTTAGGGACCGAGCACTTAGTTTCTGGTGCTGATCTTTTCTGGATGTGGTGGACCATGCCCACACTATCAATATTATTCATCGCCAGGACTAAGGGCGCAGCGATAAGAGGCCCAAGTATTAGGGCAGCTAAAGTGGGTCCCAATATAGGGGCCATGATAGTAATGACATGCCTTGCCAGCAGTTCCAGTAGGATAGGTACCAGCAGGTTTAGCCCAGCCGGCCAGTTTAGGCCACCTTACTATCAGTTGAGAGTAGTCATCCCCGATCGGTGGGTTCCACCGTAGGGCATAGCTCGAGGGGGTCAGCTCTGCTTTCTTGCTACTGTGGACAAGTTATCACAGGCCACTCATTTTTAGGATACTTTGATTATGGCTCACTGGAGCACTGGTCTAGAAAGTATCCCAATCGGTCTAGATCATTGGAAGTAGCACCACCTCCACTAGGAAGTATAGATCAGGGATAGGGATACTGCGATGGTCAGCAGGGTGTTCAGGGATGTCCCCGGGGAGGTAGGTCAGATAGAAGGAAAGATGGTCATGGGGTAGGTCGAAAGGGCCATTTTTATGCTGCTCCGGCAATGGCAGAGGTTGAGGCATCAGATGATGTTATCACAGGTACTATCTTTATTTGTCAGTAAACTGCTTCAGCCTTATTTGATCCAGGGTCGAATTATTCCTATGTGTCTCTATATTTTGCTCCTCATCTAGGTATTGCTTATGAGTCACTTGAGGTGTCGTTGCATATTTTGACCCTAGTGGGGGATTTGTTAGTAGTGGATTAAGTTTGTAGATCCTGTGTGGTGACTATTTAGGGGCAACATACTCGTGCATGGATTTTACTTGAAATGTTGGACTTCGATGTTATTATGGGCATGTATTGTCTATCCCTCATCATGCGTTTTTGGACTGTTATGCCAAGACCATTACATTATCCATGCCTGGAATTTCCCTGTTCTTGTGGCAGGGCGCTTATAGTGGCTCACGGACTGAGATCATATCCTTTATACGGGCTTGGCATCTAGTTGTGTCGAGTTTTTGGCGTACTTAGCATATGTCCGTGATGTGTCCAGTGAGGCCTTTATTGTTGATTCAGTTCCTTTGGTTAGGGAGTTTACTGATGTCTTCCCTACTAACTTACCTTGCCTAACCCAATAGAGAGATATTGACTTTGCCATAGATTTGGACCCGGGCACTAAGCCTATTTCTATACCACATTACCATATGGCCCCCGAAAATCTCAAGAAGCTCAGTATGAAACTTGAGGATCTTGTAGGTAAGGGATTTATTTTCCTGAGTGTGTCGCCGTGGGGTGCGCCCTTCCTGTTTATTAAGAAGAAGTATGGGACTATGCGGATGTGTGTTGATTACAGGCATTGAATAAGGTGACAATGAAAAACCATAAACCAATGCCTCGTATCGATGATCTATTCGACTATCTTTATGGTGTAGCCGTATTTTTTATGATTGAATTGAGGTCCGGCTACCACCAGTTGTAGATTAGAGAAACCGACATTCCTAAGACTAATTTTTGGACTCACTATAGCCACTACGAGTTCCTTGTGATGTCTTTTGGGCTTACTAATGCCCCCGAAACTTTTATGGACCTTTTGAATCGAGTATTCAGGACTTATCTTAACTTATTCGTGATTATATTCATCGATGATATACTAGTATACTCGCGAAGTAGAGAGGAGCATGCACAAAATTTTAGGGTTGTGATCTAGACTTTGAGAGATTAGCAGCTTTATGCTAAATTCTAAAAGTGCTAGTTTTGGCTGGAGTCTATGGTATTTTGGGGACACGTGGTGTCCAGAGAGGGTATCATGGTGGATATAGTGAAGATTGAGGCAATTTGTGGTTGGGCTAGGCCCACATGTATTATAGAGATTTAGAGCTTCATCGGATTGGTCGGGTATTATAGGTGCTTCATCGAGGGTTTCTCCACCATTGAAGCCTCATTGACACATTTGACCCGCCAGGATGTTCCCTTTGTGTGGTCCGATAAGTGTTATTTGAGATTTCGAAAGCTCAAAGTGTTTTATATTACCGATCCTGTTCTGACCTTCTAGTTGAAGGAGAGATATTTTAGGTATATTGTGATCCTTCTAGTATGGGTATTGGGTGTGTACTGATGCAGCAGGGCCAAGTTATTCCTTATAATTCTAGACAGTTGAGAGCACGAGTGCAACTATCCCACTCATAACCTAGAGTTAGCGGTGGTAGGTTTTGCGCTTAAGATGTAGAGGAACTACTTATACAAAATACATTGTAAGATATATATAGATCATCACAGCTTATAGTATATTATTATTTAGAGGGATCTTAATTCTAGACAACGACATTGGATTAAGCTATTAGTCGATCATGACATCTCTATCCTCTACCACCCGGGCAAGACGAATGTAGTAGCGAATGCCTTGAGCCGGAAGGTGGAGAGTATGGGTAGTTTAGCTTATTTATCTCCTGCAGAGTGATCCCTAGCCTTAAACATCCAGTCTAATGGATCATATTCATGACCAGGCTTCTATAGATTCAGATGGGATACTACGGTTTGATGGCCGCCCCTGTGTTCTTAGAGTTGGAGACTTCATTCAGTTGATCCTTTGTGAGGTCCATGATTCTAGGTGCTCTATTCATCTGGGCACCGTGAAGATGTATCAATATTTGAGACAAAATTACTGGTGGTTTGGCATAAGGAGAGATATAGCTGAGTATGTATTGCATTATTTGGGCAGGTTATGGCTAAACATTAGCTAAAGCGACTAGTCGCTAAAGCGAGGCCCGACTTTCATGTGGGTTTCGCTTAAGCCATCCCTGGGTGGTCACTAACGCGACACATGAGGGTCATTCTTAAGATTTGATTTTTTAGATTTTGAATCAAATTTCAGGTTTATTTCTTCTACAATTCTTGGGCGATTTGGGAGATTCAAAAGGCTATTTTGCATAGATTATTTAGGTGAACCCAGTGGTGTTTTAGAATTAGGAGTTCCAGCTTTCCTTGAGGTAATTTCTCCATGTTCCAGCATTTTTATATTCTTAAAGCTTGAGGTTGATCATGAATGCATGATAGTGTTGGGGCTGATTTGGGGTGTGAATTGTGTTCTTTATTTGACCATAAGCTGGGGGTAGTAGTTAGATCCTATTAGATAATTTTAGTTTCATAAAGATCATATTAACTTTATGGTTCTATTGTTGATAGTGTGGCAGTATTCGGAGGCTGCTCAGAAGGGAAAGGCTTCAGATTCTTAATTTGGAGCTCGCGTGTTCAGCCTACAGGTAGGCTATGGCTTTCCTTTCTTTAGATTGAGCTAGAATGTGTGAAATTATGTTGATATTGATAGAATTTAAGTTGGCTAACTTATCTATATATCTTAGGTGTTAGAAATCATATTTTTGGCTTTTATCGGGAATTTTGGGTAATTGAAAGCATGTGATCTCTCTAATAAATGTTAGTACTTTAAGTGAAGAAAAATTCTTATAGTTGGCATTGTAGAGCATGTTGACCTTAGTATAGGCTATTAGAACTTACTTTAGATGCCCCGGCATCGCTCTGGTGGACTTACATCCTCAGAGAATGGTGTAGCGGGCTAGTGCCTGATAGTTTGTCCATAGCTAGGAGATACCCTTGATCTTAAGAACAACCTCATCCATAACTGTGTATAGTCATAACTTTTGAGATGCTTCGGCAAAACTAGACTTCATGATTATTTGACTTTGGCTTCGATTGATGTTTTGGCGGCATATCGGTTGACACATTAAGGAGCAAATTCTCGGTACTATCATTATCTAGTTGGAAAGAAGAATAATCGGCACCATGGGATAAATTATCTGCGAGCATCAGGGTAACTAGTCCAGGCCTCTGTTATGAATTATCTGTGAGCATCTGGGTACCTAGTCTTGGACTCTATTTTGAATTATCAGAAGCATCTGGGTACCCACCCCTGGCCTCTGCCGGCTTGCTAGTATGACGAACATCAGGTTACCCATACTTGGCCTCAATCAAATTGATGTGTTATGGCTAGCATCCGAGTACCCACTCTCGGCCTCAACCTTACTAATGTATTATGGATATCTTTTCCCAGCCTTGGCCATGTTGGACATTCAGGCGAGCATCTGGGTCCCTGTATTGACCTCAAACTCTAAGGCACCCTTAGTTCGTTGACTCATTCAGATTTTGGGTTTGAAAATAATACAGTTCTTAGTTTCCTGACATTGCAGATTCTTGGTTCCCAGCTTGATAGTTATAGCTATTCTATGTACTCGGTGGTCTTCTAGTGGTTCATCTGGGTTTTTATTTAATATGCGCACGAGTGCCCCAAATGGGATTATAGGGGTCCAATTTGGTATAGTTAGTTGTAGTTCTCGTAGATAGTACTATTTTCACTTTAAATGCTTATGATAATTCCTATTTAGGTTTATTCCTCTTTTTCATGTTGTTTTTACCTTTTCTGCTCAGTCGGTCTATGATGCCTACTAGGTACTTATTGTCTTGGTACTCATACTACACTCTGCATCTATTTGTGATATAGGACCGAGGACCATCTACCACCGTAGATAGATCAAGCCTGTTGTAGTTAGCTTCGAAGACTAGGGTGAGCACTTGGCATTTTGGATCATTTCTATCTCTTTCAGTATGGATGGCCCGTCTTTTGCCTTTTGAGACTAACCAGTTGTTGGATATATTTTCTATCCACTTTCGGTACTTGTACTAATCTTTTATTTTGTAGCAGCTCTGTACTTGTGACTTGCAGGTTCTGAGAGGGATATTCAGTTGTTTATATCATATTTTGGTTTGTTTCCGCTTATTTTTATAATTTGCCACTCTTGTTTAGTTTCTTCCCTCAAACCCATTACTTGACATTCCGAATTTACGAATTGGCTTATCTACTGGTGGGTTATAGTAGGTTACATCATGACTTGAGGAATTGGGTCCCCTTGATGTCCCTTTTATGTACTACCGTTGTTATTTTAGAAGTTAATGGAGGTGTGTATTGAAGGGAAAAGGAGAAACTCAATAACTTGCAGGATGGGCTGTCTAGAGGGGTGGGAATTTGTCTTATGCTATACATGAGAACCCCTTCATTGATCCTAGGTGTGACCATAGAGCCCCTGCTATCACTAGCAATAATTTGACAAAAAAGTGTTACCAAGATCATTCCAAGGATCAACATAGTATGGGAGGTGAACACCTAGGTCTGTAGAATTCAGTTATTAATAAAGTAAAAGGGACCTTGATGGACTAAGACCATATTAGGGTTAATGATTATTTTAGTGATAAACAGAAAATTCAAGAAAATTTAAATGAATGTATTCCTTCTGGTAATCAACTAAGTCACATCAATCAGATTTCCAAGCTTGCATTTATTGACAAGGGGGATGGCAAGAAGGTCCCTAAACCCCCTCATAATAAATCTCAAGAAAAAATGAGAAGGGGAGAGTCTCCCTTATTTATTGTCTTCCTAGAATAATCAACTTACCCCTAGAGGTAAGGAGTAGAGTAGATAACTTCTTTCTTTTTTTTCTTTCTTGATTGTGGAGGTACCTGCAGATCTGGAACATATCAGCCAATAATTGCAGGCTATTTAAGGTTTACTTCTTGGCACAGCAGTTGCAAAGTTTACCAATGGACAACTTGGAGCTTGTATTGGAGCTGCAACATTGCTGCATAGATACAACACAGGAACCAACAATGGGACTTCTCCTTTTGGTTTGTTTATACTGTGCAGGTACTCTACATAGTTGCATCCTCCAAGAACAAGAAAATAAACTACAACAACATACAAGAGCTTCCAACAACAGCAAGCCAAACTTGCAACACAACATCTAACACCTGGAACTCCATTCAACAGCCATCAAAAAGGAAACTTAAGTTCTATTTTTATTTTCTGTTGTGTGTCTCTTTGTGCAGACTCTATGAAAATTTGAGCCTTGGGTTGGAGTTGCAGCAGCTGATCTTAGATCAATAATACACTGCCTTGAAGCTGCTATATCCAAAAAAAACATCCAAACAACAACATTGCAGGACTGTAGCATCTCTTAAAGCACTGCTACTACAACAAGCTTTCATGGGAGCAATCATTGATGTTCTAACATTCTCTTCAACTTGGATGTCTCTAGTTGTTATAGTTATAGCTTCTTTGAAGATACTTGTTAGGACCAATGTAAAGGGGAGAGTCTCTCTTACTTTTTTTGCTTCATAGAATATAAGTTTCCTCTTCACTTTTGCTATGCAGCTGCAAGGCAGAACCTCCTCTTTGGGATCAACATTAGGTATGCCTTCTAGTTTTGTTCTTTGTGCAGGTATATTAAGAGTTGTAGTACTCCTTAGAGTTGCAACACTCTTCCAGTGCATGCAAATTCCAAGATGTTGCAGGGATTTCCAAGCTTCAGGGCTGAGCTGCAACTATTGGATCATCACATGTTGCTCCCTAGCTGGTCCTGCAGATCCTGAGCAGCAACTTCCGGCTATATGCAACACTTTACTGAGCTGCATCAAAGTGCAGCCATGCACTTGCACACCTCAGACCTGCAACTAAACCAATACTGATGCAAGTGAGCCTCCAACAACATACATCAACATTCAACAACAGCTTCCATCAACCTCCAGAGCTGCAGTCCTGCAGCAGCCTTCATGCGCTTCACAATTTCTCTTATCTCTGAGCTGTTGTTAGCTATACATGGCTATACATAGTTGCATGATACACTCTAGTCATGGATAATCTCGGTATGACAAAACTAAAAAGGACAAAAATGAAAAAACCTTCTCGATCCATGCCAAATAGAAGTTTCGTATACTTGTTCTTTTTTAATTTAGCTATGTGTGATAAGTAGCCTATTTGAATAGGACTAGTGTAGGTTGCTTTTTGTATTCTCATGGAAGGGGAGAGTCTCCCTCATTTATAATTTTTCTTAGTCGCATTGTATCGGGAGGAGTTCTCTCATAGATTTACCACTTTTCTAGTTATTAGATAGCACCTATTTGTATCGGAGATGAGTTAGCCAACTTTAGTAGGTTAGCCAACTTATGAACCAACTTAGGATCGGAGGTAAGGTCTTATGTCCCCTTTTTTGTATTTTTTTATTTTCATGTATAATAAAGCTTGGGGGTGATGCTAAACCCCTGACTGTGCACGAGAGGTGGGAGCCTCATATAGGGTCTGTTCCCATAAAAAAAAGAATGAGTAATAAAAAGAGAGATGCAATGAGAAGATAACAACAAATAGAAGTTACTACTTCTAATAAAAAGCAGCATGCTCAGCAAGATAGTCCTAAGAAGTATTGTACTCTTAACACTATTCATGAGAATATTGATGAGCATGGGGTCCTTCGTTCTGAGGATGATTTTGATTAAGGCACTCAGTCCACGGATGATAATGATATTAAAGAGGAGGAGGCTAGTGAACACCTTATCACAACCCATTATCAATAGTGATCTTCAAGAGTAGATTTAGTAGGGCACTGATAATCAAGGTCTATCCCCAAGGGTTAGGAAAAGTTAGAGAAAAACCACCAAACATTAAACTACTAATACATCTGCTAACTCTAGCAGACCCAATACTAGGTTGAAGAGTAGAGGTTTTTAATGATAAAAATCATATCTTGGAATGCTAGAAGCATCAACACCAAGGGTGCATTAGAAAGACTCCTAAATCTCAAGAAGCTGCATCATCTATCTCTAATTTCCACTCTTGAACCATTTGCAGATAATTCTCCTCTCAATAGATACAAACTTCTTTTGAGTATGGATAATGCTTTTTGTAACCAAAATGGTAAAATTTGGATTTTTGTACTACTGATTATGCATGTAGTGTCATGGAAGCTGAGGACCAACAAATTACTTGTGATGTTAAGAATATTGAGCTTACTGATAATTTCCTCATCTATGTAACTATGCAAAGTGCAGGGATCACTTAAGAAGACCTTTATGGGATAAGCTTCTTCTATTTCCAATACAGACAAACCTTGGTATACCATTGGGGATTTCAATGTGATTACCTCCATTTAGGAGAGAAAAGGTGGTCTTCTATATAATATGAATAAAAGTTTTGAATTTATGAGTGTTATTGAAGCATATGGTTTGTTTGATCTGGGATACAATGGGTAACATTTTACATGGCGTAATCAGAGGGCCGAAGGGGCAAGAGTTTGGAAAAGGCTTGACATGACCTTAATAAATGAAAAATGATTGGAGAGCATGCCTCAAACAACTATAACTCACTTACCATCTATGGGGCCTGATATAGCCCCAATTTATTGAAATGGTAGTGAGACATGAGTATAATCCATGATATTTCAAGTTCCTTCATTGTGCGGTTGAGAATAAGATCTTTATGGAGAAAGTCACAGCTTGCTAGAATAGAGAAAGTTCAGGCAATCCTATGTGGGTTCTTCACCAAAAAATGAAGAGGTTGACTTCTACTCTTACTAACTAGTCCAAGTTTGAGTATGGAGAAATTTTTTGTTCTATAAAAGCGTATGAGGAAAAACTCAAAATTGTTGAGGAAGAAATGATCAACAACAATTCAAAGGACAATAGATCTAGGCTACACCAAATTAATTCAAAATACATCAAGTATATGAAACTTGAAGAGTCTATTCTCAAATAGAAAACACAACTTCAATGATTTAAAGAAGGTATACCAACTCTAAGTATTTCCTTGCTCTTATGAGATAAAGGAGAAGAAAGGTTTTCATCCATATGATGTGTGAAGATATTTATGAGTAAATTCAAGGTGATGAGAGTATTTCTTCATCAATATGTGATCATTTTCAGCACATCTTCTCACGACATGAAAATAGGATTAATGAGGAAATTATCCAATGCATTTTTAGAATGGTAACTACTTAGCAGAATCAGACCCTCCATGTTGTGCCTACCATTGAGGAATTGAAATAGGTTTTCCACTCTATGAATCCTAACTCAGCTGTTGGTCCAGATTCTATGAGTGGTAAGTTTTTTCAAACTTATTGAGATATAACCAAATGGGATTTGCTAGCTTCTATTCAATCCTTCTTTTGTGGCCATATCATAGATACGTTTATGACTCATGTTTTCTTGGTCTTGTTGCCCAAATTTGATCATCTAAAGAAACTTAGTGAGTTAAGACCTATTAGTCTTAGTAATTTTACCAACAAAATCATCTCCAAAATTCTTTGTCTCAGATTGTTCCCCATCCTTCCTAATCTCATTTCTCCTAATTAATCTGGCTTTGTCAATGATAGAAGTATCTCTGAGAATATCATTCTAGCTCAAGAAATTATCCATGGTATAAAAAAACCTAAAGAAGGAGATAATGTTGTGATCACACTAGATACGACTAAGGCATATGACAGGGTGTCTTGGTCCTTCATTTGTGTTGTTCTGAGAAGGATAGGTTTGGGGAAAAATTTCATTAACATGGTGTAGAGAATTATGAGCAAAAACTGGTATTCAATTATTATCAATGGAAAAAAGACATGCCTTTTTTATTTTGCTAGAGGTCTTAAATAAGGGGACCCCTTATCTCTAGTATTGTTCATTTTGGGAGCTGAAGTCTTTCTACAATATTGAACTTACTGTATGAAAATTAGATCTATAAAGCATTCTGGATGGAAGTTAGTCCTCAGATTAATCACCTCAGCTTTGCTAATGATGTGATTATTTTCACGTCTAGTGATAGTACTTCCCTGCACCTCTTTCTACCTGTGAGGCTACTTCTGATCACCACATAAATAAGGAGAAAAGTCACTATATAATTCCTTTTAATACTCCCAGTGATATCACTGATAGAATTAAATAGATTACTGGATTTATTAAGAAGGAGAGCCTCTTTCATATCTTGGTTGTCCATTGTTTATTGGGGGCAAAGAATTATCTATTACTTAGAATTGGTGGCTAAGGTAGTTAAAAATATTAGTGGTTGGCACTCTAGAATTCTAACCTAGGAGGGAAAGTGTCACGCCCCGAGAGGGTACCCTAGACGTGACCGGCACTTGAAAGCCATTTCTGACCTTCAAGCGAACCATCTGATTCAGTCACCTCATCATTCAATCACACTCACCCAAAAGAGGGGTCAATCATAGCATACTATTCACATTTCAGGGCCGAAGGCCAAACATATTCAACTCAACAAAACAAGTAAAATAGAACTCCTCAAAATAATAGTCCAACCTTCCCACACTCTAGTCTATGAAGCCTTTATCAAAGTCTAGAAGGTGCCAATGATAAGCCCATGGCTACCAATGATCAAAAATGAAAGAAATGACAACAAAATTGTACAAGAAGGCTCAATATCCTCCGGAAAATAGGAGGACTCACCAACTACCTAGAAGTGTATGTGGATCTTCAACGGAGCGCCGGTTGATGATCTCTAGTACCTGTCTTTGCATCATGAAACGATGCAGGCCAAATAGCGTCAGTACATGGAATGTACGAGTATGTAAAATGGCCGGATGAAACAAACATCAAGAAGGCATCAACATCCACTCAACACCTCAACTCATACATATATATAAATATAGGACAACTCACTCAATTGTCCCAAGTATAACAAGAATAGTTTAGAAGGGACTAACTCATAAGCCACTTAACTCAACTAAATCGGAGCACTATCAAGGCCTAAATGGGAGTTTCTCTTATCCGACAACCATCACCTATGAGCCAGTGATAGTACAATAATCGGACGTTAGTGCCACGTCCGTCCATACCTTGCCAGGGCATTAACGCCTCCCTAATCATGGATACCATCGATTAGTCAAGTCCTATCCTTTCAGGATAATAAAAAAAATGGGAAACATCCGACTTTAACGGTTCGATCCCATGGGAAGCATCTGACTTTAACGATTCCATCCCTCGGGAAGTATCCGACTTTAACGGTTTCATCCCTACCTACGTTGGCGGCGTAGTTTCTGGGGTTCGAGTATGGACTATACTCTCACCCGCCTCGGTGCTCGATACTCCTCCCATGACTCCATGCTCATAAAACTCCTCCAATCAACTCATATCGACAAGTTTCATTACAACCTTGTCAACTCATCACTCTACCATGATCAAATCTCTCTCAATCATACTATCCGATCAATCTCAATCACACTTTTCAAAGGAAATTTAAAAGCACATTTATAGCAATATATGGATATAACCAATCATTTACTCTATTCATTTGAGAGATCTTTGGGACTCATCCCAACTCAAGACTTTAAAATTAACATTTTATGATAAGCAACATTTTTAAGAAAATAGCATCCTTCATCATAATCCACATAATCAAGAAGATCAATAGAACATATTTAACAACTCATTTTTATCAACTCATACTCACATAAAGGCTCATTTTGGGAACTTCTTAACTCAACAACATCAATACATATAGAATCAAATAAATAGGGGACAAAGTTCATACAAGCATAAACCATACCAAGAAACTACATTTTTCATAGATATCTAACCTCAAAGCAAGAGTAGGGCACATGGGTGGACTCAACCCATGTTTTAGATAGCCTTACATACCTTGGTGAAGACTTGAAGAAAACCTTGATGTTGGGTATTCAATGGGGGACTCAAATCTTGAAGCTCTTGGACTCTTTTGTTGGAAATGGAGGAGAAGGAGAAGAGAGAGAGAGAGAAGCTCCTAGAGCTTTTTAGAGAGAGAGTGAGGGCTGAAGAAATGATCCCAAAATAGTCTAGGGTGATACATATATAATTTGGGGCAATTCCCAAATTGCCCCTTCTCAAAAGTTCTAAAAAATAGGCAAAAATGCACCTGGCGCGATAGTGGCGCATCGCACCATTGTAGCGCCAGGCCGAAATACACCTAAAACCTACACACTTCGTAGTGGCACGCCGCGCCAGAGACCAAACTATTGAGGCATGTTTCTGGCGCGATAGTGGCGCGTCGCGCTCTTACAGCGCCAAGGCCATTGTCCTGAGTTCTGGGAATTTGGCCTGAAAAACCTTGCACAACTTTTAGTGGCGCGCCGCGCTAGGGGCCAAACTACTGAGGCATGTTCCTGGCGCGATAGTGGCGCATCGCGCCACTGCGGCGCCAAGCCCAGATTTCCAGTAGTTGAACCCCAGGCCTGAAAATCTCTGTTGTGCTCGCTCACCTTAGGATCGCCATACCTTTCGACTCCGAACCTTAAAAGTTACATTCTTGGTGGCATTGGAAAGAGGGCTCAACGACCTTTAATTTGATGGGTCATGGGCCACCGAGATTATCGTTTTTCACCAGATAGGGTCGTTAGAAGTCGACCCTTTATGCGAACTCCTACCCAAACTTAGCCATGGCGAATCTTTTGGATTTAATTCGATCCTAGGGGTCCTTCATGACCCCACCTCACCTCCTACTCTGCTCAAATTCTCAAAGACTCATCTCAACTCATGCATACGCTCCTCAATACTCGAGTTCGACTCTACCCGTATACAAGAAGGGTTTGAATTCTAAGGGGGAATTTTTGAGAGGTGTTACATTATCTCCCCCTTGGAATCATTCGTCCTCGAATGATGAGCGGCCAGGAATGGACTCAGGGTACAGATCACAATCAATCTTCAGTCATTCAATCAATCAAATTTTCAAGCAAATATCAATCAAAACTCAAAATGCACTAATGAATTCAAGTCAAGGAAATGTCTTTACCTTCAACATTCTTCTCCGTAGGCACGAATAGATGGGGATATTTAGATCTCATGGCTTCCTCTGCTTCCCATGTGGATTCCTCAACAAGTTGGTTTCTCCACAGGACTTTGACTAAGGCAACTTCTTTGTTCCTCAGTTTGCGAACTTGGCGATCAAGAATTTGGACCGGAACCTCTTCATAAGACAAGTTATCCTTAATTCCAATGCTATCAATGGGGACTACCAACGAGGGATCGCCCAAGCACTTTTTCAACATCGAAACGTGGAATATCGGATGAATAGAGGCTAGATCCGATGGCAACTCCAACTCATAAGCAACACTCCCAATCCGCCTCAAGATCTGGTAAGGACAATATATCGAGGACTAAGCTTCCCCTTCTTTCCAAACCTCATGACACCCTTCATGGATGACACTTTCAAATACACCAAATCATCCACCTCAAACTCTAAGTCTCTCCTCCTCACATTGGTGTAAGATTTTTGGCGACTTTGGGCTGTCTTTAGCCTCTCTCAAATAACTCGCGCCTTTTCCATGGCTTGATGAACAAGGTCAGGCCCAATCAACTCGGCTTCACCAACTTCAAACCACCCAATGGGAGATCTACACCTCCTCCCATACAAAGCTTCATAAGGAGCCATTTGGATGCTTGTATGATAACTATTGTTGTATGCAAACTCCACAAGAGGTAAGTGATCATCCCAATTTCCCTTGAAGTCAAGCACACATGCCCTCAACATATCTTCCAATGTCTGGATGGTGCACTCTGCTTGGCCATCTGTCTGGGGATGGAAGGTTGTACTCAAGTTCACCCTCGAACCTAATCCCTTTTGAAAGGATTACCAAAATTAGGAAGTGAATTGAGCTCCTCTGTCTGAGATGATAGACAAAGGGACCCCATGTAATCTGACGACCTCCTGTATATACAACTTTGCATAATCTTCTGCGGTATCAGTAATCTTAACCGCCAAGAAGTGAGCTGATTTCTTCATTCTATCCACAATCACCCAAATGGAATCATGTTGTTTTCGGGACTTCGGCAAGTCTGTAATAAAGTCCATGTTGATCATTTCCCACTTCCATTCTAGAATTTCTATGTTTTGGGATAAACCACATGGCCTTTGATACTCAACCTTCACCTGTTGGCAATTCGGGCACTTGGAAACAAATTCCGCAATGTGCTTCTTCATCCCACTCCACCAATAGATTTCCTTCAAGTCATGATACATTTTCGTGGAGCCTAGATGAATAGAGTATCTAGAACTATGCGCTTCGGCCATAATCCTCCCTCGAACATCATCGACATTAGGTACACATAATCTACCTTGGTACCTTAACACACCATCTCCCCCTTTGGTGAAAACCATCACCCCTTGTTTGTGAACCACTTCCTTCAACCAAAGGAGGACGGGGTCCTGATCTTGTTTCTCCTTTACCTCTGCTACAAGTGAGGACGTAGCCCCATCTCGAACATTTACTCCACTTTTATTATTCTCTTCGAGTCGAACTCCCAATTGGGCTAATCGATGTACCTCCTTCGCCAATTCTCTCTTTCCCTTTTCCACATGGGCAGTGCTACCCATGGGCAACCTGCTAAGAGCATCAGCAACAACATTAGCTTTACCTGGATGGTAGAGGATGCTCATGTCGTAGTCCTTGAGTAGCTCAAGCCATCTTCTTTGCCTCAGGTTGAGTTCTTTCTGGCTGAAGACGTATTGCAAGCTCTTGTGATCGGTGAACACATCAATATGCACTCCATACAAGTAGTGGCGCTAGATTTTAAGCGCAAACACCACAGCTGCCAACTCAAGGTCATGAGTTGGGTAATTTCGCTCATGAACCTTAAGCTGTCTTGACGCGTAGGCTATCACCTTCCCTCTTTGCATCAACACACAACCCAAACCAATTCTAGATGTATCACAATAGATCACAAAGCCCTCTGTACCATCGGGCAAGGTTAGAATAGGGGCAGTGGTTAGCTTAGTCTTCAATTTCTGGAAACTCTCCTCACAAGCCTCAGACCATTGGAACTTAGCCTTCTTTTGAGTCAGCTTAGTCAATGGTGATGATATGGAGGAGAATCCCTCTACGAACCTTCGATAATAGCTAGCCAAACTCAAGAAGCTCCTTATCTCTGTCGGGGATGTGGGTCTGGGCCAACTCTTCACTGCCTCAATTTTCTGAGCAACAACCTGAATACCATCTCCAGATACAATATGGCCTAAGAAGGCTACTGATGCAAGCCAAAATTCACATTTAGAGAACTTTGCATACAATACCTGGTCCCTCAAAGTTTGCAAGATGACTCTAAGATGATGGGCATGGTCTTCCTCATTCTTGGAGTAAACCAGAATATCATCTATGAATATAATTACAAACATATCGAGATATGGTTTAAACACTCAGTTCATGAGATCCATAAAAGCTGCGGGGGCATTAGTCAACCCGAAGGACATGACCAAAAATTCAAAGTGGCCATAACGAGTCCAAAAAGCAGTCTTCAGAACATCACATTCCCTCACCTTCAACTGATGGTAACCGGATCTCAAGTCTATCTTTGAGAAACATGTGGCACCCTGAAGTTGATCGAATAAGTCATCTATTCTGGGAAGGGGGTATTTGTTCTTTACGGTGACCTTATTAAGCTGCCTGTAGTCGATACACATTCTAAGGGACCCGTCCTTCTTCCGCACAAATAGGACCGGAGCTCCCCATGGTGAGACACTCAGCCTAATAAATCCCTTATCTAATAAGTCCTTCAACTGCTCCTTCAACTCTTTCAATTCAGCCGGAGCCATTCTATATGGAGGTATTGAGATAGGCTGGGTATCAGGAAGAATATCAATCCCAAAGTCAATCTCCCTATCAAGAGGGACTCCAGCCAGATCTTCAGGAAAGACATCCGGAAACTCGTTGACAATCGGAATCGACTCAAAGGATGGAGACTCAATGATATCATCTTTCACTCGTACAAGGTAATAAATACACCCCTTTGAGATTAACTTCCTGGCCCTAAGGTATGAAATAAACTTACCCTTAGGCACAACAGGACTACCCTTCCACTCTATGACAGCCTCATTCGAGAATTTGAACGTGAAAATCTAAGTTCTATAATCAATAGAGGCATAACAGACATAGAGCCAGTCCATGCCAAGGATCACGTCAAAATCAACCATGTCCAACTCAACTAGGTTGGCCAAAGTATCCCTGTGATAAATGGACATAGTGCAATCTCTATATACTCTCTCAGCTAAGACAGAATCACCGACAGGAGTAGCCACACTAAAAGGCTCAAGAAGACATTCAGGAGTTTTATTGAATTTACTAGCCACATAAGGAGTCACAAAAGATAAGGTGGCACCCGGATCCATCAATACATAACAATCAAAAGAAGAGACTCGAATCATACCCATCACGATGTTTGGAGAGTTTTCTTGATCTTGGCGACTACCCATAGCATATAAACGGTTGGTACCTCCGCTGGTGCCTGAAGTAGTGCCCCTCTGATTACCTTTAGCCGGCAGTGCGGTGGCAGAATGCTGGACTCTATTTCCCCTTGTTGGACACTCCCTCTGAAAATGGCCCATTTGACCGCATTTATAGCAACCGACCCTTCCTGCTCTGCATTCTCCCCAGTGGAGCCTACCATACTTACCGCATAGTGGCTTTCCCCTCGAATCTTGACTTACATTGGCCTGGGATTGAGAACCCTGGGGTCTAAAATTTTGATGACTTTGTCTCTGCAGATCATACCTGTTCTGCGGCATAGGTGCGCTGGCCGCAGATGAGGCATGATTGGGAGGCCTCTTTTGGAAGAAGGACCTGTTGCCCTTACTTTGCCTCAGTTCACCCTCAGGGACCGCTAATTTTGCCTTCTTGCTCAGGTGATCCTCTCTGTCTTTTCTTTTCTCATCCTCCACCTGTTGAGCATACACCATTAGTCTCGAAATATCCATGTCCAAGATCAACAATGTTGCTTTGCACTCCTTCTTCACATGCCTCCCTAATTCGGAGACGAACTTCCTCATCTTTGACCTCACATCAGGAATCATTTCTGGAGCATACCTGGACAGTTGATGAACTTCAGGCCATACTTCTTAACAGTCATTCCCTCCTATTTCAGGTTAACAAATTCCTCCACCTTTACTTTCCTCAATTCTCAAGGAAAGAAATGGTCAAGAAAAGCTCCCTCAAATTCATCCCACCTAACAGGTTCAACATTTTCACCTCTACCTTGTTCCCATTGGTTATACCAAATATTTGCCACATCTTTGAGTTGATAAGATACCAACTAAACCCCCTCGATTTTTGTAGCATGCATAGCTTTCAGGATCTTCCACATCTCATCGATAAAGTTTTGGGGGTCTTCATCGACCTTAGAACCCGTGAATGCCGGTGGATTCATCCTTAGAAAGTCTCTAATTCTAGTGGCAGCAGATGGCTCCTGGGAACTAGAGCTGAGAGTCGGCGAACTCTGATTACCACTTTGGGCAGCCATTAGTTGCGTGAGCATTGCAATTGCCCCTCAAAATTCGGCCTCTGATGTGGGTGCAGGTGGAGTAGCTGGCACTTGGGGTGCCTCCGAGTATCTCGCAGGTCAGCCTCTAGCCCTTGCCGGGCGTGCCTCAGATTGTAGCATCTCGGCATTATCAACATTCCTCTGGCTAGCAGTATGTTTAGGAGGCATTATCTGTAATGTACGAACACACGAATTAGAAAGGAGTTTTATAGAGTTTAACTCTATCGCACGTGTTCAGAGTATAAAAGAAGTGAAACAATTCCTAATGTCTCATAGCCTCCTGTTATAAGTGTGGTGCACGACACACCCATAATCAAGACCCTACTAGACACGGCTCCATAGACTCCCTAGGACACTTGAACCGGGCTCTGATACCATGTTTGTCACGCCCCAGGAGGGTACCCTAGATGTGACCGGCACTTGAAAGTCATTTCTGACCTTCAAGCGAACCATCTGATTCAGTCACCTCATCATTCAATCACACTCACCCAAAAGAGGGGTCAATCATAGCATACTATTCATATTTCAGGGCCGAAGGCCAAACATATTCAACTCAACAAAACAAGTAAAATAGAACTCCTCAAAATAACAGTCCAACCTTTCCACACTCTAGTCTATGAAGCCTCTATCAAAGTCTAGAAGGTGCCAATGACAAGCCTATGGCTACCAACAATCAAAAATGAAAGAAATGACAATAAAACTGTACAAGGAGGCTCAATATCCTCCGGGAACTAGGAGGACACACCAACTAGCTAGAAGTGTATGTGGATCTTCAACGGAGCGCCAGTTGATGATCTCTAGTACCTGTCTCTGCATCATGAAACGATGTAGGCCAAATGGCGTCAGTACATGGAATGTACGAGTATGTAAAATGGCCGGATGAAACAAATATCAAGAAGGCATCAACATCAACTCAACACCTCAACTCATATATATATATAAATATAGGACAACTCACTCAATTGTCTTAAGTCTAACAAGAATAGTTTAGACAGGACTAACTCATAAGCCACTTAACTCAACTGACTCGGAGCACTATCAAGGCCTAAATGGGAGTTTCTCTTATCCGACAACCATCACCTATGAGCCAGTGATAGTACAACAATCGGACGTTGTTACCACGTCTATCCATACCTAGCCAGGGCATAAACACCTCCCTAATCATGGATACCATCGATTAGTCAAGTCCTATCCTTTCAGGACAATAAAAAAAATGGGAAACATCCGACTTTAACGGTTCGATCCCACGGGAAGCATCCGACTTTAATGGTTCCATCCCTCGGGAAGCATCCGACTTTAACGGTTCCATCCCTACCTACGTTGGCGGCGTAGTTTCTGGGGTTCGAGTATGGACTATACTCTCACCCGCCTCAGTGCTCGATACTCCTCCCATGACTCCATGCTCATAAAACTCCTCCAATCAACTCATATCGACAAGTTTCATTACAACCTTGTCAACTCATCACTCTACCATGATCAAATCTCTCTCAATCATACTATCCGATCAATCTCAATCACACTTTTCAAAGGAAATTTAAAAGCACATTTATAGCAATATATAGATATAACCAATCATTTACTCTATTCATTTGAGAGATCTTTGGAACTCATCCCAACTCAAGACTTTAAAATTAACATTTTATGATAAGCAACATTTTTAAGAAAATAGCATCCTTCATCATAATCCACATAATCAAGAAGATCAATAGAACATATTTAACAACTCATTTTTATCAACTCATACTCACATAAAGGCTCATTTTGGGAACTTCTTAACTCAACAACATCAATACATATAGAATCAAATAAATAGGGGACAAAGTTCATACAAGCATAAACTATACCAAGAAACTATATTTTTCATAAATATCTAACCTCAAAGCAAGAGTAGGGCACATGGGTGGACTCAACCCATATTTTAGATAGCCTTACATACCTTGGTGAAAACTTAAAGAAAACCTTGATGTTGGGTCTTCAATTGGGGACTCAAATCTTAAAGCTCTTGGACTCTTTTGTTGGAAATGGAGGAGAAGATAGAGAGAGAGAAGCTCCTAGGGCTTTTTAGAGAAAGAGTGAGGGCTGAAGAAATGATCCCAAAATAGTCTAGGGTGATACATATATAATTTCGGGCAATTCCCAAATTGCCCCTTCTCAAAAGTTCTGAAAAATAGGCAAAAATGCACCTGGCACGATAGTGGCGCATCGCGCCATTGCAGTGTCAGGCTGAAATACGCCTAAAACCTGCACACCTCGTAGTGGCGTGCCGCGCCAGAGACCAAACTATTCAGGCATGTTTCTAGCGCGATAGTGGCGCGTCGCGCCCTTACGGCGCCAAGGCCATTGTCCTGAGTTCTGGGAATTTGGCCTGAAAAACCCTACACAACTTTTAGTGGTGCGCCGCGCCAGGGGACAAACTACTGAGGCATGTTCCTGGCGCGATAGTGGCGCATCGCACCACTGCGGCGCCAAGCCCAGATTTCCAGTAGTTGAACCCCAGGCCTGAAAATCTCTGTTGTGCTCGCTCACCTTAGGATCGCCATACCTTTCGACTCCGAACCCTAAAAGTTACATTCTTGGTGGCGTTGGAAAGAGGGCTCAACGACCTTTAACTTGATGGGTCGTGGGCCACCGAGATTATCATTTTTCACTAGATAGGGTCGTTAGAAGTCGACCCTTTATGCAAACTCCTACCCAAACTTAGCCACGGCGAATCTTTTGGATTTAATTCGATCCTAGGGGTCCTTCATGACCCCACCTCACCTCCTACTCTGCTCAAATTCTCAAAGACTCATCTCAACTCATGCATACGCTCCTCAATACTCGAGTTCGACCCTACTCGTATACAAGAAGGGTTTGAATTCTAGGGGAAAATATTTGAGGGGTGTTACAGAAAGGTTACTTTTGTCAAACATGTGAGCTAATCTATCCCTATTCACACCCTTACTGCAATCTCACTTCCAAAACTACCATCAAGTACATTAAATGCTTGACAACTAATTTCTTTTGGCCTTGGGAAAAAGAAATAAGAAAGTATCAATGGGTTTCATGGGAAACTTGTAGTTTTACATAAGAGAAAGGGGGAATAGGAGTAAGATAGTTGACTGATTTTTGTACTTCTCTTCAATCAAGCAATGGTGGATATTTTGAACTAAAACCTCTCTTTGGGGGAACGTTTTTGAGAGATAAGTGCTTTCAAAGGGAAAATTTAGTTGCCAAAAATTAGGACACTGGTCAATCACTAGTCTAAAAATATATATTGAAAAACAAGCAAATGATAGAAACTCAAATTAATTGAAAAATCCAGTCAGAGAATTGATTTTTTTGGTGGCATGACTAGTTAGGGGTTGGAGCTTTCGCAATAGAACAAACAACACTAGACGAAATTACATTCTTGTGAATGGGAAATGAAATAAAGCTATGGTGAGAAAACATGCCCCTACCCTGCTGATTCCTAAGATTTTGAACACTACAAGTCATTATCAGGAAGGGACATTGGATAAAGTAGTGTGGACACTCAATGATAGTGGTTTGTTAACATGTTCTTCTGCCTAGGAAATCATTAGGAAAAAGAAGACCAAGACTATGACCAACACCAATATCTAGCACAAGCATATTCCTTTTAAAAGTTCTTTTCTGCCATGGAGAGCTTTAAGTGGGAAATTACCTACTAATGACAATCTTGCTATATTTGGTGTGGATCCTATTACTTTCTCTTTTTGTATCAGACCTTTTTTGGATACCATAGAACATGTTTTTTTACTGGACATTTTGCACAGCACATCTGAAAACTCTTTTCTAATTATTTGGATATCAATCATAGTTACTTTCCTTGGAGAAACTTACTCATGGAGTGGTGGATTATCGATTCAAAAAATGTGGTTCATAAAATCATCCTTCACTCCTTACCTATCTTAATTTATTACAATATCTGGAAGAGTACATGCTCAGCAAAATATGGAGGAAATCAGTCCAACATAACAAAAGTTAAGTTCCTCATCTTTAAAGATGTGACTTAGCTCCTCATCACTGTATTCCCTATCTTCAATGGCCTAATAACTAGAGGGACCTGATTACTATGATGGAGCTATGCAGTCATGTAATGCAAATCCTTCATGTCACCTAGATCAAACCTACCAATTACACCTTTAAGGTCAACACTGATGGGAGTCCTTCATAAAATTCTGAAAAGATTGGAGGGGATTGGATTTTAAGGTACCATTAGGGACTCATGTTCTATGCCTTTGCTACTCCTATGGAAATAGGAACCAATAATCAAGATGAGATTCATGCAGCCACTCATGGTATACACCGATGCATACATCATGGTCAATTCTTGCATTCAACCACCCTGGAGGATCCAACAATACATTCAGGAACTCCAAGATCTTATCAGGCAACTAAAATTTTTTCAGTCCATCCATCCATACATAGAAGCCAATTGTACTGCACATTTCTTATCTAATTGGATTCATAATGATATTATACAACAATTCTATACTCATCATCAGTTACCTACAAAATCCAAATGAAGTTATCTACTAGAAAAAATGGGAATGACAAATTTTAGAAGAAGAAAGTTGAAGAGAATTAAGAAGCCCCCTTGATTTCTCCTTTTGGTGGCTTAACATAGATTCCCTCTATATCCCTTTTGTTCTTACTTAACCTTTTAATGGAGTAATTTTCTTGTCTTAGTTTATAGCTCTTTTGAATTGGATTAGTGTAGTATTTTCTTTTATTACTTTTGAAAGAGGAGAGTTTTCCTTGTTTATGCATTTACTAGATACTATTTATTTGAGAGGAGTCCTCTATGCTTAGGTGTTTAGTACTTGTAGGTTTCTTTTGTAGTATTGGGGATAAGTTGACTATCCTTAGTATGTTAGTTGACTTATGTACCACCATAGGATAAGAGGTAAGGTTTTATTTCCCCCCTCCTTATACTTTTGTTTTTGTTATTTATATTAAGGAGTAGGGGTGTTGCTCAGCCCCTGACCCCTTCAAGGGTCATTAAAAAAGAAGATAAAACCTAAATCATACTTTGTATGTGTATAGGATCGTACCAAATAATTCCTTTTGTTCATATATTTTAAGTTTCATCTTCCAAGTGTAGGAAGCCTATCAAACGTGATATACGGTCATTAGGGACCTCTAACACTAAGTCGAATTCAAAGTCCTTCCTACTCACTATGTTAGGTAGCACATGACCTATCTAATTAAAATTCTATGAGTAGTTTTTCCAACACCACCAAGTTTGCATCAAACGGAGTTTGGGGTAAAAGGTTTCACCATTTTACTACAGATACTCTAAGAATTATGTCCAGGTTCCATGAATTGGCAACTACAGGCCATGAAACCACTTATTGGTTGTAGTTCTTGCTCGTAGAATTGGATCAGAGGCTCAAATTTTTTTCCTGAATTTTACAGAACGAATCCACGAGCCTTGAATCATTACGGTCCGTAGACCTTGTATATCAACCATATGTTATGTAAAGATATTTCATAAAAAACGTTATTTTAAGTTTTGTTTCTCTCACTTTTCACCCCTTAGTCGACTCCAACATCTCTAAACAACTCTTTTCAACTCTACTAATTCTTACTAAGTATTATTCATAATTTACAACATAAATCCTAGAAAGTCTACAAGATTTTAATAACAAATCCTCTTCCTATGAAGAACTAAATTCTAGAGTCCAAGACATGATTTTTTTGAGAAGGTCCATCAAGATTTATTCATTTCAAATCAAGGTAAGCATACTCTCATAATTTCCAAGCGATTCTAACATGTAATCCTATATCCTAAGCAAGATTCTACCATCATAACATATGGTTTCCAAGAAATGAATCCAAGAATTTCAAGAAAAGGTTTTTTGATCTTTGTTTATCAAGTTAGGGTTCTTCTTCAAGATTTGCGGATATCTTAAGGTATGTAAGGCTATCATAGTGAGGAACTTAGTTCCTCCTCATGCTCTAAATCAACAGTTTCAGTTAGTACGATCAAAGATAGGATTCTTCACCTTTAATATTCAAGTTCAGCAATTCTACCAAGGTTTTCCCTTTTAAGTATGTGAGATTTTATCAATGGGTATCCTTTAGCCCTTTGAGTCCCAAAGAAAACCTCAGCCCTTTAGTATTTGAATTTTACAGAATCTAGGGTTTTCATGATCAGCATGGATCAATGTATTTTCGTTTATCTCTATTATCAGTCTGTAAATACATGTTTTCCATAAACTTCAGTATATTTTCTTAAATTTATTTTCATGAACCACCAAAACACATTGTGTCTTTTAAATTGCATGTTTTAGTCAGAATACAAATATTTTCATGATTTACTTTATACTCAGTTTTCAGTCCATATATATATGATGCTTTCAGATAAAGCATCTATTATTTCAGTATCAATTTTTCAGTATATATGAGCTATACATATTATCAGTATTATCAATATTATCAGTAATATAAAATTATCAATTTTATTCATTTTATTAGTATAAATTTTGTTGGGAGTGTTACGTAGCACCGAGTGAACATAGGGATGAAGGCTCACTTATCAGTTAGGACTGAGACATTTAGTAGCAATCTCTATGTTCCAAAAGTATATGCAACCGCAATTTTTTAAGGGTCACCTGTTAGACTAGGATGGACACATTAGTACTTAATGGATATCAACTTAGTGGTACCGCATTAGATCATATCAAATTTTATACCCTTCCAAGGTATATTAAGTCTTTTTTGATGGGGATTATACATCAAACTCTATGTTTAGCTCACATGGGTATATGTCGGTTAATAATATCTTCCACAGTTTAGTCTAAGATATTTCATGATGTTGTATCCAATTATTTCAGTTAGTATTTACTCAATTGCATATTTTACTACTTGGTCATTACATCAAGTTATATATATATATATAGATATATCAATTCTATATTCAATTTAGCTTATATATTTGTTCCATTTTCACTTTAGTATGTGAGATTCATCATGTTCCACTTTACAAATTGTCATGCACATCTCACATACTCAATATATTTAAAGTACTAATCACAATCTTTTCTACCTACATTTTTTTAAATGTGATATTGATTGAGACATTTACTATTAGGATCCTACTTAGCCAGATCTCAGCTTCCATCCTTTAGGTGATGAGTTCTTTTATTTTTAGGAGTTCAGCCAATCCGTACTTCCAATATTTTATTTTTGTTTATACGAATTGATTAAGGAAAGTATGGGTCTCCTAGATGCTTAAAATTTATGTTAGTAGAGGCTTCATATATAATTAGTTAGAGTTATTATATTTCGTCAACTTAGTTCCAGTTTTTTTTCAAATTAAAGTTATTGTAAAAAACATTTTATTCAGTAATGTATTTGACCAGTCTATTAAATAATTATGCTTTAGCTCAGTCATATTAGCTCTTGAACATGTTTATATTTAGTTCCTCATGATTATGAAAGTATCAAGGATTATCTTGGGGTCAGTTGTGACTTTAACTACCATGTTATGAGTAGGGAGTAGTCTTAGGTCATGAAAAACTTAGAATTAGAGCACAAAGTTTGAGTGTCCTAGGGTGTGTGTGAAGCCATGTCCTTTTCTTTTAGAGGCTACCAAATATTTAAGAAATATTTCCCTTCTTTCATTCTCCAGATTGTGCAATACAGATATTTTCTATGAAATATACAAAGACCAATCGTTACTACATTTCCGCTGACTATGCCTCAATTTTGTGGTAATAGAAATAGTCAAGATTAAAATCCTACTGATAAAGTTCTCTTAGATAGTGTTTACAGATAGCTATGAGGTTGAAAAAGGCTTGAGAGGATCTAATCAGTGCCTTTAAGTTCAAAAATTTGAAATAATTCACTCTTATTTAGATAAATCATGTGTGAGTTAAAGTAAGATATGTTCTCATATCTCTATGGTAGAACGACCCCAATATTAGAAGTGCAAGTCTAAAAGTATAGTAGTTTTAGAATGGTCAAAGGATGGGCAAACTTTAGATAGTACCCTGTAAGTTGAATAAAAGGCTCATGATTCTTGAAAATTTATGAAGCCCTTTTTATGGAGAAGATGCATAAGAGGTAGTAAGGAATAGTAGTAAGATCATGGAAAGAAGTGTATTTATGGATTGAAATTAAATAGAAGAGCTAGCTAAGGTTGTTTGTTTTTGTAAAATTCTGAGTGGACTATCATTCTTCAATTGCTATCCAGTATTAGTAAGTTGGTCTAGTTTACAAAAGTTGTGCAACAATCCATGTTAAGTGTTAGACTCTAAGTGTGATGTTAGTACACTAAGAAGAAGGTTTAGATTATTATGTTAATGGAAAAAAATTAGTTATGCTGGTAAGTAAGAGCTCATGATATAGCATGATGACTATAGAGGATATAGAAAGTTAATGTATGTTTCTCAAGAGGAAATACTAGAAATGGGTTTTACACCTTATATATAGTCTTTTAGGAAGGTTTAATATTTATGTGTATAGTTATACCTCATCCATTAGAGTAAAATGATTATAGATCAGTCAAGAGGATATTGAAGAGGTTTACAATGTTATACCCAGAAAGTTGGAAAGGCTAGTTGAAGGAAAATGTTATAGAAATCATGTTGGTGCCGAACTAACCGATCTATGGGTTGTAGGAAGACCTACGATCCATAGAAGGGCACTCGTAGGTTAGCCTCCACACTTAGAAAAAATTGAAGTTCCATAGGTGGACTTACGATTGAGATTTACGAACCATATTAGGTCCTATGTTCTATAAATGGGACTCGTAGGAAGGGTTTTGAGGGTTGGTTAATTTGGTACTTTTAGAACTTCACCTACACACCAATAGTATTGTCTCTAGAAGGACCTACATGCCGTAGGATGGTTCATAGGTGGAGATTCAGAGAATTTTGAATTTGGAGTTGGCAGGAAAAAATTAATGACCCGTAAATCTTTCTATGACCCATAGATTTAGGTTGTAGGATTAAGGACCATTTCCAGTAGCTATTGTTTTGGCACAAGACTCCTACGGACAAGTTCTAAGACTCGTAGAACTATCTATGACCCATAGGGTAAAGGTCGTATAATTAAAGACCAATTCCAGTAACCTTAGTTTGGACATGGGTTTTACGAAGGGACTTTAATGGGTTGTAGGAGGACCTATGGACCGTAGGTCCCATCCGTAGGTAACCTTTGGCAGTTTTAAGTGAAGGGTATTTTGGACCTTTTCCATTCTTTTAATGCCTAAACTACATCATTTTGGACCTATAGTTAACTCTATAACTGTTTTTACCCTTAAAGACTAAACTATTCCCTCTCATTCACTGAAACTCTCAAAATCTCTCAACTCATCTTCTCCAATTCTCTCTCAAGCTCAAGGAAGAAAAGCTAGGGTTAAAAAGTCAAGTCCAAGTCTTCATTGCTAGAGCTTGCTTTTAGTTCTTTCATTTTTAAGGTATGTGAGAATTCACCAATGGATTCCTTTCATCCATTGAGTCCCAAAAGATCTCAAGTCTTCAAGTTCTACTTCACATAATTCAATTAGGATTTATGTCAATTCTTCATGATACCTTTTTATTTTGATTGAATTGATGTTATTCTACTTTATTATGTATAATTTGACTAAACTACATGATTTATAATTGATTTCATATGGACCCATGCTTTATTCTTTGAAATTTATGTATGACCTATGAAATATGATCATGAATTTAATGAAGGGTTATGCATGTTTTATGAAAATGATGAGTTATGTTTTAAATGATGCCTTCATGCAAGCATCAATAATTTATGAATGATTTTCTCACAATATGAAAGTAATCATGTTTCAGATTCTTAGAAAGGTAAGTGTCTATATATTTTGTATTGAATGCATGGCGTAGCTAGGACCCTTCAAATTCTGTTATGAATCATGATTTGAAGGGGTTACTCTTATCTTATTTAATGATGCGGATTGGAAATAATTATTGCCTTTCATAATGATATGTGTTGATAATTTACTTTATCTATTCTTTGGGATTTGACTTAGCACCAAAAGAACTTGAGGTGAAGACTTTGTAACGAAGTCTCTAGTAGCAACTTCTAGTCTCAAATTATGTGCCTCTGTAGTAGATGACTAATTACCCATTGAACAAGACTCGAAATGCCCCTAAAGAGAGAGATGAGTGCTCTCATAAGACTAAAGTCTAGTCTTCTCTTGGGCTGAGGAGGAAGGGGCATCCGAGATAGTTTTCACCTAATTGAATTGAACCGCTAGAGACTTCCTTTGGTGAGGAGCACTTGCGGATAAGAATTCTAGGTTTTCTTAAATGACTTATCGTGATTGCAATATGATGGGTAGTAGGAGAACTAGAAAGAAAATCTGAGTAAAGGCGTAGTAGAACATGCCTAGAGTATTACAAGTGGGATTAAGAGAAATTGTGCAATAGCTTAAATAAAATTGAGCATCAAAAGCTTGATAGCCTATTACAGGAAAGGGAAATCCCGACTTGGAAATGGAAAACAGTTAATATGGATTATAGTATGGGCTGACCTCGCATTCTACAGAAGTATGAGTTCATATGGGTTATGGTAGATAGGCTGACAGAATCAACCCATTTTCTTCCAGTTAGGAAGACATATTAATATAAGGGTTATGCGAGATGATATATCAAGGATATAGTAAGATTTCACGAAGTTCACACATCTATTATCTCAGATAGGGAAGTTCAATTTATAGCTAACCGCTGGAGATCATTCCAAAAGGGATGGAGAACACAGGTGAATCTTAGTACGGTATTTCGCCCTTCGATTAATGGACAGGCCCAGATGTGATTCAACAAGTATTGATAAAATGAAGCTCATTCAGGAAAAATTATTAATAGTCCAGAGTCGACAACAGTCATACGTAGATAACCAACGTCGACACATAGAGTTAGAAGTTAAAAATTGGGAGTTCTTGAAAGCCTCACCAATGAAAGGAGTAATGAGATACGGCAAGAAAGAGAAACTTACCCCAAGATACATTGGCCCTTATCAAATTATTTGTAAGGTAGGCAAGATTACCTATGAGGTGGACCTACCATCTGATTTGGAAGTAAAACATCCAGTTATTCATGTGTCAATGCTTCGCTAATGTATAAGCAACCCTTCCAGAATCTTCCCCATGGATGAGGTCCACATAACAGAGGAGTTATCCTACAAGGACAACCTATCGCCATCTTGGGTTGGCAAATTGGAAGGTTGAGAACTAAGGACATGGTTCCCATCAAAGTATTGTGGCAAGACAAAGATAGAGAAGAAATATTCGTACTTGTTCCCTACGTGTACAGGTAATATAAACTACTAAATTGATTGAGTTGATAAGTAAGAGGCCTATGGATGACAACTGTTATAGAGAATTCCCAAAGTCCTTGTAAGACCTTATGAGGTTAATTAACATTCGAGGACGAATGTTCTAAAGGGGGGAATGATGTTATGCCCCGCACTTTTGATATATGGGAACATCTATTTAGCCTCTCCAAAGCTACTATGTGATCCGTGTTACCCTTGACGTTATCAAATAAGTCTAAGGAAGGGAGAATGATGCAACATCTCAAAGCGTGCATAAGTTGGCTCTATGTGAGTAGGGATGGTTGGAAATAGGGTTATAAGGATTTGAAAGGAGTTGGGAGGCCAAATAACAAGTCGTGGAACTCGACTTACTTGCGTAATCTACCAAATTGGATGTCTTACATACTTAAGCTACTTGAGTACACATCGAGATTAAGTGGCAAGGATTACATAGGTTCTTAAAGTGAGACTAGATTACGAACCCACAGAAGAGGAAAAAAAAGGCGTAGCACCTACTTGAAACAAGTAGGTGATGCACCTACTTGGACTAAATAGGTGATGTACCTACTTGGACCAATTAGGTGACACACCTACTTGGGGTGGACCCATCCTGCCATGTGGCAGCCTTGGAGAGGTTGCATGGATGTGTTGGCCCAATAAGGGCTGGACATGTGTCACCCTTAGAGGATGACATGTGTCACCTTCTAAAGAGGTGTATATATGTATACCTTGATGACCAATTCATCACATTCAGCAAGCTACACTTAGAACAAGTTGAAGAGAAAATTTTAGAGAACAGGAAAGACACCTACGGGTTTGGCCAAAATTGAGGTAAGCCCCCAACTTTTCTCCGTGAATTAATTATCTAAGGTATTCCTCAGTTAAATGAAGGTTTTTAAAAACGTAATTAATTATTTAGGGCAGCAAAATAGTACAACGAGCAGCCATCAAGTTTCAGTCGCGATTAAGGAGCTTCCGAGGTCAACTTTTGGCAAGGTATGGCTAGGTTCTCTTCTCCCACATTTTGGTAAAGGTTTAAGAATGTTATTGATATGTAAATATGAGTTGGAGATGTGAAAATATGTACGTTACGGCTGAAGGATGTTGCAGTCCGTATAGGGGTAGTTTTGATGATATTCTAATGGGTTAAAGTTTGGCTAGTGTTGTTGTTATTGTGGTGTTCTAATGGGAGTTATTTTGTAGTGTTGCAGGGTTGGAAACATGTCTAAATATGGGTATAAGTGTTGCTTGTTTCATCCACATGACACCCTATTTCGTGTGGTTAAGATTTTATGAAATAAAGATTGAAAACCGTATTTTGGAGTCGTAGTTTTGAGCGGGCTATTTGAGACTTATTTTGTGTAATGTTGAAGTGGTATAATTTTGTATTTTCTGTTGATTGTTGTTGTTTGTTGTCTGTACTAATTGAAGATAAAATTTGAAGTTCAGATAGGGCGAGTTATAGAGGAGATGCTGCCCGAATTCCGTTAACTTCTTAACTAACTAATAGACTAGGCGAGAAAGGCAAATAAGAAATTGATTCCTATGGGTGCTTGATTGTGGATTTAGAAGATGGAAAGTTAAAGGTTATTAATATTAGTATTACCTTCGTATTGAATAGGTTCAGATGACGACGAGACAAGCTAGGTTAAAAGCAATCGATAAGAGGTATGTAGAGCTATCCTTCTTTTCTTTTGGCATGTCTTAGGTATAAGTTGTGAATGGGTTGTATATGAAATGTGGGGATAATTACACTCATGAAACTCCAAGTATGATTCATAGACTTTATTCACTATGTGATGTTAAAATTCCTATAATAGTTGAGTTATTGTCTTTTAAGGCTCCTATATGATGAACAATAATATATGTAAAGCATGTCTCTCCTTCCTTTCAGAATGTCTTAAATGTAAATGAAATGGTATATGATATGGGTTGGAGATAGTCTCAATTATAGGCTCCAAGTATAACTCATGACTCGTGTTCACTTTTGAATGTTAAAGTTCTTGAAGTAATTGAACTACTACCCTCGAGTATCCTATATGATGAATAGTATTTGAATGTATAGGATCCTATTCCTAAAGGCTCTACGATGACGACGTCTCTAATTCCATAAGCTGTTTAGCTTTGTCTCGACACACATCTACGATTTCTGAGACTCTAGCTGATATGATTCCTAATGACATTTAGAGGGTACTTGAGATGATTACTATCCTGATCTTCAAGTGATGGTTTGCTTGACTATTTCATTGAGTCTTAGATGATAATTTTACTTGCATACGGTTACTCACTACTCTGCTCGTGCATACTGTTAATACATCTTTCACTACGTCCCACGAAGGGCCGGACAGGCATGATATATGATGAAATGATTACTCACCACATCCCATAAAGGGCTGGGCATGACCGCATCCCATGAAGGGTTGGGCATGCATGATATATGATAAAATTATTATTCACCACATCCCATAAAGGGTCGGGTACTACCGCATCCCATGAAGGGCCGGGCAGGCATGATATATGATGATATGATGAAATGATGATATCGGGTACCTCACTAGAGGGACGAGTATGGTATGATATGTACACTACTCTTCCACCGAGTCCCTCACTAAATGGCCGGATAGATAGGCATGCATATGAAAACATAATGATGTATTTATCATGTATGAGATGATGTCGTATACGATGGTATGATGCTATATACGATGATATGGTAACACCGAGTCCCACAGCGGGCCGGGAGTGGTATGTGAGGATGATATACATGCCCTCATTTTATAAGATACAGGTACAGTGAATCGTTAAATGTTATACATGTTTTCTTGCATTGATATTTCAGTTGTTATCTCAGTTATGTTATGTTATGTTTTATATATACTCAGTACATATATCGTACTGATTCCCCATTCTCCGGGGGCTGCATTTCATGCCCGCAAGTACAAATGTTCATTTCGGAGATCCGCCAGCTTAGAATTTACGCTCAGCCATATTGGAAGTGCTCCACTATTTCAGAGCCTAGCTTTTTGGGTACTAGTCCTCCTATGTATATATTTGTTTGTTCAAGGGTACGGCGGGGGCTCTGTCCCACCATATGTTACCATTACTATTCTTAGAGGTCTGTAGATATGTGTATATGATTTGTTTGGGAGTCGTTTCAATTGTGCCTATACGTCGCATTGTAAATGTATTTATGTTATGGAAGCCTTGTCGGCTTGCGTACCCTTTCATAATACAGTGCGGATGAAAGAGGCTGTATGTACATGAAAAAGTGTTGACCCATTGAGGGTTTTGTGAGATGTATCACATTCTACGTAGCTTAACTTGACTATAGATGATAGATACATATATGAGGGTCCAGGTCGGAACCCAATCGCGGCCTACGGGGTTGGGTTATGACAATGATCGTTGGCCAGATGAGCATTATATATGTTCATAGTCGTTTGCCGACAGCGGAAATCTTTTGATTCCCTACCAGGATCGTAGAAGCTTTGATACCAATTCGAAGGAAAATATTTTATTTATAAACTCAAGAATTCTTGAATCTTATTACAAGATGTATTTTTATCTATTTTCTGTGTATTTCTGTGTATTGAAAATGAACTTGCAACAATTATTTATAATAGTAAGAAATCAATTAAAGTAGGACTAAAAAACCTATTCTTATATAAACTAGGACAAATAAATCCAAACTAGGCCTCCTCCGATCATCACTTCGCTTTCCTTTTAGATGTATAGACTTGCTTCGCACCTGTGTCAAAAGCTAGTTGAGCCCGGTGAGTGAAATAAAAATGAGAAAGGGCTCATTTAGGAGGTGCTAAATAGACCCCATCATTGATTTGAGATCTTGTCCGAAATCAAGTGGGAGATTCAATTGAAAAGGAGCTAGACGGAAACAGCCTTCTACCTTCAAACTCAAATAAAATAAACATTTTTGTGCTATTGCTTGTGCAAGAGTAACTAGAGAGATTCAAATTGCAATAAAAAATTTGTCAACTAAGAAAGACTAGAAGTCCATGCGAGCCTGGCTGATATTAACCAAAAAGATACCCTTATTCAGATGAAGAAATTCCGTGAAGACGACAAGAGATTGCCAATGAAATGGAATATGGGGAACTATCTCTGCCATTTGGATCGGAGAATTTATGGAGGAAATCGGGTTTTAAATTCCTGAATCAATAGAGAACCTTTTCTTCTGTATGAATCGATATTATTCCATTCCAAATCGCTCCTGCTCATCAAGTAGGCAGTTTATGCTCTGCTCTTCCATTAACCACCACTTTGACTGATGAGGACGCGATTCTCTCATCGTGAAAGAAATAATGAAAGGAGTTGGATTGTAGGTACAATGACTTACTTCACGAGCGAGGTAAATTCACTATGAAACAAGGCCGGAACCAATTTGAGAGAATTTTTGAGCTCGGAAAATCACTCTTGAACTACTTGAACAAAGAGGGCTGGGGTCCCCTGGACTAGACCTATTCTGATTCTGAATTATCCGTCGCTACGTTGTTCCCAAGGACTAGCAGCTTTATAACAACAATCTAACTAATAAATAGTATGGTAGAAAGAAATAGATGATTTTTTCCAAAATTGAATAATCTCATCGCGTATTGAGAATCATGTGAAAATACACCAATACCTGGGCCCATGTTCTCTTTTTTCGAGAAAGGGTAGCTTTAAACAAAACAATCCAGTTCCAAACACACCAATCAGAATGAATCTTTCTTTTTCCCTTTTTCACCCACCAAATCCATCATTATTCAAAAGCCTCATTATTACTCTCACCAACCTTATTATTTTTTTTAAAAAAAAACTCTTCATCTTCTTCATATCGAAGGATCATCAAGAAGGAAGAGAAGGACGCCATTTTTCATCAAGAACAAAAAAAAAGTGGAAGTAAGAAGATAAAACTAAAAAACAATTAGAAAAAAAAAAGAAAATCACAAAAATCTTAGGCTCGAATTTTTTATCTTTTTTTTGTGCTTTCACTCATTTCTTGGTTGGTTCGAGGAGTTCATTGCCCTCAAATTCATTGTCTCAGTCTCTGTCCGAAAATAGGTAAGAATCTTTTCTCAGTTTTATTTACTTAATGAATAATTATTTCATGTCTTCTATGTAGTTGATTTGTAATTTTTTTTAGTTAGCATTGTTAGAATTAATTAGATTAAATGATAAAAAATTTCTTGTCTTGCTTGAAGTGTAGCGACATCTTATTAAAAGTGAAAAAAAAAGAAAAATCTCAATTTCGTTCATGGCTTTTTTTTAGTAGTTTTATTTGACTTTATAGATTTTCATATTTTTAATTTCTTCTTTGTCATGATTTAGCTAATAAATATATACTTAAGTTATAATTGAGTTAGAATTTTTATTTTTCATGGCTTAATTGATTTAAATCTTGCTTTAAAATTTGAGTTAGTTTAATGTATAGGTTAATTCCATGTTTTTTAGTTATTTGAATATATTTTTATATTTTTTTTTTCTACACATATGCATGTTGTTAGTCACTATGTTATTTCATATGCACTTCTAGTTGCATTCTCCAAACTAATATAGTAGGATACTCTTCAATTTGTAGCTTAAAAATATTATATTATATTCCTTTGTTCAATTTAAAATGAGTAGTTGCTTATATAATTTTATTTTGGTGCATGTGATTCCATTCGAGTCCATTTTCGGACTCCATCCTCGCATATCGTTGAGTTTTGAGTCAACTTCACCCTTGTTCGAATTTCAAAAGCTGATACGCAAATTTAAAGGAGGTTTACTATAGGTTTCGGAGGAAGAAAAAAGACTGATATACAGCCTATATACAGGATATACAGAAAAAGGGTGACTGTATATATTGATATACATTTATATATAGTCAAAATATATAGAAACGAAAAACTTCAAAGGTGTCACTACCCAACCCTGTAGGTTACGACTGGGGTCCGACCTGGACCCCGTATACATATTTGTCAACTGTAGTCAAATTGAACTATGAGCAAAGCGATACTACTCACAAAAACCCCAATAAGTTAAAACTTTTTCGTGTACGTATGGCCTTTTTCATTCATATCCTATCATGAAAGAGAATGCAAGCCGACAAGACTGCCATAACGTAAAAACATTTATAACGTGCCATATAGGCACAGCCAAAATAAACTCATGAACAACCCACACATACATGTCTACAGACCTCTAAGAATAGGAACAACAACATATGGCGGGACAGGGCCCCCGTCGTACCCTTGTGTAAACAAATATATACATCGGTGGTTTGGTACCAAAACTTAGCTCCGAATCAATGGAGCTTCTTCTAAACTTGCTGAGTGGAATCTTGAGCTGGTGGACTCCCAAAATTTGTATTGTACCTGCGGGCATGAAACGCAGCCCCCCCCCCCCCCGAAGAAAGGGGGTCAGTACGATATATGTACTGAGTATAGAAGCACAACATAACTAAGATAACAACTAAACCAAGGATGCAGAAAACCAAGTATAACATTTAATAGGGTACTGTACCTGCACCTCACAAAATAAAGTCATGTATACCACTATCACATACTGTATCCGGCCCGCTCGGGGACTCAGTGTTATAAACACATCGTCTATCATGATAGGCATATGCATATTATTAGCACTATGGAGCGTACAACCCGATCCATATATATAGCAAGCACATGTCGAGGAACGACGACCCAATCCATATATCACATGATAATGCCGAGGTACGACGGTCCAATCCATATATATAATGCATAATAATGCCGAGGTACGACGGCTCAATCCATATAATGCATAATAATGCCGAGGTACGAATGCCCGATCCGTATAATGCATAATAATGCCGAGGTACGACGGCCCGATCCTTATAATGCATAAGATGTCGTGGAACGTACGACCCGATCCTTACATAGCAAACTATGCAGAGGTATGTTCGGCCTGATCCATATATATATCATAATACATATACATGCACGCAAAACTCTGTAACATATCACATGCCACATATATTATCCTAAAGCATATTTAAGAGCCCCTAGATATATGAGCTTACACATCCCAACACTATTCAACCTATAGGAGGCTTAAGGGTCGTAGTTCCACTACTTGAAGGTCCTTATAATTCAAAAGTGGGTACAAGTCATGAGTTACATCTAGAATCTATAAATGGGGCTATATCCAAATCCATGTCCTATAGAGCCTTTAGTCTAGTCTTTCTCGAAGCAGGAAAAGACAAGCTTTACATGCACCACTTCCTATCACATGGAAGACTTGAAAAGTAATGACTCAACTTATTACAGGAGTTCTAATCAGTAGGAAGTGAACAAGAGTCTTAACTCACCCTCAGAGTTTTAAGAGTGGAATAACTTCAAACTTCATATACATAATACTTACATCTCAGTCATGCCATCAGAGAGGAAGAATAACTTTACATACACTAGCTCTCAGCATATAGAAAACTTGAGGAATGGAAGCTTAACTACTTTAAGAGTCTTAACATTCAACAGTGAACACGAATTATGAATCATGAATCATGTCCAGAGCTCATGAATAGATTTACTCCAAGCTTCATACACATATCACTTGTCACTTAGATCTAAGACATGCCCAAAAGAAAGAACAGATAGGCTTTGCATACTTATACCAAAACATGCCAAAAGAAAGCTTCACATACCTTCTTATGGGTTACTCTTTGTCACGCTCACGTCGTCGTCCTCCAAACCTATTTAACATGGAAGTAATGCAAGTATCAACAACCCTTAACTGTTCAGCACCTTAAGTTATACACGAGTGTTCACATAATCCATTTCCTCGCTCGTCTTCTCGACTAGTTTCTTAACTAGTTAACGAGTTAACAAAAATTGGGCAGCATCTCCCCTATAATATGTCCTATCCGAATTTCCAATCACACTCCTAATGACTACATCCAACTAACAACAACAACCTGCAGCACATGTATAAGAAGTTCACACCAATATAATACAACACAACCTGCAAATGACTCGCTCAAAACCACGATACCAAAATAGGGTTTCTAGTTTCCGTTTTGCAAAAACTTTTACCGTACGAAGCGGGGGTGTCATGTGTCTACAACCAGAAGATCCCCCACACATTTTAGGACACATTTAGGCCCTGAAACACACCCCACATAACCATCAGCAGCCTCAACACACACAACGCCTCATTTCGACTACAATTTGACTACGACGACTTCAATTTCGATTGTGTCTATCGTCGAGCATTTCCATGATTTTATTAAACTTCCAACAGACTAAAAGGTATTTAATAAACCTTATAACAACACCATAAACTTCAAATTAGAAGGGAAGACCTTACCTCACCCGAAATTGGTCAAAATTCACCAAATCGCACCTCGGAACTTCTTCAAACTTGCTGAAATTGTGCGGACTGCTTGTTATCCGTTTGGTTCTGCTAAAAGCCATGATTTTACATTATTAACACCTTCATATCATGTACAAACCTTACCAAAATGTGGGAGAATATCACCAAGTCGTACCTTAACAAACGGCTTCCCAAACTTGCTGAAAATTAACTTCAGAAACTCCTTATCATGCTGAAAGTTGCGGACTGTTCGTGTCCCTTCTTTGCTGCCCGAAATAGTAATTTTACGCTATTAAACCCCGTCTTGTAGCCGTGGGATACCTTAAATAATTAATTCACGAAACGAAATCGGAAGTCTTACCTTAAATTGGAGCAACCCGTGGCTGCCTCTGTTTTCTCTCTACGTTTCTCTCCTTGCTCTTGGCTGAAGTTTGGATAAAGAACTGAAGTATAAGTCATATTACACATGTATATATATCTCTTTAGAAGCTGCCACGTGGCAGCCTCCTAGGGTGCCACCTCAACTTATTCGGCCAATCACATGCTACCATGTGGCAGTGGGGTCCACCCTAAGCTGCTGCATCACCTACTTGACCCTAAGTAGGTGCATCACCTGCTTGTCCAAGTAGGTGCATCACCTGCTTGCTTCGAGTAGGTGCGTCGTTTCCTTATTTCTCTTTCATGAGCTCGTAATCTCGTCTTACTTCAAGAGCCTATGTATTCCTTGCTACTTAAGCTCGACGTATACTCAAGTAGCTTAGTATGTAAGACCTCCAAGTTGGTAGTTTACGCGAGTCAATCGAGTCCTACGACTCATTTCTCGGCCTCCAACTCCTTTTGAATTTTTATAACCTTATTTCCAATCTTCCTTATTATGAAGCATTTCGTTCTCCTTTCCTTGGAGTTATTTGATAACATTATTGACTATCCAACTCACATAACGACTGTTAAGAAACTTAAGAGCCTTTCCAGAAACTTGAGAAGCTTAAGAAGCATTCTAAGGTACCAAAGTACGGGGTGTAACAAAAGGCCAAAAATACAGATGACCCAACATCTTAGTCCAGGTGTATAAAAATTAAGTATTGAGCCGAATTTTAGTTTTGTTTATATTGCTATTCTATTTATTTGGGTTGTAATAATTTAATTTATTTATGTTTGTCTATACTTGCTTAGATGTTAATTTTAGTTTGATTTGACTTAATCGAACTCCTCTTAAAAGAGAAACAATTTTTGTGTTAATTTTCTCTAAAAAATAATGACTTTGTTCAAGTGTTTTCCTTTTAGTTAGACATTTCAACAAATGAAATTTTCTTCCAAATTATTTTAAAGTTTTTTTTTAAGTTGATGTTCTTTCAAATCAATTGAGTTTAAAGTGTCTTTTTCTAAATTAATTTTTCCCTAAATAACTCAAATAATTTTTCTTATTTAATCAAAGTCTTAATCATTTTTAATTTTATTAAAATACATTAGATCTACCACTTCTCTTTAAACATATTTAAAATTTATTTACTTAGTCATTTAATAGAGTATATTTACTTGATAAATTATCTCAAATATTTCAAGTTGATTTATTGCTTAAATAAATATATTTATCTTTACTACTTACAATTAATTTTCCCAAAGTTAGTCAAATACTTTTCAAATCGTCGGATAACCGCACGTTATCGGCCATAGCGGCCATTTTGAGTGCTAACACCTTCTCAAAGTAGAAATTTGAACCCTTACCCATTTTCTCTAATTTTAAGGCTTAAATCTGTTAAGGTCTTTTAAATTAAGTTTTCTTCATTTCTTTAAAAATTAAGTGGCGACTCCTCTTTTTCAAAAAATGATTTTTTCTCTATAAATTTGAAATTAATTTTAAACCTTCTTTTTCCAACATAACAGTAAGCATGTGAAAAGATCGAGGAAACATACTTCTTCTTTGGTATAAAATTCACACAATTTGTCAAGTCAATGAAAAATAACAAATGACACTTTTGAACTCTATTATAAAGGTTTAAAAAATATAGAAATTTTAATTGAAATGTTTAAATAAAATTTTGTGTCAATCTTAAATGTCTGCTTCTCATTTATATCCTTGATGTGATAATTTCAAGAGAGTTAATTGTATATATTTACGATTTTACTTTGAATTATGTATATTTTAAAATATAGTTTGAGGATAACTATAAAAGTAAAAGTGGAAAAAGATAATTAATTTATATTCTAATTTTTTTTTTACAAGTGTGTATTACCTCAACATCCTGGCTGTCACTGTACTCCTACCTCCTTTATCACTGAGCGATCATTTAGGGGCCTTAGCTAGTGATCCGGGCTCTTTCCCTCTCGACGATGAAGCTTATCCCCCATCGTCTTACTAACCGACCTTGCTCCCATGTTATTTTGAGGTCATATCTAGTATTCAAAATTTGCCTCGATTTAAAGCCGTGAGAAGTCAAAATTTTTATTATATGATTCAAATCAAATCAAAAAGAAAGAATAGATTCGCAATTGTAAGGGTACATAATTCCAGTAGCATCAAAAGTTGCTTCTTGATAAGTATAATACCTTGAAATCTTTTATACTTCTATTTGTCGATAGTCCCTTCTAGAAATGATAGTTTTAAAATTAAATAGTTTGAAAAAATATTCTAGATCCTCTATTATTATCACCTATAAGCAAGTACAAGTGAAAAATAAGAGAGAAGTTACTAGAGAGTGAATGTAAGAAACTTATGTGAAAGAATTATTAGATCGAAAGTGATCGTATGAGTTATAAGCAAGCAAGTACACAAGCAACAAGTGAGTGAGTAAAAAACAAGAGAATCACTAAAAAATGAGTGTAAGAAATTTATGTGAGAGAATTATTTGATCGAAATAAAATTTTATTTTATTATTATAAAATAAAATTTAAATTATCAGCAGACAATGGTGTCCAACAAAATTTCAACAGTTAAGTATTTATAATAATCACATTTTTAAATTTTTGAATTGTTTTTCAGAGATAAGTTTTGAAAAATATATTTAAAACTTTCATTATTTAAATTAATTTTTTACTTGACTAATATAATGAAACCGTCAAACCGCTTTTGATTGGAAGTGATGAAAAAGATTCCGAATTTCAAAGCCAACCATATTGAGATTTGACAAACTATACGTCACTCATCTAAAACTCTCCACACAAATCTAAGAAAAAATAAAAATGTTAAAATTAAAATCGGGAAAAATACACAACAAAAACAACAAGAATAGCCGTTGTTTGGACAATATCCCAAAAGTATCGAAAACAAGAAATGGCGTTTAAAAATGGAATTCTACGTTCAAATAAAAACTTAATATTTTATGAATAAGAATCTCAATATAAGTTTTTCAATATTTTGCTAATGTATCAAATACGGAAGTTTTAGTAAATAAAGTTATTAGATCATTATTTACAATATTAAATTTTAATATTTGTAAATAATTAAATATTTATTATTTATGGTCAGACTTAAATCGGTAACATATATATTTTTTGTTTCCATTCTAAGTATGTTTCAATTGTTATGCTTTCCTATTGGTTCAAATTTATTAAATAAACTTTGTTACGTTTTGGTAAATAAAAATAATTTGATATTTATGCTAGAACTACGCAAAATTAGTTAACATAGAAACCATCGCTATAAAAATGTTAGCATTAAATAAATCAAATTAATAACTAATAACTTGTGTTGCATCAAATATTATTAAACAAAACAAAATAAAATAAATTAATTTAAGAAATTCAACGTTTAATCAAAAAGATTACAACTTTAGCCTAAACTATTTAAGCAGAGAGTACCAATATTTTGAATAGTCACAGAGGTTGTGCCCCATATCTTCCTCACACCAATATTTAAATATAATAATCTCTTCCATTAATTTTTACTTATCATATTTGAATTTAACACATTCATTTTTTTAAAAAATAATAATTAATTTATCTATTTTACTAAATTATTTTTTATTAATTAATATTTAATATTTCTTTCTATCTCTCAAAATCTTAAAAATTGATTTGAAAAATAAGAAATTAATGTTAAGATTAAAATATATAAAAAAATAATTAATATTTTTTGACATATTAAAAATAACAAATAAAATATATAGTTTTAGAATAATAGATGAGTAAAAGAAGTACGGAAAAGATATATATTACTCTCTCCGTTCCATATTATATGAGCATTTTATCAAAAATGTTTGTTCCGTATTATTTGATCACTTTTTAAATCAAAATAGAATTAATTAATTTTTTTCTATTTTATCCTTATAATCCTTTTGAATATAAACAATTTTCAATATTAACTATTTTTCTATTTTATATATATTACATTGATATAAACAAATGATAAAATTTTCTAATATATTAATAATTTCTTAGTTACTGTAAAATTAAAAGTGTTTATTAATATGGAGGTGAAGGGAGTATAGCATGAGTAAGTAATGATTTGCATAATTTGAGTATATTTAACGTGCACCCCTCTTGCCTTTCCTTTGAATTTTAAAAGCCATCAAGCACCGTAAATAATCATAACTTGACCTCACCGATTCGATGAACGGCTGAGACTTAATACCAAAGAGCATCAGGAATGTCCACGTGTCATTTAAGGACCCCACCTCCATTCTCTTCCACCTTCTATAGTTTTCTCCGCTTCCATCCCTCCCCTGGCTCCGATCACCCTCCTCTACCCCACGCCAACCCCAACCTCCCTTTGTATATATACAAAAATATATTCATACAAAAACACTAGTTTGAATAAAGGGGAATTGTACTCTTTTTTTTTTTTTTGTTGTTGTATTTATAGAAACTGTATTTTTTTTCTTAATATATTATTTGCTCTGACAATACAAGGGTATTTGCAGAGCTAGGGTTTGAGTCTTGAGATTTGATTAGCTGAGAAGTGAATAAATAAGCTCATTAAAAGCACCCAATAAGTTTTGATGAGTAATTATTACTCATCTGAATACTGAATATTTATTCAGCTGTACTACTACATGTCAATACTAAGGCGTAGGAAGGGCACAGAAAACAAGAAAACATCGGATTCAGAGCCGGAATATGAAGAATTTAAGGAGGAGAAGAGTAGTAATGGAGGTTCCAGGAGGTTAAGGAGGAGTAGGAGATGGAGTTGTGTGGATGGTTGTTGTTGGTTTGTTGGTTGTATATGTTCAATATGGTGGTTTTTGTTGTTTCTTTACAACGCAATGCCGGCATCCTTTCCGCAGTATGTGACGGAGGCGATAACAGGGCCATTGCCGGATCCACCAGGAGTCAAATTGGCTAAGGAAGGGTTAAGGGCTAAGCATCCAGTGGTATTTGTACCTGGGATTGTGACTGGTGGACTTGAGTTGTGGGAAGGACATCAATGTGCTGAAGGTTTGTTTAGGAAGAGGCTCTGGGGTGGTACTTTTGGTGAATTGTACAAAAGGTTAGTACTACTACACAGTGATTCTATCAATGGATTTATACGTGAGTAAGGTGTTCTTAGTTGTTAATGGAAAAGTTCCGAAAGCTGAAAAGATTCATTCTTTACTACTTTTTTTCGACAATTCCTTGTGACTATAGTTGGCTCTTTTTTTCTATCTCTTTCCTTTACCCTTCTTTTTGTTTGGTTTTCACTCAAAAACAACAACAACAAAAAAAAATAGTGGATATTAGGCTGGTGGGATATATGGCATTTATTCAAAAATAGATTCTGCAAACTCGGATTTTGCGTTCTGCAAGTAGTATTTTCTAACGTTGTTTTTGAAAATTTTCAAACAATAGCCATTTGGTAGAGTAGGCTAATGTGGAAACTAAAGTAAGGTTTGGTGGTAGGGGACTGAGTTATGCTTCCTTTTTATATATTTCCTCTTGAAAGTTGTAACTAATAGTGGATTAAGATCAATTGACTTGTGTCTGAATCTTCTGCTTCTACATTTTTGCTTACAATGCATAACAAAGCACTTTCTCTTTGTCGAAATAAAATGTAGACCCCTTTGCTGGGTGGAGCATATGTCACTTGATAATGAAACTGGATTGGATCCTTCTGGTATAAGGATTAGGCCCGTCTCTGGGCTTGTTGCAGCTGATTACTTTGCTCCAGGTTATTTTGTTTGGGCTGTTTTAATTGCCAATTTGGCTCGCATTGGATATGAGGAGAAAAACATGTATATGGCTGCCTATGATTGGAGGATCTCATTTCAGAACACTGAGGTACTATGATTCTGAAAGCAGCACATGTACAGTTTTCGTTGTCATTCTGGTGTTTTATAATTTGCTAGTCTATGTTTCTTTCTAGTATCTGACCCGAGTTACAAAATATGTGCATCTGCACGTCTAGAGACTACCATTGCAAAATCATAACTCATCATTTTTTTTCTCAAAATCTGTAGGTGCGAGATCAAACTCTAAGCAGGATTAAAAGTAACATAGAACTCATGGTGGCTTCGAGTGGTGGGAAAAAGGTGGTTATAATTCCGCACTCAATGGGTGTTCTATACTTCTTGCATTTCATGAAATGGGTAGAGGCGCCAGCTCCAATGGGTGGAGGAGGTGGATCAGACTGGTGTGCTAAACATTTAAAAGCAATAATGAACATTGGAGGACCTTTTTTGGGTGTACCAAAAGCAGTCTCAGGATTATTCTCAGCTGAAGCCAAGGATATTGCTGCTGCCAGGTTTCTTTCTCTTCAATGAATAGTTTGCTTTCTATTAAAATAACAGTAATTATGTAGAGCTCCTTTCACTTTCTTCTTTTGAGATATCGAATAGTTGAGATAAAAACCTGGACACAAGTTCAGCCGAACCCAGTAGCTTTTGCTCAACCAGTGTATTAGTGTAAGAAATACGCTAAATGTGTACAAATAGTAAATTTGGTATCCCGTTATTAGCATTTCATCGTACTAAAATCCAAAACTCATAAATTTGACATCTTGGCTCCGCCTTTCTATGTGGTTCTTGACGCTCACTGAAAGATAAATTGTCCATAACATGCAATTCTTATACTACTATGAACAAGTTCCCAACACCAAGGTCCTAATAGTTTTGGCTTCTATCTTCTCATTTTTAGGAAAAATAGCTTATCATTATATTTTGGGGTTCAGAAAGGATCTTTATCTTTTCCTGTTGGTGATGTTTTTCTATCTGCAATCAGGTAAACTATACCAATGAATAAAATTCACATGGCCATACTTCAGATGTCTATAAAGGGTCTAACAAGGAATATACTGTGTAAAAATCCACTTCAACTTCTCAGTTTCTCTTGTTAGGTTCTTCCTCATGCTACTTACTAGCTTCTTTCTTGATAAGGAGTACTTCCTTTGTCTGAATCAATCACTGTTGCGGTTGTCTTTTGTCATAGTTGTAAAAGAAGGTGTTGTTGGTCTTCACAATGTGCTGCTGCCGCTAGATTTTAATGAAGAAAATCTTTGCTTTTTCTATTTCTTTTTTCAGTATAATTGGAGGGTGAGAGGGATAGAATGCACAAGAGATGGAAAATAAAATGTGTGCTCCAATAAGTACAAAAGCTACTAAACGTATGTTTTAGAGTAATGTTTTCTTGCTCCTTCTTGCTGATAATCACCTGTGAGATTGTATATCACGACTTCGCTTTACTAGAGTAAGATGTACCACAATCTTGCCCGTAGTGTTAAGAGCACAATGAAGAAAAGATGTTAATCCTTTTGTACCCTTAACAAATTTAGTTAATTTTCTCTATGATACTATTCTGAAGCTCTGTACTTTTGATCATCTTATCTCTTCTAGTGAGTGTGTTTGCATCTTTTTCTCAAGGGAATGTATAGTGCACATGCAAAACAGTGATTGCTTGCACAAGTAGTTCTTTTGCTGTGTGCAAGAGACATGTTACCAGTGCTGCCTAACCTGGAGTCTCCAGCCTTTTGTTCATCTGTGAGAGGCTTCTTGAGCTAAAGTAGAAATTGCCCCTTCTGCAGGTCAATGGCCCCAAGTTTTTTGGAAAGTGAAATGTTCAACTTTCAAACTTTACAACATGTAATGCGAATGACTCGTACATGGGATTCAACAATGTCAATGATACCTAAAGGTGGGGACACAATATGGGGCGGACTGGATTGGTCCCCAGAAGAAGGGTATGAGTGTAATGAAAAGAAGTCAAAGAGCAATAGCACCCTGGCAGCAGAGAGTGACAGGACAAAAAGGTCGGTTAATGCTACTCGTGTGAAGTACGGAAGAATAATATCGTTTGGGAAGCATGTGGCTGACTTGCACTCATCAGAGATTGAGAGGATTGACTTCAGAGTAACGTTCTTACTTGAATTTTGGATTTTCACTAACTACTATCATTAGGGTAAAAACTTATTTGAATTTTCATGTTCTTAAATTACATTATGACCCATTAAACCAATGTGTGGACAGATTCTTAGACCTAAACCCTCATGTGCCGACAAAAAAAAAAGGGTACCTATAGGCTGTCACAAATGTGTTAAATATACAAATAATCTTTTTTGTATCAGCTTCCCATATGTAGTGAATATGTATCCTTTTCTCTACTTTCTAATGTAGAGAATGGGAAAGGCCTGGTGACATGTGACAGAAATGGAATAAGAAGAGAACATCTTCTCTTTCATATGAATCTCAAGTTGGAAAGTTTTATGATACCTTATCCAAAAATAAAAAAGGAAGGAAGAAGTTGGAATGTTTTGTGATGATTCTAATTCCCTACTTCTGTTACAGTTTAAATTCTGAACTGGTTCATTGCTCAGTTCTGTTGATTCTATCAAATTTTTAGAGTTAAAAGCCAGTTTACTTTTCTGTAGGAAATTTGCAGGATGTCTGATTGATGGATCTTTCATTTGGTGTTTAATATTTTTCTTTAATTATCTCAAAAGACAGGTCATAGTTGTTTTCCTTACTGTTTACTGCTAATCCTAACTCTAAGGGGTCGTTTGGTTTGAATACAAGTTATGATGGGATAAGTTATGTTGAGATTAGTTATGATGAGATAAGTTATGATGAGATTATTTCTTATTGAGTGTTTGGTTTGTTGTATTCAAAATAATATGCATTGCATAAATTTTAAGAATATGTTGTTTGTTTACAAAAATACCCTTCACTTTATTTAGTTTTTTATATTTTCTTTGCAAGTTTTAGTTATTCAATATTCATTCTTAAAATAAAGCTTTCATCTTCTTTACCTTACATATTTTTATGCGTGCATTTCCATGATGTCTTTATGTATTTAAAAATAAAACTTTCTTCTTATTAAATTTAAAAATAGAATTTTCATTTTAAGTTTGTTACAGTAAAAAAGGATTATGAGAAATCAAAATATAAATAAACATAAGAATTAGTCAAATAAATTTATAAATAAAGATTATATTATATAGTGTAATTTTTTAATAGAAAAAATATGAAGAATTATCATAAAAATAAGGAGTGAATGTTGTTATAAATGGTATTAAAAATAATGTAAATATATATGAATGTGAAAAGTGAGGTATAAAAAAATATTTAAAGGGGTATCTTTGTCATTTACCTATTTTATCCCGGGAATAGTACACCACCCAAAAAGAGGGATAACTTATCCCGGTACTATTTATTAATCTTATCCCGGACTTGCCAACCAAACACCAACTTAAGTGCCACTATAATTTAATCCTGGGATTATTTGGTGTTATCCTTCACACCAAACGACCCCTAAGTATCTCTGAGTTCTTTCAAGTTAATATGGATTTTCTGAATTGAGTTTCATTGTTTTTATATGAATTCTCTCCTGCAGACTGGTATATTCTGCATCTCTCTGCACATTTCTAAGAAAACCAACCGTGAACTTTTTGTTCTATTGCCTATTCAGAATCTTTTTCTGTTTTGACGTGTCCAATATCCACTGAAGCTCAAAATCTCCCATAATTAACGATCAAGTAGCCAAAGCAGCAATAGAACATCTACTACTATAGGCTAATGAATCCCTCACGTATTCTTGCATCAGTCTTATAAATGATTGCATGGTTTGTTTTTCACTCCTTTGATAAGTAATTAGTAGTCGTACAATTTCCAATCCAAAGGGAAAAGTGAGACAAAGAAGTCAACAGCACTTTAAACTGTCTAAAAGTAGATTTTAAAGTACTATCAGTGGTTCGTTATTAAATTGGTGCCACATTTTTGTAATTTGAGATCCATTGACTAGTGTTGTTTATTCCTTAAGTCTACAATGAGTTGTCAGATAAGACATCTCCTGGTAGTACTTTTTTCCTTTTTTTTTTTTGTAAGTAGGACATCTCCTGGTAGTCATCTCTCACTGGTGGATGACATATTTTGTGCTTGGTGCTGTTATAGGGAGATCGGGATAGTTATTTGTCTTTCAGTGTGAAATTGGTCATTTGATTAGCTTTCAGAAGACATAAGCAATTAAATCATTCATTAGAGTTACTTACATGTTAAGTGCACTGCTACCCTTCATTTAAACTCTCTACCGTCACTGTGTCCAAATAAGGAAAAAATGCAGAAATTATTTGGCACATCCTGCTGCAGGTTAAAGTGGTCTTAATACATAATGCATTCTGAACCTGAAGAGGCTAGTATTACACATGGTATTGCAAATTACCATGAATTAACAGTTATTCCAATACTAGCATTAAAAAATATTCCAATACTCCATCCAGTTTTGAGGTACTCCACTATCCACAAATCAGTTTCTCATGTTTCCATATATGCTTAATGTCTTTACTAGTTTGTTTTGTTGGGAAAACGACACCTACATGTTTGTGTCTACTACTGTTTGTTTAAACTTGCACATGGACAAGGTTATCAGAAAACTATTCAGGAAGTTGCATTTTTACTTTCTGGTTTTAGCTTTCTTAAAAAAAAAAAAGTTCTAACTTGCCCCTTCCATTGTTCGGTCCTATCCAGGATGCTCTTAAAGGTAAAAGTCGTGCCAATTCCACTTGCCGTGATGCGTGGACTGAGTACCATGATATGGGTATTGGAGGTGTCAAAGCTGTTGCAGATTACAAAGTTTACACAGCTGGATCTGTTTTGGATCTTCTTCATTTTGTTGCACCAAAGTTGATGAAGCGTGGTAGTGCTCATTTTTCATATGGAATTGCTGATGATCTGGATGACAAAAAATATGAACACTACAAATATTGGTCAAATCCCCTGGAAACAAAGTAAGCTTCTATATTGTTCTATAAAAGTATTCTTTGATCTATGTCCATGCTCTTAGGACAGCTCTTCTCTTTATCTTCTTGACTCTCTTAAGTCTATTGTACGCAAATAGACACTTCTGAGACTCAGACCTCTCCACCAATGTTCTGTTGTACAACATGGAAATAAAAGGTGAAATTTCAGGGTTCTAGGGGCTGCAAACATTTTTTTGGAATATGGTTCATCTTGTTAACTTCTTCCTTTGCATGAAATTGTTCATAGCAGATATTGCAAAATATGATCCTCCATCTTTCTTGACTTGGTTCATTATGTGTTACAGGCTTACAGCAATATATTTGGCATATTTCTAGCTAGTTCTCACTGAGATGTTCCATTTACAGATTGCCCAATGCACCAGGGATGGAGATCTTCTCAATGTATGGAGTTGGAATTCCAACTGAAAGAGCATATGTCTACAAACTAAGTCCTGCTGGAGATTGCTATATTCCTTTCCAGATAGACACTTCGGCCGAGGGTGGAAGCGAAAGTCCTTGCTTGAAAGGCGGTGTCTTTCATATTGATGGGGATGAGACCGTACCTATTCTAAGTGCAGGTTACATGTGTGTGAAAGGGTGGAGAGGAAAGACCCGATTCAATCCATCAGGCATCCGTACATTTATAAGAGAGTACAATCACGCCCCTCCAGCTAATCTTTTAGAGGGCAGGGGAACGCAAAGTGGTGCTCATGTTGATATAATGGGAAATTTTGCACTTATTGAAGATATCATTAGAGTAGCTGCTGGGGCTACTGGAGAAGACCTGGGGGGAGATCAAGTGTACTCGGGTATTTTCAAGTGGTCTGAAAGGATTAAACTGAAACTTTAGATTTCATATGGTGAGATTTATATTTCATATGGTGAGATTTATGACATGTCTTCCTTACAATAAAGCTGGTGCTATATGTTTCTTAATTCATTCTGTTATTACGATTAATAAAGAAAGGTAAAAGAATAGACCTTTAGGCCGATAAAGGGACCCATTTTATGACTTCACTAGTTATAGGTTGCATGAAAAATTGCTTACTTTAACCTTTGTAGCTGACTGAATGAATTGATGTCAGCCAAAGATAGTTACTTGCTATACTCTATCCTAGTTTGGTAAAACTTAGATCAGCTACTTTTGTATGCAGAATTTCATGTGTGCAATCAATTGCTTTGGAGAGCTGCTGGTGCTCTGCTATACGTCTGGCTTCTTCTCTCCCGGCTGAAACATCTGTCGTGTACTTGAACAAGAATACTCTGGCAAACCTGAAGTTGCTTACTTCAGTGTCCTTGAACTGTAAATGTTGCAGGAAGCATGCATGTTTGCAGCCATGTTCACCATGCTTTAATATGGCTGCCATTAGGTTGCATAACTTCATCTTCTTATAAATTTTGGACATTCATTGATTTTTTTCCTGTAATTATATCCTTCATAGCATAGTGTAGACCTAATATTGGAGCAGTCAAGTGCTGCATTTATCTGTTCCATTATATGACTTCTTGTATCAATTATTTTCCTTATTACACAGCAAGGCAGGAGCAAGTGTGTTTATTTTGCTTTGGAACAAAAAAAAAATAGTACTGTAAATTGCTACTCCCTTGTTTCCATTTGGTTATCTTACTTTTCTTTCAAGTCTATTTAAAATCGAACATTTCTTTTTCTTTATGTCAACTCTTTAATTTTAACTTTTAACACATATGTTCAAGACCACAATACTAAAGGATGTTTTAGTACATTTTGTATATTTTTAATTTAAGATTATAATATTCAAAGTTTTTTTTTTGTGTGTGTTAAGTCAAAATTAAATAGATAAATTGAAATGGATGGAGTATTATAGAAGAAATGGGTATAAACAATTGGAGTGTTAAAGTGGAATTTGGTGTGCCTTTTTGGTACCAAACATATATAGAGTCTGTTTGGATGGGCTGCCTATTTTTCTTTTGGTTAACCCTAAAACTGGTTAATGACAAACTCTTATTATAAAAGAATTTATGAAAATTCTTTTAGAGAAAGAGCTTCGTTGCTTGGTGTCAAACTTTGGCTTGCTACTTTCGCGTCACAGATAATAGCACTCAATTTCTTTTTCTTTTTTTTCGATAAAAAAGAGGATGACTTATTCGCTCACGTTTTTCAGCAGGGTCTGGGCTACGGGGTCCTTTTTCTATCTTATGCGTTCGGGGACGGCCCCTCATGGATGCTATCTATTCTAATTCGAACTTGTTGGATGCCAACTCGGCCCTTCGACTTAGTGCGTCGGCAAATTGGTCCTCCCAGGCTTGTACTCAAAGACCATGCCGAACCCTGCATCAAAGTCTTGTCACCCTGCCCGCTTGGGGTCTGAGTAAGGAAAGAGCTCGTAGCCACGTTATTGGGCTTGTCTTGTTGATAACCTTGAGACCGGCGAAGACTGTGCTCCAGCTGGTGGTGAAGGAAAGGGGGAAGCGACTAAGATCAGAGGGATAAACTTTTCCGTTATCGGAACAAACATTTTATTTCCAGGGTTCCTCACTTGTTTTTTACTTTCTTTTTTACGAAAAAAAATTCCGGACGACCGGAGCGGAAACCTCTCCCGACAATTGGAGAAGGAGAAAGCCATTCCTACGGGCCTGGAACTGTGATGAATGAAGTAAGAATTTCGGGCTAGGGCCTGAGAATTTACATCTAGGTGCTTGTCTAGTTCCCGGTGAGACCGTTGACTTTGCGAAGGCCCGAGGTCCCCGCCTTCTTTGCTTGAAGCTCAGGTACCCCTTTTTAGTTTTTGAACGTGTTTGTCTAATGCTAATTTTAAGCCATAAAGTTCTTAAAGTCGGTCAAAAATGAAAAGTTAGGATTCCTAACTTTTTTTTTCTAAGTACTTAAAGTTATTTTCTTTGACAATGAAAATTACTTTTATATCCCTTATATTTTAACTAAATTCTCAAACTACCCTTTTTATTCTTTTAACCCTAAAATTCACATCATTTTCCTCATTTAAGCACTTTTATCCAAACACTCAACTGCTTATTTATAAAAATAACTTTCAGCACTTCAAAGTTCTAAAAGCACTTCATACATATTTTAAGCCCATCCAAACGGGCTCATAAATCTAGGACTCTGTTTATAATATCATTTGAATAACCACTTAAAAATAATTTCTTGTTATAAATTCATTGAATGTGTGGATTGTCTATTTAGTTAATGCATGAACTTCTTATATTTATGTATGTATATTTTCTAGGTTCTATGAACTATTTTGGATAAGAATGTATCCATTAATTTGGGCATTTAATCTAGTGACTTTTGGAGTAATTTTTTAACCTATAAATAGAATTGTCATTCACTATTTATAAAGGACACTTGAAGACACTTGAATAGAAGAAAAGTTTTCTCCTTCATCTACATTTCTTGCCTTATTCTTGTAATGACCTTAAGGGCCATTTTTGGAAATTCTTGAGAAATTATTATTTTACCCCTCTCGTTAGTTTCCCCGGGTGTTAATTGATTGGTTTGCGTGGTTGGTTTTGGTAAATTTTTAAAAGGTTGTGATTTGAGTGAGTTTTTGAGTTTTAGAGGTTTAAGCGGCTCAAAAGTGATTTTCGGTATCAACTGGAGTTACGAATCTAGAAACGGAATTTCGTCAGTTCCATCAGTTTCAAAATATGAAAATTGGTCTAAGAGAGTTGTCAGAATCAAATTTGGGGTTGATACGTGGATTTAAGGTCTTGAGTTGGAAAGTGTGGTTTTAAATGACCAAGATTGACTTTGGTCAACAATTCGAGTTCGGAGACTCAAATTGAATTTCTGATAATTCCTTTGGTTTATATGGGTGATTTTAGGCCTAAGAGAGGCTTCGTTAATTTTTTTTGAAAGTTTCGAGGGCATTTTGGTCTTTTTGAGGTTCAAGTTAGTTTAGTTACGACTTATCGAGTTTCGGGTCAAGAAGGGCTCGAATTCGAATTTTGATGGTTTCATTGAGTTTGGAACATTGAATTTAGTAGGGGTGCACATAGGGTTTGTGTGTATGGGATTCCGAACAGATTTCGAGGGTACGATTGGAGACTTTGAGTTTGTGTTTCAGCTGGTTTCTGGTGCAGGTCATTTAACTCATTGCGATCGCGACACTAGGTCACGTGATCGCGATGTGTTGGATCAGTGTTAGTCGCGGTCACCAAGGTGGGCTCCGCGATCGCGATGGGTCTCCCTGTCTAGTACTCTTCGAACCGCAAGTGTTAGTGACTTGCAATTGCGAAGGGTTAAATGTTGCCAGAACAGTGCTAATTTGGAAAAACCTCCATTTTCTTCAATTTTGAGTTTTTAAAGCTTGGGGAGGCAATTTGAGAAGAGGTTTTCGAGGAAAATTATTGGGTAAGATGGATTTTGACCTAAAATCTTCCATTTCGTTAATTATATGGTGATTTCAACTCCTAATTTTAGTTTCAAACTCCAAAATTCTTGGTTTCTTTCATAACTTGAATTTAAGAAAAATGGTGATTTCTAATTCGATTTTTACTCTATTTTTATGGATTTTTCAACCACGAGTTCCTTATTTCTAGTAGAATGTGATTTTGCAATAAAATTTCAGATTTACTCATTTTTCGAAATTAGTTGATTTTTGGATTATTTTACCCCCGAATTCGAAACCGATCAATATGGGTGTCATTGGACTTCTTGTGAAATGTATGTTTTATTCTTGATAGTGGGTTATTATTTCAGATGTTGAATTCAAGGGTGTTTGTCCAGTAGAAGTGTCTGAGTGCGGTTTCAACAATTGAGGTAGGTTTGGCTATCCTTCTTTCAGACAAGAATGGGGTAATTAATCATTCTTATGTTATAGACTTTAGGATGAGGTTGTAGTATAAATTGGGACTATTAATTTACTTTGCAATACCCATGTGGGGGTTTATTTACATTGTGATGCCCCGTGTGGCAACCTATTTGTGTTATGTAACCCGTGTGGGGGCCTTATTTGCTACCTTATCTATTTTGAAATTATGTAATTCATGGTTTGCCTGTGGGAGAGGCGTGAGGAGACTATTTGACTTGAAATGCATGCCTAAGAGGCCGAGTTGGGTTTTTTAGCATACTTGAGTACTAAAACATTTTCTAATAGGGGTGAACACTTGATGGATTTCCTCTCCATTGCTATCTATTGAGGGTGAATATCATGTTTAGGTTGAGTTGAGAGAACTTGAACCTTGTGTATACATGTTGAGTAGAATATTGCTTTCATGCCATATGTATTGTGATGCATTCATCCTCATTCATTACAACATTGATCATGGGATGTTGAGAATTGTGAAAATCTTTTTGAGAAATAAAATGTGGCACCTTTTGATACTTGACCACGAGCTAGGTGGCAAGTTGATGAGATTTCGAGACGTGATACAGTATATGGATTGCGAATCCCCCATGGTCCTGGTGTAGAAGCCTTAGCTCGACAGGTGTATACGACAGGTTGTATGACAACCTTGATTCCACCGTACCACAATATCATTGCATCATCATATTACATTGCATTGACATCTGTGATACTGGACTTCGCTGATTAACTGTAACACCCCTCAAAATGCTCATAAGTGCCTTAATAAATGCCTTGGAAATAGGCCGCTCATGTAATACGTTATTCTTAATCTTTTTGGAAAATCCGAGTTTGAAATATTGATCAGAGGGTCAAAACCTGTTAGAAAATGGTCTCAGTAGATTTTTAGGACCGGTATATCCGAAGATAGATTTTTGAAGAAATTTACGAAATAGTAGGATCCACGACAGGTCCGCATCGCAGACCTGGAGAGTTTTCTGGCCGAGTTGAGTTTTTTTTAAAGACATTTTAGACCTTTTCCAAATTATTAATCAATGAACCTAGATGTTTTTAGGGTCTAATCCGACTATATAAATTCACCTAAACTCCTAATTCTATTCATTCTTCTACAATTCATCTATCAAATATTTCTCTCTCTACAAAAAGGCTCTCAAGGGTTTCCATTGAAGAATTCAAGTAATCTACTCAATTTCTCCCTCAAACTATCAAGTTCTTCCAATTCTTTGGTGTTCTCACTTAAGGTATGTGGGTATTGATTCGTGGATCCTTTCATCCATGAAGCCCAATCAATTTCTCAAGTTTTTTTTATCAAATTACAGTATGGTATTTTATGGGTTTTATGATATCTATTCCTATTGCATGAATTATGATTTAAAGTATGATCATGAGTCTATTTTGATATAAATTGATGGTTATTGCATTGAATTGAAGAGTTTTCTATGAATTCTCCTTTTTTTATCTCTTGGGTTCATGTTGTAAATTATGAGTATTTTGAATTATACTTTCAAATGATATTATCTATATGAATTATGTATGGGCTGATATAAAGTTTATGATCATGCATGTTTTCAAGTGAATTACATGATTTTCAAAGTCAATTGATTATGTAATTGAGTTTTACTCTAAGTTCAAGGTATAAATTTCATGCAAGTTATGAAGTAAGGTGACTTAGGGCCCAATGTGGTGACCTAAGGCCTAAAAAGTGACTTAGGGCCCTATGTGGTGACCTAAGGCGTAACGATATGAATTATGCAAATATGATTGTAATGATGAAAGGACAATTCTGACATTACAAGTATGTTATGAAAATGAGCGACTCTATGATTTCAAACTTATGATCATGACTATGATATATGAAATTATGATCTTATGTTATGTATGTATTCAGTGGGATTTGACTTAGCACTGAGTGGACTTGAGGTGGGGGACCTACCAAAAGCCTTAGTAGCAACCTCATGTCCCATAAACTACGTGCCACCGTAGGTTGCCTTTATGGCCGAGCTAGTGGATCCACAAATAGCAAATGTTCATGATCAGGAGTCTACCTTGGCAAAGTAGCCTCCTCCTTCTCGATGTGGTATCATCAGATTCCATGTTATAGCTCACATGATCTTATTGTCAGTTATGGTTCCTATCCCACATATGTATGATCTCTTAAGTATGTTATGATTTTGAATTTATTATTTTAAATGCTTTGGCCAATATAATTTTCTCATGACTTTATTTATTCCATCTTATCATGTGTTTTACTTGACCTTTGCATTCCATGATTTACGTTGCATGTCACACCCTCATACTTAGTACATTCCAACGTACTAATGCATAATTTTTTCCTACATTATCTCATAATATAGGGGTTGAGGTTGAAGATCCTAATCGTCCACATAACTAGTAGGCATTCTCTATCCGACTGTGTTGTGGTGAGTCCTCATTGATCGGGGACAAATTTTCAAGTTAGTTACTATTTTCTTTTCAAAAGACTTTTGTTTACGTTCTATTTTGAGGGTGAGCTAGGGACATTTCTTATCCCCCGCCCATACTCATGTTTAGAGGCATCTAGTTGGACATATGTTCGAGTCTATGTTGTCATAAGACATTTTCAGATTTCTATTCATGCTTTAGAATCTCTTATGATATTTTCGCTTTTATATTTTACCTTATGTATGCTTATGATATGTACAAGAGGTTCGGATTGAGCCCTTCAGAGTTTTGATTGTTGTGTTACAACTAGGCCCTAAGTCGAGTCGTGACAAACTTGGTATCAGAGAACAAGGTTTTTCAAGTGTCATAGGGTGTTCAACATGCCGCATCAAGTAGAGTCTTATTCATGGGTGTGAAGCGCGCCACACTTATGAGTAGGAGGCTATGAGGCGTTTAGAAATTCTCACTTCTTTCATGATCCATGTCGTGCTATAGATTTTACCGTAAGACTTCTTTTCCCTAATGGTCTTTCTTTCCTATTTTTCAGAAAGATGGCTCTAAGAAGACCACTATTTCCAAGGGGAGATAATGTCAATGAAGCCTAAGCTCCCCCGACTCCTCAAGACACTGGTCCTTTATCGGACCAAGTGATAATGTGGAGTTTCGAACCGCTATTACTATGCTAGCCCGAGTGGTGACCAACCAAGGTGTTGTAGCTCCTCCTAATTTTTCCTACTCCAACCTCAAGAGTAAGGGACTTTGCATGAATGAATCGTCCGGAGTTTCATGGCTCAAAAGTTAATGAGGATCTTCAAGAGTTCATTGATGAGGTCTATAAGATAATAAGTATTATGGGGGTGACTTTAGAAGAAAAGCAGAGTTGGCGGCTTACCAAATCAAGGGTGTTGCTCAAATATGGTACACTCAATGGAAGTTGGAGAGGGTGGATGAAGGTCCTGTCGAATGGGAGGCTTTCAAACTTGCTTTACTTGATCACTTTTTCCCTCTTGAGTTAAGGGAGACTAAAGTGTTGGAGTTCATAAATCTTCGACAAGGCAATATGGGGATGAGGGACTATGCCCTCAAGTTTACTAAGCTATCCAAGTATGCTCCGTCAATGGTTGCCAATCCACATGCCCGAATGAGTAAATTCATATCGAGAGTGTCCAACTTGGTTGCTAAGGAATGTCGCACCGCTATGCTTGTTAAGGAGATGGATATATCTCGGCTCATAACGTTTTTTGAACAAATTGAAGGAGAAAAGCTCAAGGAAATGAGGATGAGGGATTTTAAGAGGGCCTAGTATGAAGGTGGGTTCTCCAATGCTAGGACCATTGGTAGCAGTGGACGCTCTCATCAAGGCTAAAGCTCGGGAAAGAAGTTTGCTAAGGATAGGGTGCCATACCCTAAATCTCAAGGGGAAGGAGGTGTAAATGCTAGTAACCCTTCTTTTCCAAGATGTGCAAAGTATGGAAGGAATCATAGAGGAAAGTGCTTGATTGGAATGGGTGCTTACTATGGATGTAGCAACATGGGCCACAAGCAATCCGAGTGCCCTCTTGTTGCCAACAAGGGTGGAGAAGGTTATCCTATAGGAGTCCAAGTGCAACAAGGTTCCGAAGCTCAACCTAAGGGTGGCCAACGCAACAACCGATTCTATGCTCTTCATGCTAGGCAAGGGGTTGATGAGGCTCCCAATGTGGTCACGGATATGTTACGAGTCTTTAACTTTGATGTTTATGCATTGCTTGATCCAGGTGGCAACTTGTCTTTTGTTACTCCTTACATTGCTATGAGATTTGATGTGTGCTCCGAAGTGTTGATAGAGCCTTTTTCGATTTATACTCCCATTGGTGGTTCGGTATTAGCCTAGAGAGCTTATAGAAATTGTTCCGTATAGGTCTTGCACAAAGTTATTCCATGTGACCTTGTTGAACTTGATATGACTGATTTTGACATCATTCTTGGTATGAATTGGTTACATGCCGCTTACACGTCTATATATTGTAGAACTCATGTGGTTAAGTTTTACTTCCCTAATGAGCCTAGTCTTGAATGGAAGGGTAATGATTCAGTGGTTAAGGGTCGATTCATCTCATGTATTAAGACCCGAAAAATGATTTTCAAAGGGTGCATTTATCATATTGTGCGATTTAGGGACATTTATTCCAAACTCCTACTCTTGAGTCGGTCTCTATAGTTAATGAGTTCTTCGACGTGTTTCCCGATGAATTGCCCGGTATTTCTCCCGAAAGGGAGATTGACTTTGGCATAGATCTCCTTTCCGATACCCAACCTATCTCTATTCCTCCTTACCGTATGGCTCCGGTGGAGCTTAAGGAGTTGAAAGAACAATTGAAGGATTTGTTGGATAAGGGTTTTATAAGACCAAGTATTTTACCATGGGGTGCTCCCGTGTTATTTGTTAGGAAGAAAGATGGGTCACTCCAAATGTGTATAGATTACCGACAATTGAATAAGGTCACCATAAAGAACAAATATCTAATCCCAAGGATAGATGAATTGTTTGATCAATTACAAGGAGAAAGCTACTTTTCTAAGATTGACCTCCGTTCTAGTTATCATCAATTGAGAGTAAGGAAGTGTGATATTCCCAAGATGGTTTTTCAAACAAGGTATGGTCATTTTGAATTTGTAGTAATGTCATTTGGGTTGACAAATGCTCCCGCTATATTCATAGATTTGATGAATCGTATTTTTAAGCCATATTTGGATATGTTGGTGTTTATTGATGATATCTTGATTTACTCTCGAAATAAGGAAGATCATATGGGTCACTTGAGGATTGTGTTGCAAACATTGAGGAAAAAGAAATTATTCGCTAAATTTAGTAAGTGCGAATTTTGGCTAAGAGAGATTGCATTTCTTGGCCAAGTGGTGTCCGGTGATGAGATTAAAGTAGATCCAAAGAAAATGAAGGCAGTTAAGAATTGGCCTAGACCATTATCTCCTTCGAACATTAGAAGCTTTTTGGTATTAGCCGGATACTATAGAAGGTTTGTTGATGGGTTCTCATATATTGCTTCGCCTTTAACTAAGTTGACACAAAAAAAGGCAAAATTCCAATGATCGAAAGAATATGAGAAAAGTTTCCAAATATTGAAAGATCGTCTTGCGTGAGCTCCTATTTTGACATTGCCTAAAGGTTCAGATGGGTTTGTTATTTATTATGATGCTTCGCGTGTTGGTTTGGGTTGTTCCTTGATGAAACATGGTAACGTTATAGCCTATGCCTCTAGGCAACTTAAAGTACATGAAAAAAACTATCCAACCCATGATTTTGAACTTGCGACTGTTGTGTTTGCATTGAAAATTTAGCGCCATTATCTTTATGGGGCATGTTGATGTGTTTACCAACCACAAAAGCTTGCAATATGTGTTTAATCAAAAGTACTTGAACCTTAGGTAAATGACGTGGTTTGAACTCCTAAAAAACTATGACATGAGCGTATTCTACCATCCGGGTAAGGCAAATATTGTAGCTGATGCTCTTAGTCGGTTGTCTATGGGTAGTGTTTCACATGTCGAGGAAGGTAAAAGGGAATTGGTCAAAAAGGCCCATAGATTAGCACGTCTAAGAGTGCGTTTGGTTGATTCCAATGATGCAGGTGTTCTTATACATAATGGTTCAGAATCATCTCTTATGGCAGACGCCAAGGCCAAATAAGACAATGATCCAATTTTGGTCTAATTGAAAAAGTCGGTTGCCGAAAAATCCATTGAGGCTTTATCCCTAGGAGAATATGGGGTACTACATTACCAAGGTCGGTTGTGTATTCCAAATGTTGATAGAATAAGAGAGTTGATATTGAATGAGGCCCACAGTTCTCGGTATTCAATTCATCTGGGATCCACCAGGATGTATCGTGATTTGAGGGAAGTGTATTGATGGAATGGCATGAAGAAGGACATAGCAGAATTTGTGGCTAAGTGTCCTAATTGCCAACAAGTGAAAGTTGAACATCAAAGGCCGTGAGGTCTAGCTCAAGAAATCGAAATTCCTATATGGAAGTGGGAAGATGTGAATATAGACTTTGTCATGGGTTTGCCTCGTACTAGAACACAACATGATTCTATTTGGGTCATTGTGGATCGAATGACCAAATCAGCATATTTTCTACCGGTCAAAACTTCTTATGGTACCGAAGATTATGCTAAGTTGTACATTTGTGAACTTGTGAAACTTCATGGTGTTCCTTTGTCGATTATATCGAATAGAGGTACTCAATTTAGTTCACATTTTTGGAACTTATTTTAGAAAGGTCTTGGCACTAAAGTCAAGCTAAGTACCACTTTTCATCCTCAAACCGATGGACAAGCCGCGAGAACAATTCAAACTTTGGAGGATATGTTAAGGGCATGTGTGATTGACCTTAGATGAGGTTGGGATGACCATTTTCCATTGATTGAGTTCGCCTACAATAATATTTATCACTCTAGCATTCAAATGGCTCCTTTTGAAGCCTTGTATTGAACACCAACTCAACTAAAAAGAAACAAAAGGGAGAAGATGTAGGTCTCCGAAAGGGTGGTTTGAAGTTGGTGAGATGGCGTTGATTGGTTCAGATTTGTTAATTGATGCAATGGAGAAATTAAAGCTCATAAGAGAAAGATTGAAAATGGCTCAAAGTCGTCAAAAGTCCTATTCAGACACTAGGAGGAGAGAGCTTGAATTTGATGTGGATGAGATGGTGTATTTGAAGATTTCACCTATAAAAGGGGTAATGCGGTTTGGTAAGAAAGGGAAGTTGAGACCTAGATATATAAGATCTTATAGGATATTGAAGCGCATTGGCAAGGTAGCATATAAGTTAGACTTTCCATTTGAGTTGGCTTCGGTTCATCCAGTATTTCATGTGTCGATGTTGAGAAAGTTTGTGGGTGATCCAAATTCTATTGTGCCAAGGGAGAATATGAGTATTGAAGAAAATTTGACTTATGAGGAGGTCCCGATTGAGATTTTAGACCGACAAGTGAAGAGGCTGAGAAATAAAGACGTTGCATCTGTCAAAGTGTTATGGAGGAATCAACAAGTAGAGAGTGATACGTGGGAAGCGAAATTAGACATGATGAAGTGATATCCTTATCTCTTTCCTTTCACTCAAGCCTAAAGGTACTAAGTTTCTCATGATCAAATTGATTAAACTTCTACGCTTCAGTTCCATATGTCATTCATATGCATGCATGATTCATGAAAATGATTTCTCTCAAGGACTATGTTTTATTTTATGTATGAACTTTACATGTTCTATGCATTTTTCAAAGTGTCCTCATATTCATTGTAGGTTTTCTAAATCCTTTTTCCATGTGTTTCCTATATTAGTTGAATCTCATTCGAGGACGAATGTTCCCAAGGGGGAGATATTGTAACATCCCTCAAAATGCTCACAAGTGTCTTATGAAATGCCTTGAGAATAGGCCACTCATGTAATACGTTATCCTTAATATTTTTGGAAAATTCGAGTTTGAAATATCGATCAGGGGGTTAAAACCTTCTGAAAAATGGTCTTGGTGGATTTTTAGAACTCGTATATCGGTAGATAGATTTTCAAAGAAAATTCACAAAACAGTAGGATTCGCGACAGGTCTGTGTCCGAACCTGGGAGAGTTTTCTGGCCGAATTGAGTTTTTAGGGCGTTTTAGGCCTTTTCTAAATTATTAGTCAATGAACCTAGACGTTTTTAGGACCTAATCCAACTCTATAAATTCACCTAAACCCCTAATTTTCTTTATTCTTCTACAATTCATCTATCAAATATTTTTCTCTCTACAAAAAGGCTCTCGAGGGTTTCCATTGAAGAATTCAAGTAATCTACTCAATTTCTCCATCAAACTCTCAAGTTCTTTCAATTAATTAGTATTCTCACTTAAGGTATGTGGGTATTGATTCGTGGATCATTTTATCCATGAAGCCCAATCAATTTCTCAAGTTTTTTTTATCAAATTAAAGTATGATATTTTATGGGTTTTATAATCTCTATTCCTATTGCATGAATTATGATTTAAAGTATGATCATGAGTCTATTTTGATATAAATTGATGGTTATTGCATTGAATTGAAGAGTTTTCTATGAATTCTCCTATTTTTATCTCTTGGGTTCATGTTGTAAATTATGAGTATTTTGAATTATACTTTCAAATGATATTATCTATATGAATTATGTATGGGCTGACATAAAGTTTATGATCATACATGTTTTCAAGTGAATTACATGATTTTCAAAGTCAATTGATTATGTAATTGAGTTTTACTCTAAGTTCAAGGTATAAATTTCATGCAAGTTATGAAGTAAGGTGACTTAGGGCCCAATGTGGTGACCTAAGGCCTAAAAAGTGACTAGGGACCTATGTGGTGACCTAAGGTGTAACGATATGAATTATGCAAATATGATTGTAATGATGAAAGGACAATTCTGACATTACAAGTATGTTATGAAAATGAGCGACTCTATGATTTCAAACTTATGATCATGACTATGATATATGAAATTATTATCTTATATTATGTATGTATTTTGTGGTATTTGACTTAGCACCGAGTGGACTTGAGGTGGGGGCCCTACCAAAAGCCTTGGTAGCAGTCTCATGTCCCATAAACTACGTGCCGCCGTAGGTTGCCTTTATGGCCGAGCTAGTGGATCCACAAATAGCAAATGTTCATGATCAAGAGTCTACACTGGCAAAGTAGCCTCCTCCTTCTCGATGTGGTATCATCGAATTCCATGTTATAGCTCACATGATCTTATTATCGGTTATGGTTCCTATCCCACATAGGTATGATCTTTTAAGTATATTATTATTTTAAATTTATTATTTTAAATGCTTTGGTCAATATGATTTTCTCATGACTTTAATTATTCCATCTTATCATGTGTTTTACTTGACCTTTGCATTCCATGATTTAAGTTGCATGTCACGCCCTCATACTTAGTACATTTCAACATATTAATGCATACTTTTTGCCTACATTATCTCATAATGTAGAGGTTGAGGTTGAAGATCCTAATCATCCACGTAACTAGTAGGCGTTCCCTATCCGACTGTGTTGTGGTGAGTCCTCATTGATCGGGGACAAATTTTCAAGTTGGTTACTGTTTTCTTTTCAAAAGACTTTTTTTTACGTTGTATAGTGAGGGTGAGCTAGGGACATGTCTTATCCCCCGCCCATACTCATGTTTAGAGGCATCTAGTTGGACATATGTTCGAGTCTATGTTGTCATAAGACATTTTCAGATTTCTATTCATGCTTTAGACTCTCTTATGATGTTTCCGCTTTTATATTTACTATATGTATGCTTATGATATATACAAGAGGCTTGATCGGAGCCTTTTGAGATTTCGATCTCCGTATTATGACTAGACCCTAGGTTGGATCATGACATTAACTGTGATACAAACTATACTTATGTGTTTATTTTAATTACGCCATTCTATATAAATTGAAGGCATCGTAGCCGGAGTCAGACTTTTTTGTATGCAGGTGGAGCGTTCATTAGTTTATTTTATTATTTTGATTAATTCTTTATACTCAATCGGCTTAACCTACTTTGTACATATGGATTGTACTCACTCCTATTTCTGTGTCCTTTTTGATGCAGATACTAGTCAGGGTATCCCGCATGACAACTGTTCTTCTTGCGGATATCTCATTATCAGATTAGTGGTGAGACATTGGGATCCGGATCTCCACTAGTTGCATCCTTTATTTCAGTCTTTATTTTTATTTAGAGACTCATGTTGTATAATTAGATTCAAATCGTGTATTAGATACTTTTTATACTTATGACCCTAGGTTTTGAGAGTATTTTCTTTGTTATCTCTTCTTTCATTTAATTTGTGGCCTGACTTCCTCTTTGGGAGTCTCGTATAGTTTTACTTTTTAGGCTTACACATCAAATTGAGTTTTTGATATAGCCAGCATGACCTCGGTTTTTGGGTCATGACAATTCTCTTTATACTTATATTGTTCTGAGCTTAATTTTACAACACGTTATCAGCACCAGACTCTAGACAATTGAGATTGAGTTTAGTTTTTCTTTAACTCATATTTTGGTTGATCTTGTTATGAGAATCGAGAAGGAAAAATGATAATTACTGCAATTAAGAATATTCTATGCATAAAATCAGGTATGTATTTTTCAAGAATTTTTTTTATAGAAATTAGTTTTCAATATATACTCGATAATACAATAGAATTCGGTCACTAACACTAACCAGGAACCAAAGGCATATACTCCTACTAGTTGAATATTCTCTGCTCCCCAAAATTTCTTAAATGGAAGAAGGTATAAATTTTCGGTAGCATGAGTTTGAGTATTATTATCATTATGCTAATTTTGAGGGTAAGTTTTATATTTATTTTATCGATTACTTATATTGTTGAAGGCATTAGTTCACAGAAGTGATTATATTTTATGAATTTTATTTAAATATTTTGAAAGACTCAAATGGTGAGTCGTGTTGTACTTTGGTTTATTGTACCATTGGTTGATGGTAAGACGGTGGAATCAAGTCCCATCGCACCAAAAGAGTAAGACATCATGTTAAAGTCTGGATGCACCCTGATGAAAAATATTTGATGGTAATATGGTAGATTCAAGTTTTATCGCACCAAGAAGGTATGACATCAATTTGAGTTTTGATATAGTGTGATGATAAGATATTGGATTTGAGTCCCATATAATTATGGCCTAACACGCCTTATATGGATAAGACATTGAGTTTGAGTCTCAATGCACCATAGTGATGATAAAATGATGACTACGGCAAAAAATAAAATATTGTTGATGAAAAGTCATGAAATTTGTCCCATTGAATTTACTCTATTCCCTTAAGTGAATGTGGTTGTAGTAGATGATAAGTTTGAAACCCGCCCAATTGATTTGCTCTATTCTATCATATGATTGTGGTAGCAGTGAATAATAAGTCTGAAAGAAGACAAGTGATTGAATGTATGAATAAAGGCATGGAGGGACATAATTATAATAGTCATTATTGTGATAATTATAATAGAAAGAATACTATGTGTTCTCCAAATAGTCCAACAAAATGTGAAGGTAATTTTTATCATCATAATGGTATGAAAGGTCATTGGACCCGTGGTCGTTGTGCAAGAGGTCATTGGACCCGTGGTCGTTGTGCGACTTAATAAATCCCCCATCAAAAGAAAGAAAGATAAAGTGGTGGTACACTTGACCTTTCAAAATGAGGTTGAGGTGGGTCATGCAAAAAATAATAAATTTTAAAGACCTGACAATGAGCTTATAATGCAAATTTATGAAGCATATACGCATGATTAGTCCATTTCCTGAAGAGAATGTGACTTGTGATAAACATCATGAATGCTCGACCATTCTGAAAATGAATGAGTTAAGATGTGATAAAAATATTATGAGTTGAATATATGTCACAACTCACCTCTACGGGAGGTTTGAGAGAACTAAATAAAAATATTATGGGTTGGATATAAACCACAACTCACCTCTATGGGAGGTTTGAGAGAAATAAATAAATTTTATTTTTGGCATAAATGATCATTGGTTGTGTACCTATGGTACAACAAAAGTAAAGCAAGAAACATGTCTTGTCTGTAATAATTTTGACTATGATAATGACAATAATATAATTTTCTCCTTAAGAAGTTTTTCACCATATAGTGGTGTCATGAGATAGTACACAATGTGGTGTCATGAGATATTATACAAAATTAATTGTTGAGCTTCAAAATAGCTATTGTACTACCAGAGAAATAATATTGGGGTTGTAGTAAGTCTCAAAAGAAATTTTCTAAGTTTTGAAGGAATTGATAATAAAAAAATTATTATAATTGAGAAAATAAATTATGAAAAGATTTAGTATCTTCAAATTACTACAACCGAAGCAAGTTATAAATATTTATGTATAAGGTTACCGTATTTTTCTCTTGTTTGTTGTATACAAACATGGACGTGATGATGGAATCATATGCAAAAATAAACTAGAAGTTCACTGGAATAAAGATCAGTTGGTGTGAACGGTTGGCCATTCCAATTTAAATGTGATGCAAAAGTAATTGAGAATTCACGTGATTATATAATGAAGAAATAAAGATTCTTCAAAAATTCTATTGTGTTGCTTGTTCTCATGATAAAATGATCATTGTATCATTGTACCAGTGAAGATTGATATTGTATTTCCTGAGATTTTGGAACTTATAAAAAGGTGAATATGGGCTCGTTCATCTGCCATGTAGACCATTTGCAACTATATGATAGTTACATCAAAACGGCCACATGTGTTTTGCTGTCAATTTACAAATTGGTCTTTGTAATGTTGTTTGCTCAAATTGTTGAATTAAGAGCACAGTTTCAAACTATGAAAGTATGCTAATAATGCTGGTTGGTTTAACAGAAATTGTATACCTCCAATTATAGCTAAACAATAGGCATGAGGACAAAACATCAAATAAGATTTAGTATGATATGAGTTTATTTAATATGTAGCAACCTATATACACATCAAGCCGATGATGTTTTTCCATCATAATTGGTTAAGGTCAGGAACGAAATAATTTTCATCTAAAGGTTAAGTGTGTGATATCTAATTTAGTTGCTCTACCATACACAACTATGAATCCCCAAATGAGGTTGGGGTGAATGTTTGATTTTCTAACATTAGGGAGAGTGATGTTTGACAGTTGAAAATTATGAGTGAGATGAATTATCTAGATCATTGTTAAAAAAATGTGAACTTGAAGTTCAAGAGATAATTCATTTGCATAATGTTCCAAATTAATTGCCAGATGAATTTGCTAACCCTTTGTTATAATTCAGCTACATATGCTCTAATGAGAAGTCCTTGAAGGATAGAGTCTATAGTACGCCTGGAGTGTGATATACCAATCGATTCCAAATGTAAAACTCCTTAAGGAAGGAGAGGAGAAAATGATCAAAATGGTCATTGTGAGGCAAGTGCTTTGAAGGAGCACGATAGCATAACACTTCATAAAACCTTGGCAAAGGTTCAGGTACCTGAAATTGTGAAATATGAAGAGATCTCGATAAGTTATGTCATATTAGAATTGAGTCAAATGACCATCGATGGTATATTTGATATGAAGTAGGGCTCAATGCTACTGATAGTGAAGAGGATCATGAATTCAAATCTGTCATATAGTGTGGACAGATAAATGATTGATCAAATAAATACACTATTCAAGTATATTATATTTCACTTATAAAAGTGTTGTGTTTGGACTTATAGTCCATGGATCAAGATATAATGTCAGTGGATTACAAAAAAATATTGTACAAAAATATAGCCGTAAGATATAAAAAAAAGTATGATTTTCCTCGAGGCATAAAAGGGTTTACGCAAAAGTACTGACATTACTACATGAACATATATTCTCTTGTGGTGGATGCAATGAGGCTTGTTTCAGTCTGGAAATAGATGAAATCTTTGAATATGTGTAATCAATAATTGTCATGTCTAGCTAGACAATGAAGGTTATATGAAAATCCTTGAACAATTTAAAAGGTCTTAAAGTGATTCCATTGAATACCCTAATGGTTGTGAGATTGCTTAACATAAAGAAAGATCAATTCTGTTCTGATGAATTTGATTGAAAAATATCATGTATTAGTGCAGTTGGTGCACATATATATTGTTGGTTATGCAAATGTTAGAAGATTATTACATAACGAAAGTTATGTGAGAAGATCGTCATATTATCATTCAAGTTATGACAAGATACTAATAAATAAAGTGACTCAACACATAGAAGATGTGTGATTTTCTTTGAGAAAAAGAGACGAGCTTCAACAAAATTGGAATGTTCAATCTCAGAGTTAGAAATTATTGATTATGTAGATGTTGGAATGTCTTCAAGTAATATCTTGAGAGAATCGTGAACATGAGTTTATTTTATTCCAATGAATCTAAGACAGAAATGATTGGTTAAGCAATGTAGGATATTTATCTGATCTGCATGAAACTCAATCTTAAATGAGCTATTTATTTACATGTAGAGGCACACAAATATCTTGGCATTCAATGAACCAAAACTACTAGCCACTTCTTCAAATCATGCATAAAAAATAGTCATTCATGAAACAAGTCAGGACTGTGTTTGGTTGAGATTAATGACATCATATTCATGAAATGTGTGGTTTTTCTTTTAAAAGAAATATTTCAATCACCATGTATGAAGATAATATAACATATATAACTCAATTGAAGAAGAATATATCAAAGGAGACTGGACAAAGTACATTACATCAAAGTTCTTCTTCACATATGATCTTCAACAAATAATGAGATAGAAGTTCAACAAATTTATTCAAGTGATGATCTTGCAAACTTATTCATTAAAGCATTACTAATATCAACATTTGAAAAGTCGAGCTATGATATTGGAATGCATTGTCTCTGAAATATCAAGTAAATTTTTTATTGGAGGAAGTAAAATACGCGTTGTACTCTTTTTCTTAACCATGGTTTTGTCCCAATTGAATTTTTCTGATAAGGTTTTTAATGAAGCAACATTTAAGGCGTATTATGTGATGTGTGTACTCTTTTTTCTTCGCTAGGTTTTCTCCCATTGGGATTTTCCTAGTAAGGTTTTAACGAGATATATCATCTATGGACATCCAAGGGGGAGTGTTATAAATCAATTGAATGTGTGGATTGTCCATTTAGTTAATAGATGAACTTCTTACATTCATGAATACATATTTCCTATGTTCTATGAATCATTTTGGATAAGAATGTATCCATTAATTTGGACATTTAACATAGTGACTTTTGGAGTGATTTCTCAACCTATAAATAGGGTTGTCATTCACCATTGTAAGGGACACTTGAAGACATTTGAATAGAAGAAAAATTCTCTCCTTCATCTACAGTTCTTGCCTTCTTCTCTTTATACTTATATTGTTTTGAGCTTAATTTTATAATATTTCTATTGAAAAGATAAATCGAACTTTATTTAACGTTAAAATTTTTAAGGAAATTATTTTACTTTCACAAACACGTATTGATTTTTTTCCCTTTCCCATTTAACAATAGTTTTCCTGAAGTAGTATAATTTTAAGTAACTCGAGCACTTGTAAATATTTGTTACCTCAAAATTTCTTGTTTAGCAGTGTTGAATTTAATCAATACCTTACAAGTAATTTTGTTAAAAATATATTATTCACGCTTCATATTTTACCTACAAAAATAATATTCATATAATATTATGATTAAGTGATAAATTAAAATAATAATAACTTATTTTTAATTAATCATACTTAATGATACATATATTTTATTGTGGTTCGTGGGTTATTTGCAACTAGGGAACGTAGCAGCGCTTCGCGCGAGCGTTAAGATATATGTGTTAGAATTAATTTTCTTTCCAATTAATTATATATTCGCTATATTATATTGCCCGATCTTATCATTATCTCTTGATTTAACTGTAGGGAGAGGGTCAAAAGTACTCCTCAACTTATGTTTAATAGCTAGATTTATCCTCCGTTATACTATACAGTTATTCATACCCCCGACGTGTAACTCGTACTCCTCAATTGGAAGGAAAACTCCAAATCAAGTGAAATTATCCCCTTTTTTTTTAAAAAAAATTAACCTATCACCCAATTTTAAATCATGTCCAACCCTCTAACTATCTTAACCCAAAAAAATTAAACCCATGTCCGACCCTTCTAAGTTTACCTTGCTATGAGTAGTAATGATAGTCAGGACTACACTTGAATATAATACAAGTTCATTAGGTTTTAGTATTTGAATAAAAGACTATGGTGAATGATGCAGGAGCACATAGAAATTCGTTTATCCTCCATTAAAATGGAATAAGGGTGTATCATTTCACTGATGTGTAATTTGAAAAGGTTAGGCAAAAAATTGACAAACTCATAACAACATATTAGGCTAATTTATAGAATAGAAGTAATATCAAAATAAGTTAAGGCTCTTAAAATTGAAAATTAATTATTGGAAAGATAAAATGAAGTCTTTCATATTGTGAGTTGTGACTACTGGTTAACAAATTAAACAAATGTGAATGTTCATTTTCCTTTACATCTTTTCATTGCCTTTTTTATTGCAATAATAAATTACAAAATGAAAAAAAATCGAATAAAAAATAAATAAATTTATTGGCCCTAGAAAAGTGCTCATCACATTGTCTATGCCTAACATTAATATTATATAGATTTTAAAAAAATAGATGTATTCATGTAAATTAACAACTACAAATGAATCAGAACTAAAATCACAAAAATTAAAATAAAATTTTACAAAGACTTAAACAACAATGATATTTATTACTCTTGGACTTTGCTCAAAGATTTTCTTTCTCCAACAAGACACCAAAGAATCAAGACAGGGCCTAGCAAATTAATTAGCACACTCTTTCCGAAGAGGTTGTATTTGATCCACATCTTTATGCTTGATACAAAATCCCTCGCGCAGTTACGATAGCCACCACTTGTACAAAAAAGAGAAATATGACACACTTCTCTTTCCATTGTAAGCAGCAGTATACTTTAAGATCACCCAAGAAGCGCACTGTAACTCTAATGGCGTCATACTGACCAGTGTTAGCCAGGTGATCTTCTTGGTTCCCCTTCAAACATCCACTATTGTAACCACATCATACTTTCTTAAAATAAATCTTTAATGGTTGAGCTGCCTTATATTAGATGTTCTAAAGCTACATGGGTTGAAGCAATTATTTAATCGCACCATTACATACACTAATTGCACCTACTTAGCCTAATAACTATTGCAGGACTTACATTATGTCATTAGAGCATGACATACATTTGAAAGAATAGCAATTATAGCAAGTTATATTAGAACTACAACATGCTATTTTTATTTTTGAAATAGTGAAAGTCTATCAACATATAGGCCTCACTTTGAGAAATGAAAATCAGTCAGGGCCAGATCCTTCTCCCTAAAAATTCTTTATTTTCTTTCCTCAAAATTGAATACCTTGTGAAGTTTTTCAAGTATTCCAAATTCTTGATTTTGATTCATATTGAAATATTCTAATAGAATACATCAAATCTCAAAAGGTTAAAATCACAATAAATCAAACAAAAGAAAAAATGAGAGAGCATAAACAATATGGTAACAAAGAAAATTAAGTTACAAATACATCTTTCGTTTCCTTGAAAAATTTAGCACACCAATTTTCTCCATTCTTGTCACAAGAAAACCCAAGCTTCTGCAACTCAGAAGAAAAAAAATACATGAAGTTTTCAAAAGGTTAAAATCATAATAAATCAAAAAAAGAAAAAAATGAGAGAGCATAAATAATAAGATAAGAAAAGAAAAATAAGTTACAACTACACCTTTGGTGGCTTCCTTGAAAAATTTAGCACACCAATTTTCTCCATTCTTGTCACAAGAAAACCCAAGCTTCTGCAACTCAGAAGAAAAAAAATACATGAAGTCTTCAAAAGGTTAAAATCATAATAAATCAAAAAAAGAAAAAAATGAGAGAGCATAAATAATAAGATAACAAAAGAAAAATAAGTTACAACTACACCTTTGGTGGCTTCCTTGAAAAATTTAGCACACCATTTTTCTCCATTCTTGTCATAAGAAAACCCAAGCCTCTGCAACTCAAAGGAAAACAAGTGTAAAATTAAAAAGAATAAGCTTGTAAATGAGTTTCTGATAGAAATGAGAAACTACAAAATTATGAGAATTTTATGAAAATATAAAAAAGAATGGAAGATAAAAAGGTTTGTAACCAATTTGAAATTATAATGATTAATTAGTAAAACTCAATTAATAGAAAATAAATGTGAGTGGAATTTATCAGAATTTAAGAAGTGTTTTATTTCTTTTAATAAATGAAAGAAATATGAGAGAAGGAAGAAGGAAGGGTTTTAGGTAAATTAAGTAATTAATAATATTAATGATGAAATTAAAAAAATAATTTTAATTTTATGCTAATTTTTATGGCAACAAATTAAATAAGATTGATTGGGACAATAATTAATGGGAAAAAGAAATGTTTATTGTAATAAGTAAGAGAGATAAATAAGATATTTTTTTTCGGAAAATTGTAGAAATAAAAGGTGTAATATTTAATTATGATAATAGAAAGGAGAGATAAATAATTTTGTTTTAGAGAATTATAAAAATAGAAGGTAAAAAGAGGAATTTAAGGAAAAGAAATTAACTATAGTAATGGTGAAGAGAGATGGAAACTAATAAATTATAGTACTGATGGAGAGATAAATAATATATTTTTATAGAATTATAAAAATAGAAGGTAAAAAGAGGAATTTAAGGAAAAGTAATTAACTTTAGTAATGGTGAAGAGAGATGAAAACTAATAAATTGTATAATGATGGAGAGATAAATAATATATTTCAAATATTGTTTTCTTCTTTTTGCAATTTTTAGAGATCAAATGAAATTAAAAAATCCAAAAAATAGACAAAAAAGATACATGGTAATTCTAGCTAAAGAGAGGTGTCATGTCAGACTTTTATTATTCATATATATATATATATATTTTTTTTTTTTTTGAAATGATTAAGTCAATATTTACTCCTATGTTTTGTCCCTTCCATTCGAAAAACAGAAAGCAGTGTCCCATAGTTATTACTCAGTAAAAGGGTCAAAAATTCATAACCTACTGAAAATGATTAGAAATATCTTCCTTACATCTTTTGGTTTAAAAATATTTTTCACCTTTATTTTTGATTAAAAAATATCTTTCTTACACCTTTTGGTCTAAAAGCTAAACGAGCTTTCAACCTAAATTTAATTAAATTAAATTCTTTTACTAATTAGTTAAAAAAATTATAATTTCTAAACAATAATATTTTATTTATTCAAAATTTTAATATTAGATAATTCTAAAATATTTAAAATATTTATGTCTAACGTAAAATAAAATAAAGATCTCATTGTGTAAAAATGAAGGATAAAATTTTTAAAATTCTTTTTCTTATTGTTAAATAACACATATAAAAATTTTATTCTTCATTTTTACATGATAAATTCTTTATTTTATTTTACGTTTTATAACCTATTATTTTATGTTTTAATCTGTTTTAGATTTATTTGAATTGATTTTCTTAATTATATTCAAATCATCATTGTAAAGAATAAATTTTCTAGCCGAGAAAAATACATAATCAAGACCGGAAAATTGGAGTAACAAAATGTAATATTTGATTTCAAAATGTGGTGCGTGTTACAATCTCTATGATAATCCTCTGTTTTTTCAAATAATATGAAATATGTTGAACTTGAATTTAATTTAGAGTCAAGGGCTTGAATAGCTTGATCTTGAATCTTCATCTTTAAATTTGGATTTGAATCATTCGTCACGAACATTTGTAGGGTTATGACGAATAATAAGTATGAACAAGTAACTTAATCTTGAACTTCTTGATATTTTCCTTCGTTCTTGATCTTGAACTTGAATTTGATTACTTGAACTTTGTAGCTATGTAGAGAATTTGCGGCCTTTGATCCACGAGCTCTCTTCTTGCTTCTTGTTCTTTTTCCACCCCCCTCAGAGAATAATGAGGACCCCTATTTATAGTTGTAGGGAGTGGTATGAGGGTGTGATTTTATTGGTTGGTTTGAACTGACCAATCAGATTTCTTTGGTGAAGAACTTTAATTTGATTGGTCAGAACATGTCACAAATTTTTGAGCCGAGAAAAATACATAATCAAAGACTGAAAAATTGAAGTAACAAAGTGTAATATTTGATTTCAAAATGTAGTGCGTGTTACAATCTCTATAATAATTCTCTGTTTCTTCAAATAATATGGAATATGTTGAACTTGAATTTAATTTAGAGTCAAGGGCTTGAATAGCTTGATCTTGAATCTTCGTCTTTAAATTTGAATTTAAATCATTCGTCATGAACATTTGTAGGGTTATGACGAATAATAAGTATGAACACGTAACTTAATCTTCAACTTCTTGATATTTTTTTTCGTTCTTGATCTTGAACTTGAATTTGATTACTTGAACTTTGTAGCTTTGTAGAGAATTTACGGTCTTTGATCCACGAGCTCTCTTCTTGCTTTTTGTTCTTTTTTCACCCCCCCCCTCCGAGAATAATGAGGACCCCTATTTATAGTTGTAGGGAGTGGTATGAGGGTGTGATTTGATTGGTTGATTTGAACTGACCAATCAGATTTCTTTGGTGAAGAACTTTAATTTGATTGGTCAGAACATGTCACAAATTTTCAAGCCGAGAAAAATACATAATCAAGACCAGAAAATTGGAGTAACAAAGTGTAATATTTGATTTCAAAATATAGTGCGTGTTACAATCTCTATGATAATTCTCTGTTTCTTCAAATAATATGAAATATGTTGAACTTGAATTTAATTTAGAGTCAAGGACTTGAATAGCTTGATCTTGAATTTTCGTCTTTAAATTTGGATTTGAATCATTCGTCACGAACATTTGTAGGGTTATGACGAATAATAAGTATGAACAAGTAACTTAATTTTGAACTTCTTGATATTTCTCTTTGTTCTTGATCTTGAACTTGAATTTGATTACTTGAACTTTGTATCTTTATAGAGAATTTGCGGCCTTTGATCCATAAGCTCTCTTCTTGCTTCTTGTTCTTTTTCCACCCCCTCTGAGAATAATGAGGACCCCTATTTATAGTTGTAGGGAGTGGTATGAGGGTGTGATTTGAACTGACCAATCAAATTTCTTTGGTGAAGAACTTTAATTTGATTGGTCAGAACATGTCACATATACACGTTACATTGTTCTAGTGGCTCATTTAATTTGACTTAGATTGCTACATAACTTCGACACGTGACATGATTTTAGTGCTTATTTAATTTGATTTGGATTGCCATATAATTTTGGCACACGGCATGATTCTGATGACTCATTTAATTTGGCTTGGATTGCCGTATAACTTTGACACGTGTTGTGATTTTAGTGGCTCATTTAATTTGACTTGGATTGCCACATAACTTTGACACATGGTGTGCTTTTAGCGGATCATTTATTTGATTTGGATTTCCACCTCATTTGGACTATTTTTTTGAATTTAATATAGTCCTAATTAATTTACGGATTTAAATCTAATATAATTTTAATGTTTACAAATGTCTCCTACTTCAAGTTTTGTCAAAATATTTTATTTTTTTGAAGACTGAGCTTGAAGTATTATTTTGATTGAGATCAATATTAAATTATACATGTAAATCTCGTATGCCATAATCGGTTGAAGACCAAAAATTGAAGGACCTTATATAAGCATGATGGTCGGAGTTATAATAAGAACAATTATTATATTTTTTAAGATTGAAACCATAATCCACTTAGAGGGATAGTTAATATCGGTCAATGACTACAATTAGTAGTCCAATAATTCAAGTCCTTTTAGGGGTATAATTGTTTTAAGTGTTTCACGTGGAAACAAATATTTCCACAACAACCTTAGGGATCTCTATAAATGACATTGCTCTTCATATTTTGCATCAATTGCAGTGTTGCAAGCCACAACGAGGGAGCACAATATAAGGTAATTTCTTGTCCTCCTTTTTTTTGTCTGGGCCGTAGGTCTTTTTTTTAAAAATAATAATAATAATAATAATAATAATAATCCAATTATAATTCAGAAAGGACACACTCCTTTTAGAATACGGATAGCTCAAATTTTCATAATTTCACGACCAATTAGGATTTGAAGAGAATAATTTTTTACCATTCCACTAGAGTCCTAACCCAAAAAGTAATTATAGTTACTTGGGGAGAAGGACTACCTCACCATCACTATTTATCTATAACTAGACTCTCTTCTTTTATTTATTTTTATCATTGGCATTGACAATTTAGATGCTCTTTTTTGCATACACTCTTGAGTTCATCAAGATACGAGGTATTTTGTTTAGGCCTTTTTTCCCTCCTTTTTTTAAAATAATAATAATAATCATCCAATTAGAATTCAGAAAGGACACACTCTTTTTAGACTATGGATAGCCCAAATTTTTACAATTTCATACCCAATTAGGATTTGGAGAGAATAAATTTGTATCATTCCACTAGAGTCCTAACCCAAAAAGTAATTATAGTTACTTTGGGAGAAGGACTCCCTCACTATCACTATTTATCTATAAATAGACTCTCTCTTTTTATTTATTTCTTATCATTGACATTGACAATTTAGATGCTCCTTTTTGCATACACTCTTGAGTTCATCAAGATACGAGGTACGTTTTTTTTGTAAGTGAAAATATTACTTCATATACAATGAACTTTTATTCTATTGGAGTCAAAAGTACTGCATTTTTTGAGCCAATAATTTTACATTATCTTTGACGAAGACTTTACATCGATTGAATCAAATGCATCACATAGTTTAAGCCAAAGACTTTACACTGTCTGGGGCAAAGACTTTATATGATTTGTGGCAAAGACTTTACACCGTCTGAGTCAAAGGCATCACATAGTCCAAGCCAAAGACTTTACAGCATCTGAGGCAAAGACTTTATATGATTTGTGGCAAAGACTTTACACCGTCTGAGTCAAAGACATCACATAGTCTAAGCCAAAGACTTTACACCGTCTGAGGCAAAGACTTTATATGATTTGTGGCAAAGACTGTACACCATCTGAATGAAAGGCATCACATAGTCCAAACCAAAGACTTTACACCATCTGAGGCAAAGACTTTATATGATTTATGGCAAAGACTTTACACCATCTGAATCAAAGGCATAGTTCTTGTTCAAAGAATATAATCGTTCATTATTGAGATTAATGACCATAATTATTGAATTACTAATTTAATAGCTAATAATATATATATTTTTGCAGATTGAATCCCGATTTACTTTAGAGATTTGACTTTCTCTTCTTCAGAGTTGCGATACCTTGTGTGTTTTGATAGTACGAGAGATATATCATTGTATGAGAGCACTAAAGATAGAAGAGACTTAATTTATCAGAAATCAAACTTCTTAATTTAAAACATATCCAAAATTTATAGCTCAAATCCCCTAGAATCGTTCTAAACAAACTTCAAAAATGAATTTCACATGCAGAAAAGCTGATAGATTCATATTCACATGATATTATTAAAAAAATATTCATATCTCAGTATAGGGAAGCCAAAAAGAAGATTCATAAAACTGCAACATGTACAATAATCACAGCTAATAGCTTTACGGATTTGTACGAATATTTCTTTGAAGTCAATTCAAATTCTGTCTTGATTGACCTTCTCTAATTCACATGTTATATATGACAATCTATAAGAACATCGTGGTGCTCAAATAATAGCATGCCCATTTCTTTTGTACTTATGAGACTAAACTTAGGATGTAACTCTAAGCACTACGGACCACGGTGAAGAGGGTCAAGAGAGACTATGAGTTTTTGGATACTCATGCGACTAAACTCAGAATGTAATTCGAAGCGCCTACGTACCTCAATGAAGAGGATCAAGTCATAACGTAGTTCTGAAAGAGTGATTTTTTTTCTTTTTTGCATCTTAACTTTTGCCTAGGCCGCCTCTTTCGAGATTTTTAACCTAGCGGATATTTTTGTTTGATGCCGTGCACAGTTTATACTCTTACGGGCCAGGAGTAATATGCAGTTTATGCTTGTACCTTAAGGAGCGCATTTATTTTCTTCAAGGATAGTATCTCTTTATGAAATTTCCATTAATAGGGCCAATATACAATCCTTCTGAGTCAACCAGTTTGTAAGCGCCACTTGAGTATACTTCTTGTACCACATATGGTCCATCCCATTTAGCGGAGAACTTGCTTCTAGACCGACGAGAAGTAATAATAGTCCTTCTTACAATAAGAACTTGATCACCTACTTGGAAGAATCTAAGACGAACCTTCTTATAGAGAAATTACGTTGTTTGAAGCCAAATAGATCACATATCTTCGTTATTAACTTGTTATCAAATGGCTTGCCATTATCTGTCAATATGTATCGAGGAATACCAAAACGGTAGATAATATTGACTCAAATGAGGTTAGCGACATTCTATTTCTTCACTTCTCTAAGAGAAACAACTTCTGCCCATTTTGAGAAGTAGTCAGTTACAGCCAGAATGTACAAATATCCACCAGAGGACTTAGGCAATGGTCCCAAAACATCCAAACCCCAAGCTTCAAATAGACATGAGGCAATAGTTGGGTGTAATATTTCTGGGGGTTGATGTATAAAATTCGCATGGAATTGACAAGATTTACATATTCGGACGTAATCCAGACAATCTTTCACCATAGTTTGTCAGTAATATCCCATCCTTTTTATATGAAAATGAAGTTTTGGCCCAGATTGATGCGCTCCACATACTCCAGAATGTGCTTCTTGCATAGCTTGAGTAGATTCATCTACCCCCAAATATCATAAAAGAACTCCATCGAACGATTGACTGTAAAGTATATTTTTATAATAAAGAAAATGAGGGGCTCGTCGTCAGATTTTTGTCCTTCTTCAAAGATTTTTTGGCAATATTCCATAACACAAGTAATTTATTATTGGTTGTCGCCAATCTTTAATTTTAGCCTCCGAAGTGGCGATAACTTGACAAAAATTCTTCTTTATGATCATCTGGAGGCGGAGTTATCCATTTTTGGCAAACCATAACTTGCATTTCATCAGGCAATACTAATGTAGAAGCTAAAACTGCCAACACATCAGCCTTCTTATTTTTCTTTCTAGGGATATGTTGAATAGTCATCTCTCCAAGCCATCCTATCATTTTTTTAGCATAATTGTGGTATGGGAGTAACTCAAGATTCTTTACTTCATAATTACCCAATACTTAATTGATCACCAACTTGAAGTCCCCAAAAACTTGTAGTTGCAATTATTTTATATCAACGGCCATTTCAAGCCCAAGTAAGAGTGCTTGATATTCAGCAACATTATTAGAGCAGTGTTGTATTAGAGTGAAGGAGTACGGCAAAACTTCTCTATGGGAAGTGACAAATACCACTCCAGCACTAGCTCCTTCACGATGTGCAGTACCGTCGAAATACATTTGTCAAGGTGGCTGAATTTCTACTAGCATTGCGTCTTCATCAGGAAATTCATTAGATAACTCCCAATCATTCAGAATTGGATGATTGGCCAAGAAATCTGCTAGCACTTATCCTTTTACTGCCTTCTGAGATATATACACAATTTCAAATTGTTGAAATTGGAGGTACCACCTTGCTAGTCGATCACTTAAGACAGGCTTGGACATGACAAACTTGGTAGGATTCGCTTTAGAGACAAGTTGTACAATATGAGCTTGGAAATAATGCTTCATCTTCTGAATTGAGAATACGAGTGCCAGACATAACTTCTCAATAGGTTAATACTTTATCTCATTTTGTGTCATCATCCTACTCAAGTAATACAGGGCATTTTCTTTCCCTTTATTATTTTCTTGTGCGAGAAGTGCTCCTACTGACCTTTCTTGTGTTGCAAGGTATAAAATCAATGGTTTTCCAGGTATAGGAGCTACAAGTACTGGAGGCTTCATTAAATAAGACTTTATGTTCTCGAAAGCATTGGTACAAGCTTGGTCCCATTCAAAAGGAACATCTTTCTTCATAAGGCGACTGAACGGTTGACATCTCCCATCCAGATTTGAAATAAACCTCTAAGATATGCTAATTTTCCCTGTAAGCTTTTTAACTCATGAATATTTTTTGGCTCAGGCATCTTCAAAATAGTATCTATCTTATCTTGGTCTATCTCAATTCCTCGATGTCGAACAATAAAACTGAGAAACTTTCCCGAAGTAACTCCAAAGGCACATTTTAAAGGGTTTATTTTGAGTTGGTATCTTTGAAGTCGTTCGAACACCATTCTCAAATCTTGCAAGTGGTCATCACTCTTCCTTGATTTCACCACTAAGTCATCAACATAACACTCAATGGTTTTATGAAGCATGTCATCAAAAATATTCTACATGGCTCGTTGATAAGTAGCCCCAATATTTTAAAACCAAAAGACATTACTTTGTAACAATATATACCTTTAGGAGTGCGAAATGCAGTAAGTTCTTCATCCCTTGGTGCCATGCAAATTTGATTGTATCTAGATGAACCATCCATGAAAGACATTGTCTCGTATCCAGTTTTGGAATCAATCATAAGCTTAGGGATTGGAAGAGAAAATTCATCCTTAGGGCATGCATTATTAAGATCTCAAAAGTCAACACAAACTCGTATTTGGCCATTCTTCTTTCTTATAGGTACAATGCTTGAAATCCATGTAGGATATTTGACTTTATAAATTAAACCTGCTTCAATGAGCCTGTTAACTTCAGTTTCGATCAAAGGAACCAGTTCAAGTCTAAAGCGACGTTGAGCTTGTTTAACAAGATGAGTGCCTCATTTCATAGCAAGATGATGGACTGTAACTTTAGGGTATAATCCTAGCATCTCTTTGTAAATCTAAGCAAATACATCCCTAAATTCCATAATCACCTCAATATATTTCTTCTCTTCATCGTCATCCAGTGAAGTACTTATACATGTAGGCCTTATAACATCATCAACCCCAAGATTTACTTCCTTCAATGTAACAACAGTATTGTTTATCCCTTCCTCGAGTCAAGTGGAATATCTTCAGCATCCTCATCTTCTTGAGGATCACCATCATTAAAAGATATGTGATGGCATGCATGAATATCAACAAACCTATCCTCAATTTTTGCATATAGTGAAGTACTTTCCTCGTCATAAATTGTGATATAATTTGATGATCCCACACTTTATTCATCTTCATCTCGCTCCCTAGTATGGACTATGGTATGATTTTTTACTCTTAGGACATCTCCACATGAAACTACAAGTTTTGTTTCTCGCCTCATTCTAGAAGGAATCAAACTGGGGCAATTCTTGGGTGAATTATGTTCTTGAGCATGTACCCATTCTTCCATTGTTTTATAATTTCCTTGGCGTTTGTATTTCTTCTTCTTTGGTCTCAACTGATCAAACATTGAAGTTTTTGGAGTTGATTTGATTAGCTGATCAAATACAGAAACGTTAGGAGTCATCCACTAAGTCGATCAAACACTGAAGGCTTCTTGTTGAACATCATAGGTTCTTCTACAGGGGTAATGTAGTTGATGCTCATCCTTTTTATAGAGATTCGAACTGCAATGGTTGTTTGTAACCCAAGCCTTCGCGCGATTGCTTAACAATATACCCTCTCTCTATCATCATCCTTTGAGTTTGATTTAGGCCATGATTTTCCTTTTCAATAACTTCATTTGGAAGCTTCCCTACTTTAAAAGATTCATTGGGATTGTATCCTACTTTCACCAACAACTTATATGCATTTGGGTTAAAACCCTCATTTGTACGCATTTTAGGAAGTGATTCATATGATTCATGATTCGATGGTCTAACAAATCCTTCTATCATTTTTGAAGGTGATTTGATTGCATCAATTTGCTTGAGAGGAAATGTCAACTTGCTACTATACAACTCATAGGGTGGGATCTTGACCTTATTTGTCTTTGGGACATAGTGAGAAATAGGAATCATTCTCTTACTTGAAGATGCCTCACTTGTCTTAGGTACTTTACTCATATCTGAAAGCGTTTTATTCTTTTTAATCATGACCCTCGCATTATCAAGTGCTACATCAACCTTTTTTGTGACATCAGCAGGTATCACATTATCAACTTTGACTTCTTTCAAAATATGATTCTTCAAGTAGAATTTTGCATCAGCAAAGTGCGCTTCTGTCTCGGTGAAAGGTTCATCATCAGCAACTACCATTTTTTGAACCCCATCTTTAAATAGGTGGACGGTACCACTTTGTTCTCATGTATCCATGGCCCTCCTAACAAGATATTATATAAGGTCTTTAAGTCAATAACATGCATCCATGCACTCGAATGCATATCTCCTATCATTATATATAATTTGACAGCACCAATGACTCTCTGCCCTCCTTGTTAAATCCTTGAATCATCAGACGACTTTTAGATAGTTCATTTATTGGGATTTCAAGTTCCTTCACAGTATGAATAGGGAGAATATTGACCCCAGATGCATCATCTACCATGATCCTATTTACTTTATATCCACGCACAAAACCTATCATATATAAAGGATGATTATGTAACACTTCACCCAATAAAATATCATCATTAGTGAATCTAAACTTTGTATTACAAGTGTCCACTTCTTCAGAGTGAGACTTGATAGGGCCTTTATGTGATGGAAGTAATGATGGCGATGAGACTTCTCCCATTGTCTCTTCTTTATCAATGTTACAACATGAGGCCTTGGTGTCACAATGAGAAATCTTTTCACGAAACCAACTTGGGAAGAATTCCTCTAATGTCACCGGAGAATATTGCTTTTGATAGTAATTCTCCTAACTCTTGACTTCTTCACATTCTTCTTTACCCTTTAAGTTTTAGGTAGTTTCTTCATCTTTGCTCTTGTCACTTGCTTACTTGGCTCTCTTTGCAAGCTCATTTTACAACGTCTTTATCGTGTCACTAAAATCCATCCTTCATCATCAGTATAAGCATCGCAAGATTGATTTTCCTCTAGAGGTTTATCTTTCCCTATTACTTCATTCATCAAAGGAACGAGCGATAATGCGTTAACATCTATCGGTTTGAAGTCACCAAATTTAATCATTTTTGGTGGTGATGTGGCTAGGACATCACCACCATCATGTATTTCAACAAAGTTACAAAGAACTATGGGGTCGAGTGAACTAAAAGTGACAAAGACTTGATTTGAACTCTTCTTCTCGTCTTCAAGCAATATCTTTCCTTCACGACCAAGTCCATGATCTTTTCTTTAAAGATAAAATACTTTTCAATAAGATGGCCCATCAAATGGTGATATTTGTAGTAATTTGGATCATTAGTCCTCCCAGCCTTATTTGGACGCTCATTTCAGGTAGCTCAAAGAGTTTTAATGTCAGAAGCTCTTCAAAAATTGCTGGGACATCTAAGTCTAAGAAAGGATACTCTTTTGCCTGTATTTCCTTCAAAGTTAGCTTTCTACTAGCATTATTCTAAAAAGTCGTGGTCTTCACCCTTTGATTCTTGCCACTTTCAAAGGCACGATATTAACATTCATCGACTCCTTATTTCCAAACTTAGATGCCGATTTTCCTCCTTTGTTTACCTCTATTTTGTCTTTTCCCTTGTGAGGCTAATAAATAAGTGGTCCTTCAATTCCATTTTTAGACATGATCAACTCCATATCATGAGCATGTGTGGCTAGTTCCTCAAATAATTTGGGCTTAATACCCTGTAGGATATAACAAAGTCCCCAAATTACTACAAATATCACCATTTGATGGGCCATCCTATTGAAAAGTATGCCCAACGCATTTCTTGAATAAACTTTTCTATTCCAGAAGTTTCACTAAGCCTATCCTTACAATTGAGGCTTGCATTTCTCCATCGGTTGATGAACTCAATGACATGTTCATCTTCCCATTGACGTGTATTTTTGAGTTCAACCATACTCACAGTACTCCTTATGCTATAGAAATGATTAAGAAATTTATGCTCAAGTTGTTCCCAACTATCAATAAAGCTAGCCTCGATATCCATATACCAGTCAAAGGCATTTCCTTGTAAGGAGAGCACAAATTATTTGACTAGATAATCTCTATATGTTCTAACATTATTGCAAGTTTCAATAAAATAGGCAATGAGTTGCTTTGTATTTCCTTTTCTGTCAAATTGTTGAAATTTTGGAGGTTGATAACCTGCAGGCATCTTCAAAACATCGATTCTTGAAGTGTAAGGCTTTGCATATGTAAATGACGACTTTAAAGACACGTCATACTTATCTTTGATAGTTCTCATAATGAAGTCCTTCAGTTGATGAATGAGAATTCCTCCTTCAGCGGATATTTGCAGCTCATCACCCACATCTATTTGCTTTGTAACTGAATCTCCCTTTTCTTGTATCATGGAATGTTTTTCAAGTGCATGACTTGAGTTCCCCTCCATAATATTTTTAACTCTGTCCGTCAATTTGATAATTTGATTATTCTGATCTTGCACATATTTTGTTAGACCTTCAATTGACTTCGTCAAACTCACTAGTTGTTCTTCAACAGTTGAGGCATTAGTCATCATTGTTTGGATGGACGTTATGGATGATGGAGTAAAATACGGATTTTCCCTCAAATTGAAATTTGTTTAAAATAAGTTACGTGGAGTGACTGGGGTAGATCTAGTGATCAAAACATCATTTTCATCTTGAATAATATAATTCCTTGTGTTAAAAAGACTAAGTCGAGCCAACATCTTTTCAACAATATCAACTATATTCTCACTTTCTTCCAATTCATTCAAAAAAAATCTTGCCCCCTTTGAAGATGGAAGATCAAAAATAGGAACTAATACGGACGATACTTAAAGTGCTTGTTGTCCTAGCAAGTTTGCTCTGTTCCTAATGATGGGTCCCAAACTTCCCATAGTAGCATCTAGTATGTTCTCCACTTCAGAGGAAAACTTGGAATCAGTAGCCTTAGCAACAATAGCCCTAGAGTCAAACTTCTTACATGCCATTTAAGTATTTTTGAGGTTTGATGATCGATGTAAAGAGAAGAGAGGTAGAGATTGTCCCACTGGGCGTGCCAAAATTTGTAAACAATAAATTTTTGAGCCGAGAAAAATAAATAATCAAGATTAGAAAATTGGAGTAACAAAGTATAATAATTGATTTTAAAATGTAGTGCGTGTTAAATTTTTTATGATAATCCTCTGATTCTTCAAATAATATGGAATATGTTGAACTTGAATTTGATTTATAGTCAAGGACTTGAATAGCTTGATCTTGAATCTTCATCTTTAAATTTGGATTTGAATCATTCGTCATGAACACTTGTACGGTTATGACGAATAATAAGTATGAACAAGTAACTTGATCTTGAACTTCTTGATATTTTTCTTCGTTCTTGATCTTGAACACTTGAACTTTGTAGCTTTGTAGAGAATTTGCGGCCTTTGATCCATGCTCTCCTCTTGCTTCTTGTTCATTTTCCACCCCCCTCTAAGAATAATGAGGACCCCTATTTATAGTTGTAGGGAGTGGTATGAGGGTGTGATTTGATTAGTTGGTTTGAACTGACCAATCAGATTTTTTTGATAAAGAGCGTTAATTTGATTGGTTAGAACATGTCACATATACACGTGACATTATTCTAGTAGCTCATTTAATTTGATTTAGATTGCCACATAACTTCGACACGTGGCATGATTTTTTTTATACCCTGTACTCTTGTACCTTAGAAGGTTCTTAAGCTTCTTAAGCTTTTTAATTTCTTGAAAGGTTCGTAAGCTGCTTAGAAGTTACCGTGTGAGCCAGATAATCTATAATGCTACTAAACAACTCTAAGGAAAGGAGAATGTGACACTCTATAGTAGGGAAGATTGGAAATATGGTTATACGAATCTGGAAGAAGTTGGAGGACAAGTAATGAGTCGTAGGAGTCAACTTACGTATGTAATCTACCTACTTGAAAATCTTACATACTCAAGCTACTTGAGTGTATACCTAGCTTACGTATCAAGGATTACATAGGTTCGTAAAGTAAGACGAGATTACGAACCCACGAGGAGGAAAAGAGAGTGACACATGGCAGCATGAGAGAGTGCCATATGGCAGCAGTTGGGAGTGCCACATGGCAGCAACTGAAGCAAGGGGGTGGTCCCCCACCTACCACATAGCAGCCCCTAGTTGGAGGAGGGGGTGCATTGTCCTATGAGGGCTTGACATTTATCACCACTTAGGGGTTGACATGTGTCACCCCCCTAAAGTAGCCTATATATTTAAGTTTTATGATCATCCTTATCCAACAATTCATTCTTATCTTCAAAATTCTAGAAAACTCTAGAGAAAAAAAGAAGAGAAGAAACTCTAGCTAGAAGAGAGAAAGAGAGCCACAGTTTTGGGAGGAAAAAGAGGTAAGTTCTCTGATTTCGTTCGATGAATTAGTTATATATGGTATAACAAGAATTTATGAAGGTGTTATTAATATAAATTTATAGCTTGGAGCAGCACCAAATGGACAACAAACAGACACGAAGTTTCAGCCTCACTAAAAGAACTTCTGAGGCGAGTTTTGGTAAGTTTTGGCGAGTTTTGGGTAAGGTAAGGTTTTCCCTTTCAAATTAGAGTTTATAATGTTATTATGTGGTATATTAAATATCTTAAATAAGGTTGGAAGTGGAAAAATTACATAAGGATGGTTGACGTTAGGAACAAACTAAATTGAAGTCATCGTAGTTAAATCAAAGTCGAGTAGTGTGTTGCGATTGTGATGATGTGGTTGAAAATGGGTGGATGGCGTATTGCAGTGATGGAAATTGTTCTAAAAAGGGTGTGGGTACTAATGGTTTCATAAACACGACCCTCCATTTCATATTGTTAAAGGTTTTGCAAAATAAAGATTAAAAACTCTATTTTGATATTGTAGATTTGGGAGAGTTGTTTGGAGTTTGTATTGTGTAATGTTGAAGTAATTTACTTGTGTATATGCTTCTGGTTATTGTTTTTGGTATAGTTTTTTACATGGTAGCCGAGTTGAAATCTCGAGAATGTTAAAGTTATAGGGGTAACAAACTAGTGGAGGGTATTGGATAAGGAAACGATTCCTATGAGTACTTGGTTGTAGAGTTAGAAATTGGAAAGTGAAAGGTTATTAACCTTAGTATTACTCTCATATTAATAGGTCAAGGAGATAACGAGGCGAGCTAGGTTACAATTAATCCACAAAAGGTATGTGAAGCTTACCCTTTCTTTCTTTTGGCATGTCTTAGCCTTAAGTTATATATATATGAAACTTGGGAGTCATTCCATTCATAAAAATCTAAGTATGAGTTAAGACCCTTGTTCACTTCTGGATGTTAGAACTCCTGCACTAAGTGGACTCATCGCCTTTCAAGTCTTCTATAGGATGAAGAGTAGTACATATACGGCCTATCTCCTTCTTTCGTTAAAATCGCTTAATGTAAGTAAAATGATGTCTGATATGAGTTTAGAGGTAATTCCATTTATAGATTCTGGATATAATTCGTGACTCATAGTCACTTCTGAATACTAAGGGTCCTAAAGTAGTTAAATTACTACTTTCGAGCCATCTATATGTTGAATAGTAAGTGGAGATATAAGCTCCTATTCTAAAAGGCTCTAAGAGGATAATCTTGCATAAGCTATATCTCTGATTACATAAGCTATGTGTCTGATTGCATAAGTTGTGTCTTTGATTGCATAAACTGTGTGGCATTACTCGGTACACGCCTATGGTTCCTGAGGCCCTAATTGATGTAATCCCTAATAACAGCTAAAGGGTACCTCAAAGAATTACTTTCCTAGTCTTCAAGTGACGGTTCACTTGACTGTTTCATTGAGTCTCAAGAGATAATTTAGTTGCATATGGTTTTTCACTACTTTACTCGTACATACGGTAACTCTTCTTTTACCGAGTCTCATGCGGGGCCGGGCCTAATATCGTGCGCAGCTTCACTACTTCTTTCACTAAGTCTTGAGCCAGACATGATATGATACCGTGACATGATGGGTAATGCCACGTATAAGGAGGGGATGCTATATATGATGATATGATGATTTGATGATATAACGATGCAATAACGATACGAGTATTCACTATATCCTGGGATGGATAAAATATGATAATTATGACACCGAGTCCCATAATGGGTCGGGTATGGTATATGGTGATATAAGGAAGGAACACCGAGTCCCTCACTAGAGGGCCGAGTACGGTATGTATATATACGATATGGGTATGCTATAGATGTACCCTACTCTTTTCATCGAGTCCCTCACTAAAGGGCCGGATACCGTAGGTAGGCATGCATATGCAAATATAGTGATACATTTATGACACCAAACCCCATAATGGGTCGGATATGTTATGATATATATATACAATGAGGTTATACCATGTATGATGCCGTATACGATGACATGATGAAGTGATATATATGATGAAAAGAGATGATGATATGATATTATGATGAAAATGATTTTACTGCATAAGATGCAGGCACAGTAATGGGTTAATTGTTATACTTGTCCCCTACATCCCTATTCCAACTATAATCTCGTTATGGTGTTTTATGCTTACATACTCAGTATATATTTCATACTAACCCCCTCTCTCTTTGGGGCCTGCATTTCATGCCCACAGGTACAGACACACGACTTGAGGATCCACCAGCTTAGAATTCCACCCAGCAGGTTTAAGAAGAGATTCATCATATCAGAGCCTAGCTTTGGGTACCGACCATTGATGTATATATTTGTGTGTTCAAGGGTACGGCGGGGGCCCTATCCCGCCTTATGTTTCTATTTCTTTTTACTTTTAGAGGTCTGTAGACATGTATGTGGGTTGTATATGTATGTGTGAATAGTTATGCCTATATGCTACGATAGCCTCGTCGGCCTATATATATTGTCTTGCCTGTTGGCACGCTATGACTCAAATAAGAGACAAGTTTCCTTATAGTTAGCAAGGGTACACATGAATGTCCAATTCGGGCACCCGTCATGGCCTACGGGGTAGGGTCATGACAGAAGTGCTATTAGAGCTGTCCTTTCTTGGAGTGTCTACAGACTGTGTCTAGTAGAGTCTTGTTTATCGGTGTGTTGCATGCCACATCTATAAACAAGAGGCTACATGATATTTAGGATGTTACCTTTCTTTCATATCTAAGATCGTGCGATAGATCCGAGTCATAGAAAAACTCTTTATATTAACCTTGGATGTTAACAGAAGGATGACAGCAACGGAAGAAAGTGACTGATGCTATTGGAAGTCATAAGGCACGCAAGTAAGTAAAGACATGAAAGATATCTGTTGGGTAAGGTATTGAAGTAGAACTAAAATGTAAAGTTGTAAATTCAAAAGGAAGAGTAGACAGAAAGTGTAACTGGGGAAGTTCTAGTGGACGTACGAGGTAAGTCCATTTTCATACTGTTGATTGTGGGTGCCCTGTGTGGATGCGATATGATGTGATATGATACATATATATGTACATTTATACATGTTGTCCTGTGAGGCACTGTTGATATTTTCTGCATGCAGGTTTGAGATCGTAAGAAATACAGAGAAAACTTTGCCCAAATTTTTCTAGAAATAAAAAAAGAATAAGATACAGGGCTGTAGTATGTCTTAAAAGGTTGTGCCCACAATAATGATGAGATTTGGCTAAACCACATATATGGATGACCTCGAGAAATAAGTTAATTGTTGAATTGATGGCAATAGAAACTAGAAGGTCGATATTGATATGGTAAACTGAAGTTGGAAAAGACTTATGACCCTAGGGAGATGATTTAGAGAAGACTGGTAGTTCTAGATAGAATGATATATTAAGGCCCCGACGGAATTGATACACAGGGATAAATTGTGATGAACTATAATTAAAAGGAGTAATAGCATGATTAAGACAAGAGTGCAAGGGAAACATAATTATGACGGATATGAAATATTAATAGGACAGCTTAGGAGATATTAAGGATAAGACTAACTAATAAGGGTAAGTAACCCATAGTAAGGATCGTGAAAAAAGTTAAGAAGTGTTATACTATGGGGTGGAATACGAATAGGATATGATGTGAATATAATGAGTATTGTTATGAAAATAAGTAAAGCCTAGTGAGAAAGTGGCTAGTGATAGGACGTGATCCGTGTAATAAGAATATAAGAGTAAGTGTGAAATGGAAAAGCGGGCTAGGAAACAAATAAGAAATACTTATCAAGTTCCATAGGGAAAGTTGTGAATAAAGATTATGAGATAACAGAAATGATAGCGAGTACAAGGAAAGAAAGAGTAACTGAAAGGAGTAAGTAAGAACAAAGCGAGATGATAGTGTAACAATAGGTCATGACATGTTTAGACAAAGATACGAATGCTAAAAGTGATGAAACTACGAAAGACCAAGCTGTAGAAGGATGAGCAACGAGATAGAATGGGTGTTAGGGAATGATTGGTATGATACGAATAAAGATGGATGGACAGAATATGTTTTGGAAATAAGAAAAAGGATTATGTGGAAGTAATGCGTTCTGAATAATACAGAGGTAGTATAAGATCCCTCTTGTGAGGAATAAAAGATAGACATAGATGGGATAAATGATAAGAGAAATCTACGGAAGCACCCAAGTTAGATATGATTAAATGAATATAGATACGGAATGAAAGAGGAACGTACAATTTGAACTTAAAAGTGTAATACGACTACATGGTTATAAGGTAAGGCCCTAATTGAGGTGAACTTGGTATGTTGTTGAGAAAATTAAAAGCCCGTGTTGGGTACACAGTAAGGGCAAGGGGTATAAGGGATAAAGGGGTGGTGCGTGCACACAATATTGCCCCGACAATAGTGGAATACTTAAGAGACAAAGACGTTAAACTTAAGGAATAAATGGTGCAATATACATTCATCCCAAGGAACAAAGGATATAGGTTGGGATAAAGCTACACCTACAAGAGAACCTTGGACAATTATCGTCGGAATACAAGTATTGCCTAATTGAAATTGGAACGACTAAAATTTCTATTTAACTTTTGATAAAGATATGTGGAGTGTGGCCTTAGATGAGTTGTTCCATGGGTCACATTACACAAGCACAGGTTAATAGATGAGATGTCGCACTATTTATGGAAAGGTTGTCATCACTTCGTGACATAGTCAAGGTTTTGTATGTACATAATCAAGTTATAAAGGATAAAGAAAGAGATGGACATGATATGGTACCAAGCGGATTGGGAAAAGAGATTGGATGAGTTTTGAGATTGGACAAAGGTATAAGTACCCCCTCCTTAAGGGGGGAAGAGGGTGACAAGAATGCAAGGGCAAGATGGAAACAATGGATACTACAATATAGAGGACATGGATGTTTAAACTTTAAGAAGATCCCGTGCTGAAGCAAGTTAGAAGGGATGAAAGCCAACAATAATGAGATAGAAGTCAGAATGGTATTTAAGGCGGTGTCAAGAAGTTTTTGGCAAAACCCTGCATGACATAACGTTAGAAAATGGGTGTGTATAAAAAAGGAAAGGTTATGACCAGGGAAGGGTATCAAATAACTCAAGAGATCATGTGAAGGATAACGATACCATGAGGGGTTAAAAGCTACGATGTTGGCTATAGAGTTGATCGCAAATGATGCTGCGATAGATGAATAACCAAGGAAAAGGGACATCAAGCCTTCTATGATTGAAAGTGAGAAGAACAAGGAGTAAATAAAAGAAAAGAAAGAAGTATGATAAGATGGGACAAACGAGTTTCAATATGAATGAGATAGGTAAAGCAGAATGAACCCGGAGACGAAAAGACTACGTTGTCACGACCCAACCCCGTGGGCCGCGACTGGGGTTCGACCTGGACCCCCATTTATGTAACTATCAACTACAGTCAAATTGGACTATGTATAATGTGATATGCCTCACAAAAACCTCAATGGGTTAAAACTTTTTCATGTTCATATAGCTTCCTAGATATAGGAACCAAACACATGAACCCAGTGGGTGATAAAATATTCATACACGTGTGGCCTCTTTCATTTGCATCATGTTATGAAAGGGCATGCAAGCCGATAAGGCTGCCATGTCATAAGAACATTTACAACTGAACAAACTCACAACAACCCATATACACATATGTCTATAGACCTCTAAGAATAGGAAGGACAACATATAGCGGGACAGGGACCCCGCCGTACCCCTGCATAAACAAATATATACATCGTAGGATCAGTACTCAAAAGCTAGGCTCCGAAACAGTGAAGCACTTCCAATATAGATGAGCAGAAATCCTAAGTTGGCGGATCTCCGAAATGAACATCTGTAACTGCGGGCATGAAACGCAGCCCCTCCAAAGAGAGGGGGTCAGTACGATATATGTACTGAGTATATAAAGCATGGACTGTAATAAATAAAGCCATTACCAGAACAAAAGGTACAAAAATGAGCAAAATATCCAGAATATCAAAATGTTTTTCATAACCACAGATAATGTATGCGGAAAAACATATGCCATATCCAGCCCCATTACGGGACTCGGTGAACAAATACAAAATATGGTCGCCGCCCCGTCACTGACGCCACAACACATTATAACTCCAGAGTAGGGAATATCTCCATAATAGATCATATCATATTAGATGGTCATATCAGATTATATCATATCATAAGTGTACATGGCACATCATAACTCCATAAATCAAACCCATGTACAGGTCGTACCTGCCCTCTCACATCGGGGCACGGCGAACAATGCAGAAAAGTATGCACGATAACAAACCCTAGCCTGGGCTCGGTGAAGGAAATATTGAGGCATCCACGAGTGGAGTAGTGAGAAACTATATGCAATTTAAATCATATTCGAAACTCGACGGAATAATCAAAATGAGCTTTCCTTCAAAATCGAGACAAAAGTCATATCAAGTACCTTTTGAAAGTCACTATGGACTATATCAAAATAGAACTTCTAGAAATCATATATATGTATCAAGGCATAACAAAATATCTTTTGGAAGTCGAAAAATTGGCCATCCTAGTGGCTTTAAGAATAGGACTTCTTGGGAATCATATGGAAATCATATACTTGTTTCGTAAAAACCATGCCAAAAAGGGAGATTAGCTTTATATACTTATGTCAAATCATGCTAAAAGAAGGAATAATATTTACTTACTTATGCCAAAGAAATACTAAAATAAAGTATAAGCCTTACATACGTATGCCAAAACATGCCAAAAGAAGGAAATATTAGCTTTACATATACTACTTTTCAGCATATAGAAGACTTACAAGTCCATAACTCAACTATCGTAGGAGTTCTAATATCGAGAAGTGAATAAGATTGATGAACCATACTCGGGGTTCTATGAATGGAATTATTCTCACATTACATACACAATTCACTTAAGACTAAGACATGCCAAAAGAAAGCTTCACATACCTTGTTTGAATTATTCCTTATTCTGCTTGCCTCGCCGTCCTTTGAACCTATTCAACATGAAAGTAGTATGAATATCAACCCCTTTTACTTTCTAGCACCCTAGGTTACATCTTAGTATTAATGGAATCTATTTCCTTAGTCGTTTTCCCGACTAGTTCTGTTATTCGCTAAGGCGTCGACGAAAATTGGGCAGCACCTCCCCTATAATGTACCCTATCCAAATTTGAAATTAAGTCCCTAAGACCTACAGCCAACCAACCACAACAACCTGCAGCAATTCACACCAACAATATACAACATAAACTCCAAACGACTTATTCAAAAATACGGTAGCACAATAGGGCGTCTAGCCTTTATTTTGTAACGCCTTTCATTATACGCAACGAGGGGTTGTGTGGCTGAAACCAGCAGCATCCACACCCCTTTTAGAACGCGTTTAGGCCCTGCAACAATACATTACACCCCTGCAGCAACAACTTACAAGAACGACACTTTATTTCGACGACAATTCACTTCTAGCGACTCCAATTTAGTTTATTTCGGGCGTCAAACATATTTATCATATTTTCACATTTCCAGTCACTTACACAACGTATAATACCATTTATAACAACACCATAAACTCTAATTTAAAAGGAAAGGCCTTACCTTACGTTAAACTTGTCCAACTCACCAAAACTATCAAAACGCGAAATCTGGACAGCCCACTGTCTTATATTGTCGCTTAGTTTCAGAGGGGTAATTGAGGGAAACAGGATTTGTGGCCTTAATGAAAGTTATAGACATGTGTATGAAGGTAGAAAATTTTTTTGAATTACCCCTACAACAATTTTGTATGAAAATATATGACCAAAATACTCACAGCTGTCCGTGTAGGATTTCCAAAGCAAAATCTGGGCAGCAGCTCCCCCATGCTTCACCACCATATTTCGAGCAGCGAAAAGCAAAACTGGGTTGTAGAGTCTAAATGAAAGTTGTATCCCTATGAAATAGATTTCCAAAACATCTTGAATCACTCAAAAATAATACTTACATAAGGAGTTATACTCGTATTACTAACTTGGTGTTTCTCCAAACCATGGCTGCCTTTGCTTTCTTCTCTACGTTTTTCTCTCTATTTTTGTTCAAGTTTTTGGCTAAAAATGACTTAATAGTCATCCATACATAGATATATATCTTTTTGGAGAGTGACACATGTCATCCCCTAAGGGTGACACGTGTTACACCCTTAGGCAGCCACCTCAATTATGCAACCAATCCATGGTTGCCACGTGGCAGGTGGGGGGGGGGGTCCACCCCATGGTGTATCACCTGCTGCCACATGTCACTTTCATATGCTTCCATATGTACCTATCACGTGCTTCCATGTGTCAAGTAGGTGCGTCGTTTCCTTATTTCTCTTCCGTGGGTTCGTAATTTCATCGCACTTTAAGAGCCTATGTATTCCTTGCTACTTAGTCTCAACACGCAATCGAGTAGCTTAAGTACGTAAGACCTCCAAGTTGGTAGTTTATGCAATTCAATCGAGTGCTACGACTCATTTCTCGGCCTCCAACTCCTTTCGAATTTTTATAACCTTATTTCCAATCTTCCTTATTATGAAGCATTTCATTCTCCTTTCCTTGGAGTTATTTGATAGCATTATAAACTATCCAACTCACATAACGACTTTTGAGAAACTTAAGAGCCTTCCCAGAAACTTGAGAAGCTTAAGAAGCATTCTAAGGTACCAAAGTACGGGGTGTAACATACGTCTACCTCATACAAGTTGTACCAGCAGGGTTATGCAACCTATGAATATGTATGTGTTATGTATAGGGCCAAGTGAGTAAGTACGTGGTAAAAGGAATAAGGGTTCAATAAGGACAATACAATTATAATATTTTGGATACGTTACAGAGAGGTAGAGAAGAGATATCCGTACTTGTTCCCTATATCCAAAGGTAGTCTAAACTCCTAAAAGGATTGGAAGACAACGGTTATAGAGAACTCCCAAAAATCCTCGTAAAACCCTATAAGATGAGTTAACATTCAAGGATGAATGTTCTAAAGGGAGAAAGAATGTTATACCCCGTACTCTTGTACCTTGGAAGGTTCTTAAGCTTCTTAAGCTTTTTAAGTTTCTTGAAAGGTTTGTAAGCTTCTTAGAAGTTACCGTGTGAGCCGGATAATCTATAACGCTACCAAAAAACTCTAAGAAAAGGAGAATGTGACACCCCATAGTAGGAAAGATTGGAAATATGGTTATAAGAATCTGGAAGAAGTTGGAGGCCAAGTAATGAGTCGTAGGAGTCGACTTATGTACGTAAGCTACCTACTTAAAAATCTTACATACTCAAGCTACTTGAGTGCACACGAAGCTTACGTTGCAAGGATTACGTAGGTTCATAAACTAAGATGAGATTACGAACCCACGAGAAGGAAATAATAGTGACACATGGCAGCATGAGGGAGTGCCACATGGAAGCAGCTGGGAGTGCCATGTGGCAGCATCTGAAGCAAAGGGGTGGGCCCCCACCTGCCACGTGGTATCCCCTAGTTGGAGGAGGGGGTGCGTTGGCCCTATGAGGGCTTGACACGTGTTACCACTTAGGGGTTGACACATGTCACCCCCTAAAGTAGCCTATATATATAAGTTTTATGATCATCCTTATCCAAGAATTCATTCTTATCTTCAAAATTCTACAAAACTATAGAGAAAAAAAGAAGAGAAGAAACTCTAGCTAGAAGAGAGAAAGAGAGCCACGGTTTTGGGAGGAAAAAAGAGGTAAGTTCTCCAATTTTGTTCCATGAATTAGTTATATACGGTATAAAATGAAGGTATGAAGGTGTTATTAATATAAATTTATGGCTTGTAGCAGCACCAAACGGACAACAAACAGCCACAAAGTTTCAGCCGCGCTAAAAGAACTTCTGAGGCGAGTTTTGGCAAGTTTTGGCGAGTTTCGGGTAAGGCAAGGTTTTTCCTTTCAAATTGGAGTCTATGATGTTGTTATGTAGTATATTACATGTCTTAAACAAGGTTGGAAGTGGATAAATTGCATAAGGATGGTTGACGTTAGGAATAAACTAAATTAAAGTCATCGTATTTAAATCGAAGTCGAGTAATGTGTTGCGATTGTGATGCTGTGGTTGCAGCTGGTTGGATGGCGTGTTGTAGGGATGGAAAGTGTTCTAAAAGGGGTGTGGGTACTGCTGGTTGCAGCCACATGACCCTCCATTTTTTATTATTAAAGGTGTTGCAAAATAAAGATTAAAAACTCTATTTTGATATTGTAGCTTCGGGCGAATTGTTTGGAGTTTGTATTGTGTAATGTTGAAGTAATTTACTTGTGTATATGATGCTTGTTATTGTTTTTGGTATGGGTTTTGACACGGTGGCCGAGTTGAAATCTCAGGGATGTTAAAGTTATAGGAGAAATGCTGCTCGATTTTAGTTAACTTCAGAACTAGTAACAAACTAATCGAGGGTATTGGATAAGGAAATGATTCCTATTGGTACTTGGTTGTAGAGTTGGAAATTGGAAAGTGAAAGGTTATTAACCTTAGTATTACTCTCATGTTAATAGGTCAAGGAGATAACTAGGCGAGCTGGGTTACAGTTAATCCACAAAAGGTATGTGAAGCTTACCCTTTCTTTCTTTTGGCATGTCTTAGCCTTAAGTTATATATATATATGAAACTTGGGAGTCATTCCATTCATAAAGTTCTGAGTATGAGTAAAGACCCTTGTTCACTTCTGGATGTTAGAACTCCTGCACTAAGTGGACTCATTGCCTTTCAAGTCTTCTATAGGATGAAGAGTAGTACATATACGGCCTATCTCTTTCTTTCGTTGAAATCGCTTAAGATAAGTGAAATGATGTCTGATATGAGTTTAGAGGTAATTCTATTTAGAGGTTCCGAATATAATTTGTCACTCGTAGTCACTTCTGAATACTAAGGGTCCTAAAGTAGTTAAATTACTACTTTCGAGCCATCTATATGTTGAATAGTAAGTGGAGATATAAGCTCCTATTCTGAAAGGCTCTGAGAGGATAAATGTCTCTGATTGCATAAGCTGTATTTTTGATTGCATAAGCTATGTGTCTGATTGCATAAGTTGTGTCTTTGATTGCATAAACTGCGTGGTATTATCTTGGTACACGCCTATGGTTCCTGAGGCCCTAATTGATGTAATCCCTAATAACATCTAAAGGGTACCTCGAAGAATTACTTTTCTAGTCTTTAAGTGACGGTTCGCTTGACTGTTTCATTGAGTCTTAGGAGATGATTTAGTTGCATATGGTTTTTCACTACTCTACTCGTGCATAAACCTCCTTTCACCGAGTCCTATGCGAGGCCGGGCCTAATATCGTGTGCAGCTCCACTACTTCTTTCACCGAGTCTCGGGCCAGACGCGATATGATACTGTGACGTGATGGGTGATTCCACGTACGAGGAGGGGATGCTATATATGATGATATGATGATGTGATGATATAATGATGCGACAACGATACGAGTATTCACCGCATCTCGGGCCGAATAAAATATGATGATTATGACACCAAGTCCCATAATGGGCCGAGTACGGAATATGGTGATATAAGGAAGAAACATCGAGTCCCTCACTAGAGGGACGGGTACGGTATATATATACACGATGTGGGTACGCTATAGATGTACCCTACTCTCTTCACCGAGTCCCTCACTAAAGGGTCGAATACCGTAAGTAGGCATGCATGTGCAAATATAGTGATACATTTGTGACATCGAACCCCATAATGGGCCGGATATGTTATGATATATATATATACGATAAGGTTATGCCGTGTATGATGGTATGATGCCATATACGATGACACGATGAAGTGATATATATGATGAAAAGAGATGATGATATGATATTATGATGAAAATGATTTTACTGCATAAGATGTAGGCACGGTAATATGTTAATTGTTATACTTGTCCCCTACATCTCTGTTCCAACTGTAATCTCGTTATGGTGTTTTATGCTTACATACTCAGTACTTATTTCGTACTGGCCCCCCCTCTCTTCAGGGGGGATGCGTTTCATGCCCACAGGTACAGACACGCAACTTGAGGATCCACCAGCTTAGAATTCCACCCTGCGGGTTTAAGAAGAGATCCATCGTGTCGGAGCCCAGCTTTGGGTACCGACCATTGATGTATATATTTGTGTGTTCAAGGGTACGGCGGGGCCCCTGTTCCGCCTTATATTTCTATTTCTTTTTACTCTTAGAGGTCTGTAGACATGTATGTGGGTTGTATATGTATGTGTGAACAGTTGTGCCTATATGCTACGATAGCCTCGTCGGCTTATATATATTGCCTTGCCTGTTGGCACGCTATGACTCAAATAAGAGACAAGTTTCCTTATAGTTAGCAAGGGTACATACGAGTGTCCAGTTCGGGCACCCGTCATGGCCTATGGGGTAGGGTCGTGATAATTTTAGTGGCTTATTTAATTTGATTTGGATTGCCACATAATTTTGGCACATGACATGATTTTAATTACTCATTTAATTTGACTTGGATTTCCATATAACTTTCACACGTGGTATAATTTTAGTGGTTCATTTAATTTGACTTGGATTGCCACATAACTTTGACACATGATGTGCTTTTAGTGGACCATTTATTTGACTTGAATTGCGACCTCATTTGAACTATTTTTTTGAATTTAATATAGTCCAAATTAATTTATGGATTTAAATCTAATATAATTTTAATTTTTACAATCATATTAAAATTTAATTATATGAATATCTAATATTTTCTTTGATTTACTTTTTAATAAATAATATATAATAATAATAATAATAATAATAATAAATTATTTACGTGTTTAATTTTCTTATCAATAATAGGTAAGTACACAATGGACAATTAAATTATTGCTTCAGTCCACGTAGCATCGGTTACTTTTGATGCTTTTAACCACCAATAATTAATTGGCATCATTCCTTTGCTTATTCATGCTTTATTTTCATATCTATATATATACTCCTTGTACCTTTTCTTTTGCGGCTTGTTTGGATGGTGATTTTCTGCAGTATGGTATGGTATATTTATTAAAAAAATTATATTTATTTTGATTATTTTTTTAATTATATGGTATGATATTGTTTGGTTTCATGATTTTATAACTATGAAAACTCTCACTTTTTAAAACCACAAATTTGATGATATTCCATTATTTTCTTATTTTTTTTCCAATTATACCCTTAATTTTAAATAATTATAATTTATCTTTTATTCTTTATTAAACATTACCCTAATATATCCACAACTTTCACCATTGTATTACTCATTCTCCTACTGCTTTCACCATTATATTACCCATTTTCCTTCGCAACAATTTTTGAAGCTTCTAGGAATTTTAAATTGAAATTCTCTCTTCAATTGTGCTTGTTATCTCTTCAATTAAGCTTCTAGGAATTTTAAATTGAAACTTTCTCTTGAATTACTATTAATATTTATAATAATTAAGGGCATTTTCATAAATTTATCAGTTACAATACCGTGTCATACAGTCAAATCAAACAATAAAATTATCATTAAACAATAATAACAAACTATACAGTCTATCCAAAATAATATTATATTGTACAATACAATACCACATATCATACCATATCGTACATTATAAAATCATGGAAACCACCATTCACAGTGTTAAGATCTCAGGTAAGTTTTTTTCTTTTATTTATTTTCTTCTTTTTATTTTATTCTTGATCCTTTTTTTTTAATTTATATATATATATATATATATATATATATATATAGAGAGAGAGAGAGAGAGGGAGAGAGAGGGAGAGGGAGGGAGAGAGAGGGAGAGGGAGAGAGGGAGAGAGGGAGAGAGGGAGAGAGAGAGAGAGAGAGGGAGAGAGAGGGAGAGGGAGGGAGAGGAAGGGAGAGAGAGGGAGAGAGAGGGAGAGAGAGAGAGAGAGAGAGAGAGAGAGAGAGAGAGAGAGAGATAAGTCAGAATTTGTTTTTCTTATCAATGTTATTGTTATTTAAGTTTTGAAGAATTTGTGATTCAAGTGTAATTATTTTGAAGCTGTTAATTTACATTAATACGTTTATTTCTCTGTTTCTCTAAATTTATATATAATATTAAGGTCAGGCATAGACAGAGTGATGTGATATTTTTTTCTATGATATTTTTTTTCTTTATTCGATTTTTTTATTTTTAATTTATTATTGCATTAAAAGAAAAAGGCAATGAAAATTATGAAGGCAATGAAAAGGTGTAAAGGGAAATGAGCATATATATACTCTCACTTTTTTGACATTTTTCTTAACTTTTTTTATTTATATGATTTATTAGAAAACGTAAAAAAATTATCTGTTAACTTAAATTTGAAGGAAAATATATGGGTCATTTATTGCTTATTATTGTTACCTATTATTTTGCCCTTATTGCTTCTTCTACCTTGTAACTAGGTATGGAATATATTAAATTATCATATCATATCAAAATTTTTGATATCGTAATTTTGGTATTATGATATTTGGTATGATATATGGTGTATATTTTAATTGTTTTGATATTTAATACAGTATTTGATATTTAGAAATAACATACCAAAATATCAAATATCATACCGAAGTATATAGTTACATAAATAACATATATATTATTAAAATACTAACACATATGCAACCTAGCATTAGTATAAAATAAATGTTTAGAAGTTGAAATTTTGACTACTTTATTTTGATTGAAATGTATTTTAAATGTAATTGATTAACAAAAGGAGTTGTTTGTACTTTTTTTTGAATATATATTTCTACATGTTTAATAATGTATTAGTATGATACAATTGAAACCTTCATTTACATTGTCGAAGTCACAATACTCTGTTATACGAGTATATATTAGTCGAAGTTGAAGAAATCATAGTTACCGATTTACCTTACGCAAGATACCGAAACCTAACACTAAAATACTGAACCATATCGAATTAAATTGATATGATAAATGTATAATAATTTTAAAAACCGAATACCAAATTATCGTACCAAAATTTTAAATACCGTACCATACCATATTATGCCCACCCCTACTCGTAACATCGCCTCAATTCTCTCTTTATTTTACGTTTTAATTCTTTTTAATTGATAATTATAATTACCTTAATATATGTCAAGAAACTTTTCAAAACTTATATAAGTCCACATTTCAACACACAAATTCCAATTGCATAATTTATCATTTGCATATTATAAAATTATTGTTTAAAAATCTTATTATCGCGAGAATTGCGGCTTAGTTCACTAGTGACTATGAAAGAGCGAATCATGTAGGTCAGAAGGTGGGTAAATGAGCTGTCAAAATAAACAAAATTTCCTGAGTGTAACAGCAAGTCTGAGAAAATTGGAGAATAGAAGAACATGAAACCATGGAACTACATATAAGTAAAAAAACAAGAAGAAGACTTCCTATGGTCATTGAAGGATCTTCGTTGAAGAAAATCAAATAATTTATTATTATTATATGTCATTTACTAAAAAATGAATCAAAGAAAACATTAAATAGTGATATAATTAAAATTTAACATGATGATTTGTATATAATTAAAAAAATCAATCCAAATAAATTTAAAAATCATTATACAAATTGAAATATAAAATAATAGTGTATAAAATGTAAAATAAATAAAGAATTTATTGTGTAAAGTGAAGAATAAGAATTTTATTGTGTTATTTTAACAATATAAGAATAAGAATTTAAAGAATTTTACTCTTCATTTTTTGTCATGATCCGATTTTTCAGGTCATGAAGACATCTACTCCAACCCACCAGTAGGTAAGTCTAACCCATAGCCCGGAGCCACAAGCAACGAGCTATCAAGCGAAAAATAGTCAAAAGAAGCAAGATAAATAATAACAGTATGAAGAAGAAATGGAGTAATAAAATAATACACAAGAAACCACCCTAAGACATGACATCAATCAGTAATAGAGCATCTAAATCAAAATAGGAGTACAAGACTTTTAAAAATACAAATATAAGTACAGACTATCTTGAAAGGAAAGTAAAGACTAGTTCTAGCCCCAACGTGATGGAAATCGACAACTTCGAATGTCAGGAGCTCACCAAATCCCCGAATCAAAAGTTGTTCTACATTAGTCCACATCAACGGTAATAACCCGTACTATGATCTGCAGGATGTAGAATTGTAGTATGAGTACCAAACGAATGACACTCAGTAGGCATAGGCCGACTGAACTCCACAGATAAAGCACGTATAAATAACATATAACCAGATAAATATAGCACAAGTAATTAATTAGGAGCTAATACAAGGTAGTACAATAAATAAGGCAAAGATGTAGTATACATAGATGAAGGAGCAGAAATGCACCTGAAAGCGAAAGCCAACAATTTATTTACACTAAGAAGTTACCCTAGGAGTCAACTAATCAAGAATGGAATACTAATGGTCACCGCTAATCATATAGCCACTTAAGAACTAGTCCAACTAAACCCAGCAGAAAAATACCAACAACAACTCCAGACTAAAACACTTTGTAGACCAATTACAATTTACAACAAGAGATAAGTACAAGTATAATCAGATAATAACCGATCAGATACCCATACCCCCGAAAGGTACTACCAATGAAAAACATCCACCGACTCCCATAAAATCGGAGGACCAAATAGTAAACAAATATAGAGGCCGTTTGAATTGGCTTATAAGTTGCTTATAAGCTGTTTACAATTTTTTTGAGTGTTTGGATGACCAACGTAAAGTCATTTTGTGCTTAAAATAAGCCCTAATAAATAGTTGGTTTTATTTGGATGAACTTATTTTAAGCAGTTTATAAGATGAAAACGGCTTATAAGTCAAAAAAAAGTTGGCCTGCAACTACTTTTTTTTAAAACTTATAAGCAGTTTTCAATTTATAAGCTGCTTAAAAATAAGTCAATACAAACAGGCTAATACTGGTGATAGGCGATGCTAATGAATGCAAATTTGTAGTAAAACCAGTAATCATTGGTGGCTCTCAGAGATCAACAACAACAAGTGTATAGAATCACCCCGGCCCTTGGCCTGCCAAGTAGGACCCATGTAGCTCCCTCATCCAGTTCAATGGTGCACTGGCCAGAGGGGCCTATAAGGGAGGCTGAAAGTCCGTATACACTTTCTGGGCCCCGCCCGAACCAGGTCTTATATAAACATATAGCAACCCGTAGTGGTATCGGAGAGTGAGTAGCCATGGAGATGTAGAAAAAGGCAAAACCACACCGGATGGTTAAGATAAGCTAAAGGCATTCCAGATGCAATCATAGTATAAAAAGAATGATACCATGCTAGATATCATTAAAAACTGAGTGCATCCTCGATGCCTCTAAAACTGTTAGTATAAAAGAAGTACGTCCTTGATGCCTCATAATTCTCAAAACTAGTGTCTAAATAATCCCGGTGGTACGACTCCCATTAAAACCAGTTTCAAGCACTATCATAGGTACATTATCCACAACAAGTTCTACCGGAAGCTACGCTTAGCTATAAGGGCGGTACATCACCCGATAAAGCATCTAAGGCTCAAAACTAGCCTAAGGCTTGTATATCCTAAAGAGGATAATAATGGTAAGGCAATACCATAAATGAGGCCAATCACCTAAACTAAGGATTTTACGAGATTATTCTAGTCTAAGTCTCAATCAAGAGTCAAGAAAATGGAATAAGATGAGGAGAAGTCTAATCTTGGAAAATACAAACCTAAATCATATGCAATATATACTAAACAATATCTGCTAAAGCTCAGTCAAAGGGGCAGACCGTAGCTTACCTTGAAGTCAATCACGCGCACTCTGAATCCACCTAATTGATGCTTTCACCTCTGAATCAGCTTCAATTGCCTCCACTCTAACAAAATATCGATCACGACATCAATAAGAATATTTTAACACCAAAATTATATTTTTCAGAGATGAACCCAAAATTGGGTCTAAATTGAAATTATGGGACCTGTACCAGAAATCCCAAATTCGACTTTGTAGATTCATTTAAGCTTACTGAACTTGTGTTCTAAAATGTAGCACAATTTGATGCTCAAAAATAAAGAAATCAACCCATGCAACTAATTCACCATTAATGGAGAAATCAAGAAGGATGGCAACCCCTTTGGTACGAAATTACCTCAAATCAATGCTATTCGAAGTCCCCTGAACACTTCACAGCGTAGAATTGCTAAAACCTGATGCATATCAACTGAAATTACTCAATTCGAATCTTTCTGGCTCAAGGTATCAATCTTTTGAAAGTTGAGAGAATGACTGAAAAATGAGTTGGTCTATAAATAAAAGACCACCCACGAGACTATCGTGAACATGGGCCCCAAGGCCACAATCGTGGAGGTCAACAACGTCAGGTTAACCCATAACCTTCTTTGCAAACGTGGAGGTTCTCCCATAAATATAGAGGGTCGAGGTGACTCCTCTCCACGATTGCGGAGACCCACCCGCGAACGCGATGCATAAGGGCTTAAGCCTTCACGAACGCGACATCACCCTCGCGAACGCAAAGGCCAAAACAAGTGGCCTCTGTCAACGCGACACTGTGCAAACGAATGTGAAGGGCAAATGGTGCTGCACCAGCAGGTGTTGCACCAACCCAACTTTGAGACTTGAATGAGCTTTGACGGAGTGCTCGGGATTCGTTCGGAATTTTTTGCGCAAACGAGTTATGCTGCCCTACCAAATTAGATGTTGACTCAATGACACACTTGGAATTTCCATCCGAGGTCATCTTGATAAAAAATGGATCCCACATCCACGTCATTTTAAGTAAAAATCTACAAGGAGGCTCGAAATGAGATCGGAAGCCTCGAAGACCACATGAAAGGTCGTTCTAGACCAAACTTGATATTTTAGAGCTAACCATGATGACAAAATTTTAATCCGAGCTTTTTTTTCAAGAATGTTGACCAAAGTCAATCTTAGACCAAATTTCAAAGGGTAAAGTGTCAAATGGCCTCAAACTCGTACCGAATGCCTCAATACTCGCGTCGACCATGCTACCAGTCTCATTTGACCATTCCATAGATGATGGAATCATCAAAATTTCATTCTGAAGTCATTTTCCTGGAGTTTTGACTGAAATCAACCTTCCAAACTCCAAGAGCTCCAAACAGGGAAACAAGCATTAAATCCAAACGAACGACCAGGTGATCGAACTGTCAGTGCCAATAATTCATAAATGACTTGGGGTCGCTACAGGAAAGCTCTAAACACTGAAAAATCAGAGAAGGAGAAAATGACCTGGAGGGTCGTTACATATTTACAAAATAAATTCTTTATTTTATTTTACGTTAGACTTAAATATTTTAATATTTCAAAATAAGGTAATATTAAGAATTTGAATAACTTAAAAATTATCTTTTAGAAAAAATAAAATAATTAACTAATTAGTAAAATAATTCAATTCAATTATATTTTAATTGAGAGTATATTTTGACCAAAAGGTAAAAGGAGGGGTATCTTTGAATCAACAATAAAGGTGGAGGGTATTTTTAGACCAAAAGATGGAAGAAGGGTATTTTTAGACCTTTTCCAATAGATTAGAGGTATTTTTTTTTTGCATATTTCCCTTTATTACTCCCTCAATTTCAAAATAAGTAAATTGTTAGGTTTTTTTTCATAGTTTAAAATAAGTTAATTGTTCAAAGTTCAAGAGAGTTGTTGAAAATTTCTTTTATTTTTGCCTCTCATTTACATTTTTAGGTGATAATTTTAAGAGAATTAATTGTTCATATTTATTATTTTTCTTTGAATTATATATATTTTCAAGAATAGTTTGAGAATAACTAAAATGGTAAAACTGGAAAGTGGTGTTCAATTATGTCCTAAACTTATTTTATTAATGGGTGTACATTTGTTAATGATACTGAATGTTCACAAAATCAAAACAAATCAAGTAGAAATTCTGCACTCAATCAAAATTCCATGAAAGAAACAATCAAATCAGATTAGTAATAATAATTGATTCTGATAAATCAGATCGCTTGATTTAGGAATTATATCAGATTGCAATTGTGTGTATATATATATACTTGCAGTCTTTAGTAAATGAAATATAGAATTCTTAGTCTTTCATATGATATCATAAATTGCCTTTGCTTAGCCGCAATCTCGATCCAACCTTCTTCTTTTTATATCTTTTCTTTCCTTCTCCATGACTACTGATCCAAAGACACTAGACAACTCATCTCGTGCTGCAGTCACCAACACTCCCAATATAACATCAAACTCAGGTAGGGTGCTTGTATGCATCAATGTTGCCGTATAATTACCATTGAAACTGACTTTCACCAACTTTGTTTCGTGGAAAGCCAGTTACACTCTCTTATCATTGGATATAAATTCATGGGGTATATCAATGGCTCCAAGCAAGTTTCTGAAGATGAAATTAATTTTCAAACAAGACAAGACAAATTGATCCTGTATACCATCTTGGCCTCAGTTTCAGAGGCTATTGTACCATTCATAGCCTCTTTCCAGACTTCTCACCAGGCATTGCTGATAATCCAAAAAATATAGGCAAAACAAATTCAAATCACAAATCATGTTACTTAAAGAATGCCTCTCTATGCTTTAATGAGGTGAACTAACTATAGTTGAGTATCTTCAGCAGATCCTCATACTATGACAGACAACCTTACTCTTGGTGGTTCTCCTATTGTACAAGATGATCTCATTCTCTACACCCTAAATGAAGTTGGCCCTGATTATGAAGAAATAACTGCTACTGTTAAGGCCAATTATACCTGCATCTCATTTGAAGATCTTCATGACAAACTCACAAACTTTGAATCCTATTTGGCCAAATCAAAACCTATGGATTTTGATGTCTCCATTGCCACAGTGAATTCAACAACCAAGTAACATCAGCTACAACACGTGAATATAGGTTCCTACTCCAATCATAATCAGCCAAACATGTCTTAAACAAATTTGGGACAGTAGGGGGTAAATCAGAGATCTCACAAGCCTAGTGTCATCTGTCAATTTTGTGAAAAGCATGGGTATGTTGCAAAGAAATGTTACAAGATTATCTAATTCTTTACATCTTGAATGAAGTTGGACCTGATTTTGAGGAAATATCTGCTACTGTTAAGGCCTGTGATACTTGCATCTAATGTGAATACCTACATCTCATCTTCATGGCAAACTCACAGACTTTGAATCTTATCTGGCCAAATCCAAACCTATGGATTTTGATGTATGTATTGCCATAGTGAATGCAACAACCAAGACACATCAACTACAACACGAGAATAGAGGTTTATACTCCAATCACAATCAGCCAAACATGTCTTAAACAAATTTGGAACAGCAGGGGGGAAATCAGAGATCTCACAAGCCTCATGTCATCTGGCAATTTTGTGAAAATCATGGGTATGTTGCAAAGAAATGTTACAAAGATAAAGTAATCTTACTTGGAACTCCGACATCAAACAATACTATTGTCTCTACTCTAATGACTCACGGATGGTTAATATATTCGGGTGCTTCATACACATCATAATCAAATTCAAAACGTATCCCTGTCTTGGGAATATGATAGCCCTGATGAAGTGCAAATAGGTGATGGCTCAGGTTTGCATATTACACATGTTGGCTCATACAAAATAAATTCATCTTCAAACACATTACACCATCGCAGTGTCCTTAATGTCCTACCAATTAATTTGATTTCTATTGGCAAATTCTGCAAAACTAATGAAGTGTCTATTGATTTTTTTCTGCAAATCGTTTTGTGAAGGATCTCAACATGGGGGCAATTATTCTACAAGGAGAGAATAAAGATGATGTTTGTGTTGTTCCAAAGTCATCCCCACCTATAATTCATAACACCATTAAAGCACCTATCGTTGATTGGTGCATCGTCATCTTGGACATCCTTCAGATAGGATTCTTTATCACATCATCCACACCAACTCTCTATCATCATAATCTCTTAAGTCAAAGTCATGTGTCTCATGTACTAGTAATAAAAGTCATCCACTTTCATTTAGTCGGTCTAATCTTCACAATTCATCTTCCTTTGATCTGTTTTTCAATGATGTATGAGAGCTGCTCCAATTGAGTCTATTGATGGTTTCAATTATTATATTTTTTATTAGTACTCTAAGTATATATGGATTTACCCATTAAAGAGAAAATCAGACGTTACCAACTTATTTTCCATTCAAATCATTGGTTAAAAACCCTTTGAAATATCAATAAAAACTCTTTTCACTGATGGTGGCACTGAATATCTTAAATTAGAAGAGCTTTTTCCACTCATGGAATAATTCACCTAACATCACCGCCATATACGCCACAAAAAATGGCTATGCCAAAAGGAAACATCATCAAATAGTTGAAACTAGGCTAACTCTTCTTCACCAAGCTTCTCTACCTCGATCTTTCTAGTCGCATGCTTTTCAAACTGCAACTTATCTCACTAATATACTACCTAATCCAACACTTGACTATCAATCCCTATTTCAAAATTTGTTTGGTACTGCTCCTAATAGAACCAAAACTATGTGTCTTCAAATGTCTTTGCTCCTTGATTGCGACCTTATGCAAATCATAACCTTGAACCTCGATCTAACGTATACATCTTCATTGGTTACTCCTTTGTCACGATATGACCCTAGTAAAATGATGATTGAAAACCCTAAGATCTCCAGTCAAGCCTCTTGTACATATCATAAGCATTCATAAGGTAAAGCAAAAGCAGAAACATCATAAGAGAGTCTAAACCATTAATAGTAAATGAAGAATGTCACATGACAAAATAGACTCGAAACATTTATCCAACTAGATGCCTCTACACATGAGTATGGGCGGGGGATAAGACATGTCCCTAGTTCACCCTCAATATGAAACAACTTGATGACTAGTCCCCGATAAATAAGGACTCACCACAAATACCACCGAATAGAAAAACTTATATAGCCACATGGACGAATATGATCTTCAACCTCAATCCCTACATTATGAGATAATGTAGGCAAACGTATGCATTAGTACATTGGAATGTACTAAGTATGTAGGTAATGCAATGCATAGAAAACCATGTTTGTACAAATGACCATTTTACATAGCATGATAGGAGAAGTAGTCAAAAATCATAAGTAGTCTTTAAGAAGGACCAATGCATAATAAACCATAAGAGTATCATGTAAAGTAAAAAATAGGATTAGTTATTTAAAACATAAAACGACCATACATATGTGGGATAGGAACCATAACCGACAATAGGACCATGCGAGCTATAACATGGAATCCCAATGTTGCCCCTACATCGGAAGAAAGGGGAATCTACTTGCCAAGGTAGAATCTACCCCGCTAGGTGGGTTATGCATATGCTATATGTGGATCTACTAGCTAGGCCAAAAAGGCAATCCTACAGTGACACATATTTATGAGACAAGAGACTTTATATAAGGACCTCGTACTTCGAGCCCCCACCTCAAGTCCACATTTGGTGCTAAGTCAAATCCCATGGAATATATACATAGCTTAGAAATCATAATTACATATATCATAGTCATGATCATATGTTTGAAATCATAGAATAGCTCATTTTCATAACATACTTGTAATGTGAGAATTGTCCTTTCATCATTACAATCATACATACATAGATATGATTCATACTTAGAAAAATTCATGAACATAGCCTGTACTTGAAATTAGGGTAAGAAATGAATGCATGATCAATTGATTTAAAAATCTAAGAAAAGAAAATGGAATGGAAAGTTCCTTGACTTAGACTTCGAGTATAATTGACTTGAAAACATACATGATCATAAACTTTATATCAGCCCATACATAATTCATATAGATAATATCATTAGGAAATATAATTGAAAATACTCATAATTTTCATCATGAACCCTAGAGATCAAAATAGGAGAATTCATGGAAAAACTCTTTAATTTAATGCAATAACCATCAATTTATATCAAAATAGACTCATGATCATACTTTGAATCATAATTCATGCAATAGGAATAGATATCATAAAACTCATAAAATACCATACTTTACTTTGATAGAAGACTTGAGAAATTGATTGGGCTTCATGGATGAAAGGATCCATGAATCAATACCCACACACCTTAAGTGGGGACACAAATTAATTTGGAAGAACTTGAGAGTTTTGATGGAGAGCTTGAGTGAATTTACTTGAAGTCTTCAATGGAGTCCTTGAGAGTCTTTTGTAGAGAAAGAAATATTTGAGTAGGTGAATTGTAGAAGAATGAATAGAATTAGAGGTTTAGGTTAATTTATAAAGTTGAATTAGGTCCTAAAAACGTTTAGGTTCATTAGCTAATAATTTGGAAAAAGTATAAAACGCCCTTGCTAAAAATCCAACTCGGCCAGAAAACCCTTGCTAGGTCCGCGACGCGGACTTGTCGCGGACCTTTCTATTTTGTGCAGTTTCTTGAGAAATCTATCTTTTGATCTATGGGTCCTAAAAATCCACCAAAACTATTTTCCTACAGGTTTTGACCCCCTGATCAATATTTTGAACTCAGATTTTCCAAAAAGATTAAGGATAATGCGTTACATGAGCGTTCTAATCCCAAGGCATTCTTAAGGCACTTGTGAGCATTTTGAGGGATGTTACAATATCTCCCCCTTGGGAAAATTTCATCCTCGAATGAGATTCAACTAATATAGGAAGGATATGGAAAAAGGAATAGCAACCCAACATAAATATGAGGACACTTTAAAAGATGCATAGAACATGTAAACTTCATACTTAACATAAGACATAGTCCTTGAGAAAAAATCATTTTCATGAATCAAGGCAACCAACCTCTGAGATCTCATAAAAGATATAATCCCCGTTAAAGTATGACTATAAGAATCTTGCCATAAAATGGAGGAATATCAGGCATGGCTAAGGGAACAGTCTTGGAATAGCAATCAAAACACACGTGGTGAGGAGATAACTAGACCATACCTAGAATAACATCAAAATCCAACATATCAAGTAAAATAATATCTTTTCGGGTATCATGCCCCTGAATAGTCACCACACATGATCTACAAACCTGATCTACTACTAAAGAAACTCTTACTGGGGTCAAACATACAACGATACTGATAAATACTCAAAACTAATACCCCAATGGAGAGTAAAATATATGCACACATATGAATATGTAGACCATGGATCAAATAAATCTAAAGCAGTCTGCTGGAATATGAGAATAGTACTTGTGATAACATCATCCGATGCCTCAGCCTCCACCCTCACTAGAGCAGCATAGAAATGGCCATATAGGCCTCTACCACGACCGTCTATCCTACCACCTGACCTACCTCCCTGAGGACCTCTCCTAATATCCTAGTGGTTTTCTTCACGGCCCTGTGTCTGATATCCACCTCCACAACCCTGACTCTGATCTTTGCCTCCATTGCCCTAACTATAGTCTCTACCACCATGGCCCAGACTCTGATCTTTGCCTTTAGGTAGATGTGGTACTGTTGATATCTGTCTGGATCGACGGGGGCAGTCTTTAGACTAGTGATCAAGTGAACTGCAATCATAACACCCCAAAGTTAAATCCCCTATAATAAAATGATCACTGTATAAAGGGAGAGAATTTGATCCCTTCGAGCCCTAGCCCACACTAGAACTATCTTGACTGGGCTGGCTGCCATCTGAAGTTGGTAGAACCGCTTAAATAGATTGGCTCCCCTGCCGATATATATCCTGTTGGAACTTCTGATAGGGCCTGTCATAGTTGTCCCTGCCCCTAGTCTGGGACCTACTGTAGCTACCCTAGTGCCTGTCCCTCTTATCGCTGCCCCTTTGGGTCTCTCAACTAATGTGCTCCATGATACAGGCGTGATTAGCAACATCAAGAAAGGAATGACCCGCTAAAACCAAGTCCTTTGTCTCTAACCTCAACTAATACCTCAACTCATGTATGAAGCATCGTGCCCTCTCCTCTTCGATGGGTAGAATCATAGTAGCATAATAGGAAAGATGATCGAATATGGCCTTATTCTTTGAAACCATCATAAGGCCCTACTCTAGCTTCATAAACTGATCTCGGAGTTGTTCCCTAACACTCCTAGAGATATATCTGGCTAAGAAAGCCTCTAAAAATCTATTCTATGATAAGAAAGGTGACCCAACTAGTCTAGACTATAAATAGGAGTGCCACCACCATCGAGATAGGCCCCAGAACTGGTGAGCAGTAAAATCAACTCCCTTAGACTCCATAAGGCCTAAAGACTAGATCTGCTCACGGCAAGTAGTCAAAAACTCCATAGAATTGTCCCCGCCTTCTCCTAAAAATACTGGGGTGACAATCTCTGAAATACCCCCAACATTTTCTGCTCCTGTAATTTCATAACACCCTTTGCGGTAGTTGGATGGGGTGCTACAAGGGTTGTGGGTGGCTGAACATCGGGAAATAGTGGGGCAGGCTGAACCCACGGTGATGACATATTGAGAGTTTATGCTGGGGCCTAAGATATAACCTAATAGTTATGAGTAACTATGTAATATACGCCTATAGAGCTAGAGTCATAATCGGTTCGGCAAGGGGCTGTGCCAATCTTGACCCCTCCGACTGAGGAGGAATAGGGGAGTTCTGGTGCTCCTCTATGTGCTCTGGAGCCATATCTCCTTCTGGGGCTAGTGCTACACCCTTACCTCTGCCTCGGGGTTGACTTTTGGGTCTGCTCATGGCTCTTTCTATTGGTCCTAGCAGGTCATCACCGCCGGTAGTACCACGCGTATGAGCCATCCCATGAAAGAATGAAGCAAATGAGATTTCATGAAACCAATAATATACATACTACATGAAGTGATACAACATAGTGAAATATCCTAATGACATCCTGTAGCTTCCAGAAGATGGGTTAAGGATGTCTTTGCAATGATCCACAAGACTCTATGAGATGTTAGCTCTGTACAAGTGAGACCATTGAACCAGGGGCTTTGATACCAACTTGTCACGACCTAATTCCTTGAGCAATGATGGTACCTACTATAACCAGTCAGTAGGTAAGCCAAACCATAACCCAAAATAGCTAGTAATAGGTTTAAGGGTAGAAACTAAATAAGCATAAGCAAAGCTAATATAGACAAGATAATCAAGCGGAAGAGAAACCAAAATAACTATATAAAAAATAAGAACAAGTGCTAAAAGTGGACCACAGACAAATATAACAACTGGATAGTCTCAAAATGCAAAAGAAGAGCCATCCATGCTAATGGAGACAAAAATAATCTCAAAAACTCAAGTGTTCACCCTCTTCTTTGATGTAGAATGATGCATGCTCGATAGGTTAGAGCTATTAAATGGTGCTCGGATCGACATCACAGAAGAAAATGCAGAGTGTAATATAAGTACCAAGACAACAAGTACTCAGTAGGCGTCATAGGCTGATTGAGCAGAAAAGGTAAAAATAATATGATAAAGAGGAATAAACCCAAACATGAGTCAAAAATAGAAACCTATGGTAAGAAACTAAGTAATCATATGCGAATAAGAAAAGTACCAACTAGGAAATACTATAACTGACTACACCCAACTACCCCCCTATATGCCCAACTGGGACACTCGTGCATAATTTAAAGTAAAAACCCGAAGGAACCTCCATAAGCCCGTTGGGTACACAGAATATCTAAGACTATAAGGACTAGGAATCAATGAATCCGAACCTCTGAGAACTGAATAACCACACCTAATCTTGAACCAAAACTGATAGAAATACAAAGGCTAAACCTGGAATCTGGATGCTCACAGAAAACATAAGAGAAGGTGCTGAAGATTCCCATTTTAAGTTGTATTCTAGAATCCACAATGGATCATCATCCACAATAAAATAAGCCAACACACCTATCTGAGCTTCATTCGAGACTGATCTTGAGCCCAAAAAGGAGTATAATATCGCTAAAGTATCTCATGAGCCGTGGGACTTGGGAAATTAAGGGTAATAGTTTTACAAAAGCAAGGTTACTGCCAAGCTAAGGCCCAACTATCATACTCTAGTCTGCTACACAAGTCTACTGAGGTCTAAGCCAGCCGAAATAACGTCAGGGCATCTAAGGAAAGTTTTAATCACCCTAAAATGAGGCCAACGGGCTCTAGATAATTATAAATAAGAGTTTAATGACACACGTAGCATAGGCAAACAACAATAAGGGATACATGCTCTCAACTACTAGAAATTCCTAAAAAAAGCCTAAAACATGATTTCTAATCATCTCACATATATACAATAACTGCCCAACTAGAATTCCATTAATTTCAACAAGTATTTACACATTCCAGGTCAATCTAAGGGATGGGAAGTTGTATCCTACTGTAGGTCGAACACGCATGCTCCAACTCACAATTTAGGAGCTTTCGCTTTCCGTATGGCCTTTGATCACTGCTACACTATCAAAAATGGATCCACAACATCAATATAGTCGTTTTGATACTAAAAACACAAGAAATAGAGACATACCAATTTCAGAGTACAAAATTAGAATATGGAACCAGCTCCAACAATTTCAGAATTGATTTCGTGGAAAGGTCCTAAATACTACCCCAAACTTGTGTTCCAAATGGAATACAATTTGGGGTTAAATCAGCGGATAATCAAAAATGCAAGAAAAATCTCAAGAAAGCTCAAAAATATCTAAGACAGCGGATTCACAAGTAAATTTACCTCAAATAAAGGTCCTAATCCACATTCTGAAATCCTCAACACCTTTTCCCACTAATTGCTCATAATTTGGTCTTTGAATCACCCAAATATGACTTAAAATGAGTGAGAAATAAATCTTTGAACCATTAAAAATAAACTAAAATTCAGAGTTTAAAATAACTCTCAGGTTTCACAAAAGCAAACCCCACCAAGAGGGGGGAATTGCGTTCGCGACAGTAGGTCGCTTAAGTGACTAGTCATTTTAGAGACCCCCGCCTATAGAGACTTGGTTGGTTTAATGACTCTCGTGTTGCTTTAGAGACCAGGGGCCGCTTTAATGATGGCGCCAAATACATCTAGCGTAAAATGTGTTTATGCATTGTCCAAGTCTCTGACGGGGTGCTCGGAATTCATTCGGTAACCTCTATATGCAAATGGGATATGCTACCCCATCAAATTCAATGTTCCAAACTCAATGTAGCATTTAAAAGTTCTATATGAGGTCATTTTAACAAAAAATGGGTACCACACCTAAGTGTTATTTTTAGCCAAGTTCCAAAACAGACCCCGAGATTAGATCGGTAGCCTCGAGAAGTGCATGAAGGGTTATTCTAGACCAAACTAGACATTCTAGAACTAGCCGCATGATGGAATTTTCATCCAAGTATGTTTTACAAGAATGTTGAACAAAATCAACCTTAGGCCAAATTTCAAAGGCTAAAGAGCCAAACAACCTCAAACTCGTACTGATTGCTTCGATACTCGTTCTGACCATGCTACTAGCCTAATTTGGCCATTCTAGAGCTGATAAAACCATCTGAATTTCATTATGAGTTCATTCACCTAAAGTAATGACCGAAATCAACTTTTTATATTATAAAAGCTCTAAAATAAAAAAACGGGCATAAAACCCAAATGAATGACCTGACGATCGAGCTACCAGTGCCAATTGGTCATGAATGAATAGGGTCACTATAAGAAGGCTCTAAATGACAAAAAGAAACTAGTATAAGGAAAATTACCTGGAGGGTCATTACACACCTAGGCCCGTAGATCTTTTGCATACCGTAGAAGGGGCTCGTAAGTCCTTCCAATACTTAATAAAACTTTTTATTTCCCAAGACATCTCTACGAATTCCTTTTACATGCCATAGGAGTTACTAGGACCTTAAGAAGGGGCCATAGAAAAAATTGTGAAGCCCAGTGTTAAACTAATTGCACGAGCCTACGTTTACGACCCGTTAAATGTCTACGACCCGTAGGGCTAATTTATAGACCCAATGTCTTATTCCAATAGCCACTCGAATGTGTACCAAGTTCCATGACTAAGTTCTATAGTCTATTTCATAGACCCAAACCCCATTGAGCCTTAGTTTGATTCTACTAGGAGCTTCCACGAGTGTTTTCAAAGGGTCTATGACCCGTAGGAAGGTTCTGAAGACCCAAAGTGTCAGATTCAGTAGGTCTAATTTTTGGACCCCAATTCCTACGACTATTCTTCTAGGACCCGTAGAAGGTTCTACGGTCCATAGAACAACCCATAGGCGACCCGAGGTAGTTTTTAATGAGGGGTGAAATCATCTTCTTCACCTTTTCCAAATCAAAACTCTGATATTTTGAGACTAAAATAAGCCCTATATCAGTACTCTATGACATTTTTCTCTCCTTAACACTCAGACTATTTTGAGAGTAAGTATTGAAGAGGAGAAAATATAGGGTTTGAGCTTTTTAATCAAGTTCTTCGAGTTTTTCTTAGGACAATGATCTTCCAGGTGTATGTCACACCCTGAGAGGGTACTTTAGGCGTGGACGGCACTCAGAAACTATTACTGGCCCCAAGAAAAACATTTGGTCCATTCACTCATTCAACAAATTAGTGGAAGACTCACCTCAATAGGCAATTAACTCGAGTTGGCATTTAAAACATCTTCATCAATAGATAAATAATAAATTTAAATAATCAAAGTGTAGTGTAACTCAATATCATAAACTCAATAATGAAATTTGTTTTCTTTTGAAATAGACTCCAAAATAAACCATCTAACTCGACTTATACTCTATCCATGAAGCCTCTAACTTAATACTACAAAGGTGCCAAGACAAGTCTAAGGCTACCTCAAATAACTATCAAAAGAATAACAAATGAAGGAATAAAATGAAGTCCTACGAATGCAAGGAGGTCTCACCAAAAGCTGACCTAGATCTAGTCTGTAACGATGCACCTGATGAGGACCTATATCACATGTATCTGCATCATAAAATGATGTAGGACAAATGGAGTCAGTACATAAAATGTACAAGTATGTTAAGTAAATGGAATGAACATAATCAATAATACTCAAGCTCATGAAACATAGATCAAGGGACTTACTTTGAAATGACTAAACTCAATAAAACATGAATTAAAGTAAAACAATGCTTTAAATAATATGCAATAAGAGACACAACTCAATATATGAAAGTTTGACAGTTCATTCTTTGAGAGGTTCTCTACCTGGCAACCATCATTTATGAGCTAGTGATGATACAACGCTTAAGAATTATCGGTGCTGCAGCCATCTAATACTTTGCCAGAGTAATAGACGCTCAACTCTGTGGATCAAAAATCAGTCAAAGTCCATTATTTTAGTACTTGAGAGGCATGGCTTCTATCCTATGCTGGCGACGTAGTTTATGGGATTCAAGTTACCTCTACTCTTACCCAAATCGGTACTCAATACTACTCCCAAAATATTTTATTATGCTCATATAATAATAAAATACTCAATTGACTCATTTAGTCTATTTTGGTCTAAGCTCAAAACTTAACTCGTGTCAACTCAAAGAATGTATTTAAAGCATAATTTAACTCTTCAACTCTACGTCAAAATAGATGTTAATGTTCAACTCATCTATACTCAAAATATTCATGCTAAAACAATGGTGAAGAGATTTCTAAACTTCACCTCATGCTCAACTCTTTCTCAATCAAAAGCGAGAATAGTTATTCTTTAAACTAAAAATATTGCATAACAAAATTAACAAGAAATGTTCATAAATCATTCTTTTACAAACTCCTTTATTGCATAAAATACCATTGAAATCTCAATTAGGGTTCATTTGAATGCAAACATGAATCCGCACTCTCAACAAGACTCAACTCAAATAACTCATCAAGAAATATAGTATTATATGCAAGAACACAAGGAAATTTTATATACAATCTCAATAGGGATTATCACTAACTCAAGAACTCAATTCGTGGAACCTCAAAACTCAACTCAACTCGAAGAACTAGAGATGTAGGGCATGTAGATAAACTCAATCTATATTATGGGTAGCCTTACATACCTGAAAATTGAAGAACAATCAAAACTCAAAGACCTCGCTTGAAAACCTTGAACCGTATTTCCTTCTCCTCTCCAATCCTTCCTCTCAAATAATTCTAAGTGTTAATGAAAGTTTAGGCGTATAAGGTACTGATAAGGACTCAAAATAGACCCAAAATGTTAGGGTTTGGTTTGGAAAAGGATGGAAAGGACCAAACACCACTACTGCTAACTCCAAATTATGAGTAGAGTAGTTCTTCTCATAAGCCTTCAACTGTCTAGAGGCATAGGCAACCACCTTCCCTTTCTGCATCAACACCCCACCTAAATCAACTTTGAAACCATCACAATATACGGTGAAATCCACACCCTTATAGGGTAAAGTCAAAATAGGAGCCAAAGCCAATAAAGTCTTAAGCTTTTAAAAGCTCACCTCACACTCATAGCACCAATGGAAGTCTACCACCTTTTGAGTCAGTCTAGTCAAAGGAGCCACAATAGTAGAGAATCCCTACACGAAGCATTTATAATAACCAACCAATCCTAAATACTCTAAATCTTAATAGGAAAAGTATGCCTAGTCCAACCTCTAATTGCCTCAATCTTGGCCGGATCCGCTTTAATACCCTCTTGGACACCACATGTTCTAGAAATGCCAAAAAATTGAGCTAAAACTCACACTTGGAGAACATTGCATATAACTTCTACTCTCTCAATTTCTGAAGCACCGACTTTGTGTGACAAGCATGATCTTCCTCGGTCTTGGAGTACACCAAGATATACTTAATGAAAATAATCACAAAGGAGTCTAAATACAAATGAAACACCCTATTAATCAACTCTATGATTGTTGTCGGGGCGTTAGTCATCCCAAAACACATAACAAAAACTCATAATGATCGGGTCCAGAAAGTTGTCTTGGGAATATCTGATAGACTAATCCTCAGCTAATGGTACCCAAACCTCAAATTGATCTTAGATAACAAGGCCTCTCCCTAAAGCCGATCAAACAAACCCTTAAGACTAAGAAGGGGATACGTGTTCTTAACAGTCACCTTATTCAGCTGTCTATAATTAATGCATATCTTCATAGACCCATCCTTCTACAATGACCCTCTAGGTCATTTTTTCCTTAATGCCTCCTTTTCATCATTGAGAACATTCCTGTAGCAACCCCAAGCCATTTATGACTTGTTGGCACTAATTGTTCGATCGCCTGGTCATTCATTTAGATTTTAGGCCAGTTTCCTATTTTAGAGCTTTTATAACTTGGAAAGTTAACTTCGGTCATAAATTTAGGTAAACGACCTCATAACAGAATTTTAAAGGTTTTATCAGCTCTAAAATGACAAAATTAGGCTTATAGCATGGTTGGAATGAGGGTAGAGGCAATCAATATGAGTTTGAGGCCATTTGGTGCTTTAGCATTTGAAATTTGGCTTAAGGTTGACTTTGGTTAATATTTTTTGAAAATGCACCCTGATGAAAATTTTGTTAATGTAGTCAGTTCTGAAATATTGAATTTGGTCTATAATGACCCTTTGTGCAATTCTCGAAGCTTCTGGTCTAATCCCAAGGCCCATTATAGAATTTTTCTTAAAATAACACTTAGGTATGGGACCTACTTTTTATTAAAATAACTTCGTATGAGAATTTTAAATGCACCATTGAGTCTAGAACATTGAATTAGGTGAGGTTTCATATCTCATTTGCATGCACGGGGTTCCAAATGAATTTTGGACACCCCATTGGAGAATTGGACTTTGCCAAAATAGTTGATGGAGCACCTTGCTGGTGCAAGGGTACTTGCCCATCGCATTCATGGCCCCTTGTCCACGTCCATAATGAGGTAAAACTTTGGTCCCCGCATTCGCGGAGGTTAATTATGCCAGGTCTTTTTATATATATATCAGACAAGATTAGTTTGAGATTGCAGTTTCAAAGTTAGTTTTCCCACCCGTTTTAGCTCTGAATTAAGCGATTCATAGGCTAGATTTGTTGGGTCTTCCAAGAGGAATATTGTGATGTGGTCGGAATCAGTTGTAGATCTATTTGAGATAAAAACACATTTCGAGCTGCTTTCAATTTCAAGTTCAAAGCTTTAAATAGTGAATTTCATGCAGGTTGTTGTTTAGGCTTATTTGAGCACCGAATTATGTTAATTTTTAGAACACTAGTTCGGAGTAGCATTTAGAACCTTGTTACAGAGTTAATTTTGGAATTACCAGAGCGGGTCCTGTAATTTTAATTTTGACTCCAAAAT